>NC_133324.1:164889528-165233278 GCF_042186555.1 Aquarana catesbeiana | reverse complement strand
GAACTCCTCTGATTATGATTTTTATGTTTTTTAAAGCTTAAAGTCATATTAAAGTCTTGTTTTTTTTTTTTTATTTAAAAATAACAAACAGGTTTTTCTTACCTTCTCCATGGAAAGGTTTTGCACAGAGCATCCGCCTCTTCTCGATTCCCTTGCTGGTGCTCCTGGCCCCTCCCTTCTGCTGAGTCTGGGGGCACCCGAGGCAAAATGCTGCTCTGTGTGTTCATTCAGACACGGAGCCCTGGCTCGGCCCATCCCTTCTAATCATTGGCTCACTGACTTTGATTAACAGCAGCAGGAGCCAATGGCACCCACTGCCAATAAGGAGGGAGCTTCCTGGACAGCCGCTGGATGGAGAGGGGGCTCAGGTAAGTATTAGGGGGGCTGGTGCATACAGAAGGATGCATTAAGATGAAAAAAAAACTTCTGCCTTTAGACGTATTTGAAGTTTAGTATAAACCTTGCCCTATTTCCCTTGTCTGCTGATGCACACCATGTGTAAATATTTATCCAAAAATATATAGTTTAGAAAATTATACCTCTTTAAAATGTTCAGTGATGTCATCTCTGCATTCAGTTGCTGGTCTTTTTAGTGTTTCTAGTTCCTTTTACATGGGAGGAGCTAGAACGACGTGTGCACACACAGCTATCTTACATGATAGTAAAACTGCTGTGAGGCTTTATTTCCATGTGGGCACAATTCTTTATGGGGGGTTTACATATATATTCTAATACTTTTTGTACACTTTATAGCATCTTGTCTGAGCACTCTTGCACACAGACTTGAAGTGATTGTAAACAATCACCTTGTAAAACAACCCATTCAGTTTAACATAGAAATGAAAGGCAAAACGTTTGTGTATAGATATAGGATAAAACATTATAAATACCTTGTTTCCTTTTTCTGTTAAAAGTGACCACATTCTCTCTGTTCTTTGCTTCATAAGAGCTGGGGGAGGAAAAGTAGCAGCACACTGAGCTTGTCAGTGAATGGCTGTGCAGTGAGGGCGTGTCATGACAAGTCTGATCATTGGAGGCTAGCAGGCTGAGTTCCCAGCATAGCAAGAAAACTGACCACAGTGTGCTCTACTGCTTAGTGTGGTCAGTTTTTAATATGAAAGTAGAGGGACTGGCAGGAACACCAGGGATTTCATGTAAAGGAAGCAATACAAGGGGAACAGGATACTTTTCTCATACAAGTACATGGTACAGCATGCACATACCAGGAGTATGAAGTGTTGTGGTAACAAACACTTTAAAGGGTAAGTTCACCTTTATAGAAAAAAATCTGTAAGGTGAACTTACACAGGACGCCCTCCTCACCCCTCCACCCAGTCCCGCTGACCTGGAGTGCGGCGATCTTCCACTTTGTGAGCCCTCGTATAGCCGCCTCACCGGTCCAGGGCTTCGATATCCCCTCGACGTACTCTCCTAAACGTACCTCGTCAGGAGGTACGTATAGGAGCATTCTAACCCGTGTAGCCCCTCCTGTCACTGCAGGAGAAGAAGAGAGAAAGCCGTGGGTATTTCAAATACCCTGACTTGTAAAGCTGCTGTACAATCTATTAGAACAGGAGATTGCCAGACTCCAGGTTAGCGGGACCGGGTGTGATGGGGAGGGGGTCCTGTGTGAGTTCTCCTTACAGATTTTCTGTAAAGGTGAACTTACACTTTCAAGAGCTGCAGATCGTGACTGTGTGAGATGATTTTTGGGCAGCATACAGTGGGGAAACTAATGATTTTCTCCCCTGCAGATTTTGTAAGTCTGCCCACTTACAAAGAAATGAAGGTTGTATCATTTTTATCATAGGTGTATTTTAAATGATAGAGACAGAATATCAACCAACCTAGTATTTTGGGTGTTTGCAGCATTCTTCCAGCTTTCCATTATTATTTCTCCAAAAAGGGGTACTGCAGTGGGGGGGGGGGGGGGGGGTCTTTGTAGCCCGCTCCCTTGGTCACTCACCTACCCTCAGCTCCCAGGGGGAACCCCTGCTGTGATATTTTCACAGCAATTGGATCCAGATTTTATTCTTTTTGGCCTCTAATATGTGGTCTTGTTTCTATGCCACTAATGTCCTCTTAAACCAACTGTAGTTGTCTACTGACGAAGTGGGTGTTGTCCGCTTCACTAACCACGTTGGCATCTTAAATGTACATTAGTGATTTTGTTTTTTTTATCATGACACCATCAATGTTTAAGTCTATATGTCTTTTATGTGAATTGAAATACATTTTGTACTTTTTTATACATTTGATGTATTATTTTACTTAGCACTACTCTTAAAAGTCCCATGGGCAAATAGCTTTTTTGATCATTTCGGAATACTGGGGACCGAGTGCTGCTTTGGTTTGAGCACTGGTGGTCCTGTTTTTCTTTTACATGTGAACAAAAACTCTCACTCCTGTCCTTCAAACTCAGTTATACTCCTGTTGCTGAAGTTTAAAGTATAAAAAGTTAAAATTAGCATTTCGTTAAAGGCATTATCAACTTTTTAACTGCAGCTTGTGCGTTTCACCTCCATAAGGTGTGCATTGGGCATGTAGCTTCACGGTATCATTTGGTGCCTTATATGCACAGCCTACAGTAGAGTAAATCTTCACATTCCTTTGTCAGCAGTTTCTGTTTATTTTCAAACATGAGGCATGCTGCATGGAACTACACAGGTTAAAGTGGAAGTAAAGGCAAAACTTTTTTTTATTTTGGATAGAGTAAGAGAAGGTTATAATCCCCATCAGATTTTTATTTTTTTTTTTTTAAATCTGTATACCATTAGGGAGACTTCTCTTTACTGCCTGTCCCGTAGCCAAAACAGGAAGTGAGTGGAAATCCCTCAAAAAAGGACAGCACAAAGTGGTTAGCACTTCCACCTAGCAGCACTAGGGTTGCCGGTTCAAATCACAACCGCTACACGACTTGTCTGGAGTTTCCATGTTCTCCCTGTTGGTTTCCTCCCACGCTCCAAAGACATGCTGGTAGGTTAATTGGTTCCTGTCTAAATTGGTCCTAGGATGTGTATGTATGCATACAAGTTAGGAACATTAGATTGTAAGCTCCTTGAGGGCAGGGACTGATGTGAATGTACAATGCATATGTAAAGCACCGCATAAAACTGACAGCGCTATATAAATCCCTAGTTATCACCAAAACTTAGTACAAATATAAATTTATGACACCAGCACTCATCCATTGTTTGAACACCAACAATGCAAAACATATGCATCAAATAAATGTGTTGCACTATCTCTTTAAACGCCTAATTATGAAAAATCACGTGTGACTAACAATCAGAAATTGACAATAAAGGAATTAAATAAAAAAAAAAAAAAAAAAACACATACAGTGTCCCAAAAAACAAAACAAAAAACCCCACAAACGTATGTAGTGCTTTAAATCAGTGACATAAAGTCCATAAGTGTCGACATACTTCAAAACTTGTGACTTCTAGGTGCTCCTCTACCGTCACATCAAACTATTTACCAAGACTAATGGACCCCTCAGATCAAGAGGTCTCACAGTGCTTCAATTTGTGATCCAAAGAGCAGCCAGGAACCAAACATTGTTATCACAAACCACAATAATATATAATAACAACTCCACAGTACACTTTTTACAGTTTTTAGGTTTAAGCATTTTTTTTAAAAAAGGATTGGTACTCACAAAACTTAAGTGTACAGCAAGGTGTACAAATGAGCATTGCATGAAATGGTCCATTTCTCATAGTGTGCATGATAATGTCACTGCTACGCCCCCCCCCCCCCCCCAATCCTCATTGATTTACTCTCTATTACTGTTCTGGGAACAACCTAAAATTTTGGATCTTCTTTTTTTTTTTTTTTTCACTTTTGATGATAACGGTGAACAGGATAAACAGAGAGAAGGTGAAGCTCCCCATGGGCACAGACAGCAGTACAAACTTGATAGGTGCTCTAATCAACCTGCACACTATCCGAATGTGAACAAAAAAGTTTTGCTTTTAGTTATTCTTTAAAGCATCCTCTGTAGTCTAATAACTGACACTCCTTATGAAGAAACTACATATACAACAATCCATGGGTCTTTCTGTGTAGTGTTCTGCAGGTGAGAGCTTAAAGTTCCACCAATTTTTTTACTTCTGCCCCCCCTGTTGCTCATTGCTATTAGATTATTGTTAGGGATGTGTTTTTTTTGTTTTGTTTTTTTTTTCAAAAGTTTTAGTACCTGTAGGGCTCCATTTCTGTTCTACCTTGCCGTGGCGAGGCACATCATATCCCCCTCACCCTTTGGCTCCTGGGATATAAGTTTCATCAATCCCAGAAGTCAACGGGCATCTTCCGCTTCTAGCATTGCGTTATTTAGAAACTGAAATGACGTGCTGCCAGGCGGGGATAGCTGATTTCCTGTTTCCTGTTGCCTTCCGGGTTGGAATTTGATTGACAGGTTTCCATAACAACGGGGCGGGTACTTCCACCACCATTGTTATGGCAACATGTCCTAAACAAAGTGTTCCATGCAGTGTCATTACTGTGCAGGTGTGAGATTGAAAGGGTGTATGCTGGGTAGCCAGCTGCACCAAATCCCTGAAATAGACAGAAGCGGGCTTCAGATTCCCACATCCTACATGGCTCTCTGCCTGCTTCCTAGATCAGCATAATTATAATTCTTACAGTAGTCTAATTTAAATAAACAAATAACCACCACAGGGGAGCTTCTAAAAAAAAAATCTATTATGGGGACTGGAGCTCTGCTTTAACCACTTCAGCCCCGGAAGGATTTACCCACTTAATGACCAGGCCATTTTATGCGATGCAGCACTGCGTCACTTTAATTGACAATTGCGCGGTCGTGCAAGGTTGTATCTGTAACGAGCCCCTGCTCGCTCGGTTCCACTCTCCCGACACTCCTCTGCTGCTATAGAATCAGATTGCAGATCGCACGTCTGATGGTTCAGTCATCTGATGCTCCGGGATTAGAACTACAGCTATGTGCCGTTCTAATCCAGTTGTGTAGCTCAGAACAAAAACCAGGCAGGCTGTATGTAAGTTCAACCAGGAATCTCTTTTATTGAAAGGAATACAGGCTCTTTTATACAGTAAAAGAGTAGGTGTATACCTCCTGCTCATATTACTCTGAACATACACCTGTGACCAGAAACCTAATTAACATGGGCTAATTAACTGATCCCTTTAGACAGCCTAGATGACTCAGACATGACCTTTAGGCCAGACTGGCCGTCTTGTAGCTCAGAAAACCCAATCAACATTATCACAAATCAACACCGAACTCTTGTTCACACAAGCAATGGGGATCTAATGACTCTTAGATCCCATACTAGACTTATTTACAATACACATTCTAGCAGGCAACAGACAGACAGGTGGCTGGAATTGTCATCAGCATCTCCTAACCGTATTTGTCCCAGCATTATGAATCAGCCAGTATTTCTAATATGGCAAATCCAGGGTCCCCAGAGTCTGTGTTCTGGGGGACCAGAACCCGAATCCACAGTAATACCACCCCAAGGGTCCCCAGGCATACAGCTCACAAAGAGCACCGTTCACCCAAATGCCAGGGCCCACGATCGATCGGCAAGAGGCTAGCATTCAGTCCCCTCCAAAAGTTTCTCTCCCGGCTAGGTCTGTCACAGTGTCCAAACAACAAAATTGATGTACTTTTTTTTCCCACAAATAGAGCTTTCTTTTGGTGGTATTTGATCACCTCTGTGGTTTTTATTTTTTGCGCTATAAACAAAAAAAGAGCGACAACTTTGAAAAAAAAAAACACAATAGTTTTTACTTTGTGCTATAATACATATATATATATATATATATATATATATATATATATATATATATAAAAAAAAATTATTCATCAGTTTAGGTCAATATGTATTCTGCTACATATTTTTGTTTAAAAAATAAATCGCAATAAGCGTATAATGATTGATTTGCGTAAAAGTTATAGCGTCTACAAAATAGGGGATAGATTTATGAACTTTTTTTTAATGTTTTTACTGGTAATGGCAACGATCTGCGATTTTTAGCAGGACTGCGACATTGCGGTAGACAAATTATTATTACTATTATTATTATTATTATTATTATAATACAGTATTTATATAGCGCCAACAGTTTACGTAGCGCTTTACAACTTGAGGGTAGACAGTACAAATACAATACACTTTGATACAGTAGGAATCAGAGGGCCCTGCTCCTTAGAGCTTACATTCTAAGAGGGAAGGTCAAGAGATACAAGAGGTAATAACTGTGGGTGATGTGCTGATTGAGAAGATAAATGTACAGTTGTTAGGTGGGGGCCAGATAGGCTTCTCTGAAGAGATGAGTTTTCAGGGATCTTCTGAAAGTGGATAAAGTAAGAGAAAATCGGACGGATTGGGGTAGAGCATTCCAGAGGATGGGGGAGGCTCTGGAGAAGTCCTGAAGGCGAGCATGGGATGAGGTGACAAGGGAGTTTGAGAGCAGGAGGTCTTGGGAGGAGCGAAGAGAACGATTAGGTTGGTATTTTGTGACTAGGTTAGAGATGTAGCTGGGGGCCAGGTTGTGGATGGCTTTGTAAGTTATAGTTAGTATCTTGAATTTAATTTGGTGACTGAGTGGCAGCCAATGGAGGGATTGGCAGAGGGGATTTGACCCCAAGTGACACTTTTTGGGGACCAGTAACATTATTACAGTGATCAGTGCTAAAAAAAAATGCACTGATCGATGTATAAATGATACTGGCAGGGATTAACACTATGGGGCGATCAAGGGGTTAACTGTGTTCCCTGGGTGTGTTCTAACTGTGTGGGACCTGGGCTCACTAGGAGAACACAGAGATCACTGTTCCTGATCACTAGGAACAGCAGATCTCCATGTTGTCCCCTGTCAGAACTAGGATGCGCCTTGTTTACATAGGCAGATCCCCGCTCTGCCTCTCTTTGCAGCGATCGTGGGTGGCCGGCGGACACAGTATCTATTGCATGAAATGACGAACAGGTAGGTAATTTTGCCCAATAGAGCCGTCCTGCTGCAGTATATGTGCGGTTGACGGTCTTAAAGTGGTTAAAGAGGTGGTAAAGGTAAAAGGTTGTTTTTTTTCTTTTTACTTTAATGCATTCTATGCATTAAGGTAAAAGCCTTTTAATTGTAGCACAATCTCCGAGCCTGACCTAAATACTCACCTAAGCCCGATCTGGATCCAGTGCTGCACACATCTGCAGCAGCTCTTCCTCCCTCTCCCCACTCTCACAGGCTTGGCTGAGAGCAGCATGAGCCATTGGCTTCTACTGCTGTCAGTCGAAACCTGTGACCAGAGAGCGGGGGGAGCGAGGCCGAGCTGGACTGTGTGTCTGAGGAGACGCAAACAGCCCAGCTCGGGACTGAGCTCGCATTAGTGCCTACATAGGAAGTGGCATCCTATGGTAGCCATTCGGTGGGGTGGAGGGGAGGAGACAAAACGACAGCGAGAAGAGTTAGATCGGGGCTGCTCTGTGCAAATCTATTGCATAGAGCAGATAAGTATGACATGTTGGTTATTTAAAAAAAAAAAAATAAAAAAATTGTTTTACAACTACTTTAACAGTAATTAAATCCAATACTGCCACAAGCAGGCAGAACAATGAAGTGAAGAGATGTGGAAGTGCAAATGTGATGAAATACATTTTGGAAGCATCACAGAAGAAATGGATTGGGCATTCTGTGATCCCAAACAAGAATTGTCTCTTTAGCTAATTGGAACAAGCTAATTAATATATCAGCCATGCATCTGCAAAGGTAAGGCAAACAAACAGCACAGGTAATAGAACTACACTAATACCTAGTTAAAGCTACATAAATATTTGAAAGTGTACAATGCCTTTAACCACTTCAATACTGGACACTTTCACCCCCTTCCTGCCCAGGGCAATTTTCTGCTTTCAGCGTTGCCGCACTCTGAATGATAATTGTGCAGTCATGCAATACTGTACCCAAATGTAATTTGTATCATTTTTTCATACAAATAGAGCTTTCTTTTGGTAGTATCTAATCACTACTTATTTGCTAAATAAGCAAAAAAAGACTATAAAGTTTGAAAAAAAAATAACAGGTTTTTCTTCATTTCTGTGATAGAATTTTGCAAATAATCTTTCTTCATAATTTAACACCTCCCAGAACGCGCCTCTCTCGGGGGGCCTTGAAGCGGCGCAACCTGTCAACAGTTGCGTCCACCACAGAGCCAATGACTGATCACTGTACTGGCCCGCTGTCAGTGTCATGCGATCGCTGTGACCAATTACAGCAGATCACATGGCAATTGTAAACAATGGATGGCTTCAGTGGATACATTGGTGGATGAATTAGATGGCTTCCGGTGGACACAGTGGTGAATGGATTTAATGGCTTACAGAGGACACAACGGGTTACATATCACACCGTAGCGTGGTCCGATCCTGGGAGGATGTCATATGAAGTCCACCAAGAATGAGAGAGCTTCCAGCCGTCATATTACAATAGGCCAGGCAGGAAGCAGTTACCAGTGCTGTTTAGTTTTCTTTGGTTTAGGTAAAGTGTGAAACAGCTGATGGAGTAGATCATGAGTAAGTTACTACTACCGGTATGCTTACATGGTTAAGGAGTTGAAAGGTTCACTTTAATAAGTTTAATTCCCTTTTAATTCTGTAGCATTTAATGATTTCACCCTGACTGCTTTGCCCTATTGGCTGTAGTTTGTGCTGAGGTAAAAAATAAGGTATATGTGCTTTGCACACCTACTGTAGGCTTGAAATTCTCTGTACTTTTTTATTGGTTCTATCCCTTGCCCGTACAATCCCTGGGGCACACTTCTCCATTTTTTCCTTCAAATATTTTGGGATGTGGCTTGGGTTTCCTATTTCGTACACTTTAGGTAGCAAACCAGCAAACCTCACTGCTTCCTTTCATAAAGAGATGAGAAATTTAAAAACACATGGTATCTCAGTCTGGATATTTTCTAAAGATGCCTAAATTAACATGGAGCTAACCCATGTTTAATGTATACTCCCAAACTGGCCCATAAATTTCACATAGAAAGGTGGCCTCATTTTGTTATCACCTCCACACGCTGATGATGCCCCTCCCCATACCTTTCTGATTTTTCAATTCCTCATTAACTAAACCTTTCAACCGATCCATTATCCCCTTCCCTTTCCCCTCCCCCATTTCTTTTTTCTTTCTCCCCCACAGATGCTCCTCTGCCTATTGCAGGCTCCCCATAACCCTTAGGGACAACCCCACCAAACTGCATAATTCCATATCCATCCCCAGTAAGAATTCAATTCAATCAAGAGAAACCGGACACCACAGGTACAGGCTGATATTCCAGTAAATGACATGACTGGTGAAGTCATGTCAGAAATGAACCAACAGGATAGGAATAACAAAACTGTATTATATGAAACACCTGGTGAAAAATCTCTTTCCTGTCTTGGGTCTTCCTACCAACACTGTAAGGGTATATGTTTAACAACTGAAGTTCAGTTTTTTTTTTTTAATTATAAAAAAAAGCTGTGTTTGTATAAATAAAAAAAAAAAAAAAAAAAAAAAAAAAATATATATATATATATATATATATATATATATATATATATATATATATATATATATATATATATATATATATATATATATTTTCTCACAAAAGTGAGTACACCCCTCACATTTTTGTAAATATTTTATTATATCTTTTCATGTGACAACACTGAAGAAATGACACTTTGCTACAATATAAAGTAGTGTACAGCTTGTATAACTGTGTAAATTTGCTGTCCCCTCAAAATAACTCACTAAATAGCTGGCAACAAAAGTGATTACACCCCTAAGTGAAAATGTCCAAATTGGGCCCAAAGTGTCAATATTATGTGTGGCCACCATTATTTTCCAGCACTGAATTAACCCTCTTGGGCATGGAGTTCACCAGAGCTTCATAGGAGTTCTCTTCCCCTCCTCCATGACGACATCACAGAACTGGTGGATGTTAGAGCCCTTGCGCTCCTCTACCTTCCTTTTGAGGATGCCCCACAGATGCTCAATAGGGTTTAGGTCTAGAGACATGCTTGACCAGTCCATCACCTTTACCCTGAGCTTCTTTAGCAAGTCAGTGGTCATCTTGGAGATGTGTTTGGGGTCGTTATCATGTTGGAATACTGCCCTGCAGCCCAGTCTCCAAAGGCAAGGATCATGCTCTGCTTCAGTATGTCACAGCACATGTTGCCATTCATGGTTCCGTCAATGAACTGTAGCTCCCCAGTGCCAGCAGCGCTCATGTAGTCCCAGACCATGACACTCCCACCATCATGCTGGACTGTAGGCAAGACACACTTGTACTCCTCACCTGGTTGCCACCACACACGCTTGACTCCATCTGAACCAAATAAGTTTATCTTGGTCTCATCAGAACACAGGAAATGGTTCCAGTAATCCATGTCCTTAGTCTGCTTGTCTTCATCAACTGTGGGCTTTCTTGTGCATAATCTTTTGAAGAGGCTTCCTTCTGGGACAACAGCCATGCAGACCAATTTGATGCAGTGTGCAGCGTATGGTTTGAGCACTGACAGGCTGACCCCCAACCCTTCAACTTCTGCAGCAATGCTGGCAGCACTTATACGTCTATTTCCAAATGACAACCTCTGGATATGACGCTGAGCACGTGCACTCAACTTTGGTCGACCATGACGAGGCCTGTTCTGAGTGGATCCTGTCCTGTTAAACTGCTGTATGGTCTTGGCCACCGTGCTGCAGCTCAGTTTCAGAGTCTTGGCAATCTTCTTATAGCCTAGGCCATCTTTATGTAGAGCAACAATTCTTTTTTTTCAGATCCTCAGAGAGTTCTTTGCCATGAGGTGCCATGTTGAACTTCCAGTGACCAGTATGAGAGAGTGAGAGCAATAACACCAAATTTAACACACCTGCGCTCCATTCACACCTGAGACCTTGTAACACTAACATATCACATGATATCAGGGAGGGAAATGGCTAACTGGGCCCAATTTGGACATTTTCACTTAGGGATGTACTCACTTTTGTTGCCACCAGTTTAGACATTAATGGCTGCGCGTTGAGTTATTTTGAGGGGACACCAAATTTGCGCTGTCATACAAGCTGTACACTCACTACTTTACATTGTAGCAAAGCGTCATTTCTTCAGTGTTGTCACATGGAAAGATATAATAAAATATTTACAAAAATGTGAATGTGAGGGGTGTACTCACTTTTGTGAGATACTGTGTGTGTGTGTGTGTGTGTGTGTGTGTGTGTGTGTGTATATATATATATACATATATATATATATATATATAAATTAATATTATATATATATATATATATATATATATATATATATATATATATATATATATATATATATATATATATATATAATTAATATTATATATATATATATATATATATATATATATATATATGTGTGTGTGTGTGTGTATGTATGTCTTTTTCAGAGACATTTGTGCACATGTATAAAGTGAAGCCATTCACTAATACACGTTTATATTCGGTTTTGAATGTATACATACTATTTTTATAAATCACTTTTTGCATTTTAAAGATTGCATTGGGAGCACCCTTTACCACAGCATTCATTCCTCATTAGTTTCCTTTTTTAGTTTCCTCATTTTCCTTTTTGTTTTATTATTAGTGCCGGTTCCATTTATTCCTTATTCAAAGGTGATGGATTGGCCAAGCATGTCTCCAGACCTAAAGCCTATTGAGCATCTCCTCAAACGGAAGGTGGAGGAGCGCAAGGTCTCTAACATCCATCAGGTCCGTGATGTTGTCATGGAGGAGTGGAAGAGGACTCCAGTGGCAACCTGTGCAGCTCTGGTGAACTCCATTCCCAAGAGGGTTGAAAAAATAATAGTGGCCACACAAAATTTTGACACTTTGGGCCCAATTTGCAAATTTTCACTTAGGGGTGTACTCACTTTTGTTGCCTGCGGTATAGACATTAATGGCTGTGTGTTGAGTTATTTTGAGGGGACAGCAAATTTACACTGTTATACAAGTTGTACACTCACTACTTTACATTGTAGCAAAATGTAATTTCTTCAGTGTTGTCACATGAAAAGATATAATAAAATATTTCCAAAAATGTGAGGGGTGTACTCACTTTCGTGAGTCATTGTATGTCTGTATGTGTGTGTGTGTCTATCTATCTATCTGTCTATCTATCTATCTATCTATCGATCTATCCGTGTGTGTGTGTGTGTCTGTGTGTATTAATGTATGTATGTGTGTGTGTGTGTGTGTGTGTGTATATATATATATATATATATATGTATAATATGTATTTACACGCACATGAACTTTAATGGCATCCTTTTTCTGGGAAGGGTATCCACAAGATTTAGGAGTGTGTCTATGAGGATTTTTTTTACCATTCTTCCAGAAGCGCATTTGTGAGGTTTGGCACTGATGTGGACGAGAAGACCTGGCTCTAATTCATCTCATAGGTGTTCTATCGGTTTGAGGTCGGGTCTCTGTTCAGGCCAGTCATGTTTCTCCGCCCCAAACTCGCTCATTCATGTCTTTATGGAACTTGCTTTGTGCACTGGTGCGCAGTCATGTTGGAACAGGAGGGGGACATCCCCAAACTGTTCCCAAAATGTTGGGAGCATGAAATTGTCCAAAGTGTCTTGGTATGCTGACGCCTTAAGAGTTTCCTTCACTGGACCAAAGGCGCCAAGCCCGACCCCTGAAAAACAACCCCACACCATAATCCCCCCTTCACTAAATGATTTAGACCAGTGCACAAAGCCATAAAGGTTCATAAAGACATGGATGAGTGAATTTGGGGTGGAGGAACCTGCACAGTCCTGATCTCAACCTGATAGAAAACCTTTGGGATGAATTAGAGCGGAGACTGTGAGCTAGGCCTTCTCGTCCACATCCATGCCTGACCTCACAAGTGCGCTTCTGGAAGAATGGTCAAACATTCCCATAGACACACTCCTAAACCTTGTGGACAGCCTTCCCAGAAGAGTTGAAGCTGTTATAGCTGCAAAGGGTGGGCCAACTCAATATTGTACCCTACGGACTAAGACTGGGATGCCATTAAAGGTCATGTGCGTGTAAAGGCAGGCGTCACAATACTTTGGTAATATAGTGTATGTGTTTATATGTGTATATACAGTGCATCCGAAAAGTATTCACAGCAAAGATTCAAAGATTCACTTTTTTCACATTTTGTTATGTAACCGCCTTATTCCCAAATGGATTAAATTCATTATTTTCCTCCAAAATTTTACAATCAATACCCCATAATGACAACAAGTTTGTTTGAAATCTTTGCAAATTTATTACAAATAAAAAAACAAAAAAAAAATCATGTGTACATTAGGCTCCATGCACACTGGACGCTCCAAAAACTCTTTCTGAACGTCGGATTGCTGGAAGGAAAATGTTGCTTGAAACGCGCTTTTATCAATGTTTTGTAATAGCGTTTATAAGCGTCAGTGTTTTTGGGCGTTTTTTGTAAAATGACACCAAGGACACTCCCAAACTCCCACAATGCATTCCCAAACTCCCACAATGCATTGGAAAAATTGAATTTTACCCTAGGAGGCATTATAGAGCAGAGAGAGCACTGTCTTCAGCAGGAATCTAGTTGTGTTCACTATGGAACCATCCCTGAAGACAATGCAGGAAATACTCCTCCTGATTTTGTTTAGTCGGATCAGAAGACGGAGAGAATTGCATGAGAGGACCACAGTTCGACGGTACTGGACCCATCCGTTGATGGACCATTGCATATCTTCCGGATATTTCACCAGCCTATATTTTATGCTGTGTAACTATCCAGAAAAGTTTTTTAACTTTACAAGGATGTCTATTGGCACATTCGACAATCTTCTAGAGAGGCTGTGACCACATCTTACTCGAATGGACACCCAGATGAGGATGAGCGTGTCTCCTGAGGAACATCTCCTGGTGACACTCAGGTATGTCATTTTAGTCAAAACTATTTAAATGTTAAAAAAAATGTATATTTTGGTAAATATTGTTTGGCTTTTTTTACATGCCAAATATTTTTTTAATGGACGTTTTTTTATATAACTTTTTTTTTTTTGCTTGGACAATGTTTTAGCTAAAAAAAAAACAAATTTGCAAGCTTGTTTGATTTTGTTTTATATATATATATATATATATATATATATATATATATATATATATATATATATATATTAATAAATCTTTTTTTTTTTTTTTTTTCAAATAAAATTTATTGAATAGAATTTTTTTTTTTTAAAGTTTGTGACTTTTATAACATGTAAAAATTTTATTCACAATATTTTGTAATTTTTTTTTGTAGGTTCCTCGCCACAGGACAAATGTTTGTCTCGCTACATCATTAGCGATGGATGTAAGCACAATGGCAAAAGTGACCCGGGAGACCTGCCTTGCTCTGTGGGAGTTAAATAATGATATGATGCCCAACAGAAGAAACAGGTGACTAAGGAATTTTGGGAAAAGACACAGTTTCCAAACTGTATAGGAGCTTTGGATGGAAAGCATGTCCAAGTGAAAAAACCACCTAACTGCGGGTCATGTTATTTCAACCATAAAAAGTACTTTTCAGTTGGGCTCCTGGCATTGGCGGATGCAAATCTGCGCTTCACATTTGTAGATATGGGGGCCTGTGGGAGTCGGGGATGCCCGAATATTCCGGAAATCTGCACTGAGTCGTCAGCTACACGAAGGACGGCTAGGGATTCCTTCTTGTAGACCACTTCCAGGCACTACGGAGCCCAGTCTGCTACTGGTGATGATTGCCAATGAAGCTGTTGACTTAGCAGAACATCTAATGTGCCCATATAGTGGAAATGGACTTGCCAGCAGAGAATTTTTAACTATAGACTAAGCCAAGCCAGACGTGTTGTGGAGTGTGCCTTTGGAGTATGTACAGCAAAATAGCATGTACTTCTCTCTGCCATTCAGCTTGATGTGGAGAACGCTATAAAAGTTGTCCTAACATGCTGCATAACTTTTTAATTGTCAACCAGAGAGTCTCCTCAGAACCTGCACTCTCAAACCCAGCACATGATATTCAATTCAGAAATCAGTCTTGATTTCTGAATTGGGTCCGCCATGACTGTAATGCAACGCTCAAACCAGTGCATGGAATGCTTTGATGTGATTGCTTTCAACTTGCTGTGAAATGGTTTTATGTACAATGGTGATGGATTACTGAAGTTTTAATAACATTTTTTGTATGGTACCACACTATTGGAGCACTTTTTCTCTTCTACATGTGGAGCACTCGTTTCATGGAGAGTGCTTGAAATACACACGATTGAATATTGGAGATCTGATTTAACCCCCATTTATGAGGGTTGAGGCGATTCTGGTCAAACACGAGAGTGTGAGGCTAAAGCAGCTGGTGAGTGTGTTTCTTTCAGGGGAGTGGAATCACTGGCACAGAGGTGTGGTGGATGATTACAAGAACTACACATCGGAGATCTTATCACAAATTGGACTTTTGTTCACACAGCTTATGGACTTTATATATTTTTGAGTAGAGATATGAAGATCTCACACTTGTCACAGGATGATAGTAGTTTGTTCATTCACTTCATTTAATTTTTGAGCTTGTCATTCATGATTTATTGAGTTTTTCACTTGTCACAGGGTGACATCATTAGCAGCACTAACGGTCATTGTTGGTCTATTTGAACAACACTGTTTCAATTTATTAGGAACATATTTATTGTCTTTGTATCACTTTAGCGCCACTTTTCATTCCAATATTTTTATAATAGAGGTTTGAATTTTGTTCAGACATTTTTTATTTGGTAATGGAAAATAATACAACCAAACAGTATGATGTTAACAAATTACTTTAATAAGTGTAATTAAAGAACTTTTTAAGAAAAAAAAGAGGTCAAACCCATTAGCCAATATAACAACTAACCTTCAACTGACCAATAACTTTTTATCTAATGTCAATAAAATGGGTGACACGTTCAAAAAACACAAATTTACTCAAAAGTAATCATAAACGTTCATAAACAGGATATTCACTCTGTGATTCCTGGCACGGTGAATTGGAGGGATCAGTGGTGACGAATCAATGTCCCTGGTGTTGAGGTGGGGATGGCATGCTTGCAGGAGGCACATTTTGTAAGTAGGAGGAGGAGAGACCTGGCACATGTATGAGTAGGCAGAAATGGAACCTTGACCAGTGTGAGGGCTGCTAGAAGACAGGCTTGGCACATTGGTGGATTGATACATGGGTGGCCCAGGAGGAGCAGTGGAAGAGGAACCTGACACATTAGTGGAGTGGTACATTGGTGGACCAGGAGGAGCAGTGGAAGAGGGACCTGGCACATAGGTGGATTGGTACACTGGTGGCCCAGGAGGAGAGGTGGAAGAGGGACCAGGCACTATTTCAAAATACATATTTTAAAAACTTTTTAAAACCAATTTGAATTTTTTTAAAAAAAGATGAATCATTTATTAATAACATTTAGTTAAAAATATTTAAAAAATAATATTTTTTTTTAATTAAACTAAATTTAAAAACTAAACATAAAAATTTTAAGAAATGTAAAAAAATAATTTTGAAACATTTCAAAATATTGATTATTTTAAATATTTAAAAAAAAATAAAATTAGTAAAAAAATCTTTTAAAAAATGCACATAAAAATGTAATTAAAAAAAAAATTGTTAACAATGTTACA
This sequence comes from Aquarana catesbeiana, assembly GCF_042186555.1. Taxonomy (NCBI): domain Eukaryota; kingdom Metazoa; phylum Chordata; class Amphibia; order Anura; family Ranidae; genus Aquarana; species Aquarana catesbeiana. The sequence goes on along the minus strand of NC_133324.1, from coordinate 165,216,589 downwards.
TACAAATACACTCAATACCAATGCTACATCACCCCACTGGCCCCTCCCTGCAAAATTACTTACACTCTCGACTCCATGGAGCGTCTTAGGAAAACAAGCTCTTATGCTAAGGGGTGCGGCTTAATAGTTAAAGGTGCTCCACAAGCAGCTTATCTTTCACTTCCTTCCTTATTCAGTCAACTAGGGACTTCCATCGAGTTTGCATAGCCTCAACTGACAAAAAAAGGGACTTATTAAGCATTTTTGCAACTATATACAACATACACATAAAAAAAGCATTGCATTCATGCACATACACATATGCACTTGTTCTTCTGCGTATGGCTCATTTTATCCTAGTTCTCTGTTAGGCTGCGGCAGATCTCATTCCAGTTGTTCCTTTTGTATACACGGTCCCCATGTCGAGGGTGAGACAAGCCCCAAGCTACAGGGTGCATTTGCACTGCAGCAGTGAGCTGCAACTGTGAAACGTCCTTTGCCATTTTGCACAGGACTCAGCAGACGTGTGTGCAGCAAGAGGGGAGGTGGTCTGACCAAGAGGGGAGGTTGGGAGATTAAACTTTGCTTCCTGTATAAGCTCCGACATCACAAAAACGCCAAACGCTCATAAACGCATGTTTATGAGCGTTTGGAGCGTTTGGAGGTTTTAAGCATTTTATGTGGTCAGAAAAACGGCTCGTGAACGCGCTTTTAGGGCGTTCAGAAAACAGCCCATAAACTCCACTGCTGTTAAACGTCCAAAAACATCCATGTGTGCATGAACACATAGGATAACATAGAGGGGAGTTTATGGGCTGTTAAAAAAAACGCCCAAACTCCCAAAAACGACCGTTTATAAGCTTCAGTGTGCATGGAGCCTAAGTATTCACAGACTTTGCCCAATACTTTGTTGAAGCACCTTTGGCACCAATTACAGCCTCAATTCTTTTTAAGTATGATGCCAAAAGCTTGGCACACCTATTTTTGGACGGTTTCTCCCATTTTTCTTTGCAGGAGATCTCAAGCTCCATCAGGTTGGATATGGAGTGTCGATGCACAGCCATTTTCAGATCTCTCCAGCAATGTTCAGTCGGGTTCAAGTCTGGGCTCTGGCTGGGCCACTCAAGGACATTCAGAAAATTGTCCGGTAGCCACTCCTTTGTTATCTTAGCTGTGTGCTTAGGGTTGTTGTCCTGTTGGAAGATCAACCTTCGCCCCTGTCTGAGGTCCAGAGTGCTCTGGAGCAGGTTTTAGTAAAGGATGTCTCTGTACATTGCCGCATTCATCTTTCCCTCGATCCCAACTATTCTCCCAGTTCATGTCACTAAAAGACCTCCCCACAGCATGATGCTGCCACCACCATGCTTCACTGTAGGGATGGTATCGGCCAGGTGCCTTGTTTACTCCAAACATGATGCTTGCCATTCAGGCCAAAGAGCTCAATCTTTGTTTTATCAGACCAGAGAATTTTGTTTCTCATGGTCTGAGAGGCTTCAGGTGCCTTTTGGCAAACTCCAGGCGGGCTGTCATGTGCCCATTTACTGAGGAATGGCTTTCATCTGGCCACTCTACAATACAGGCCTGATTTGTGGTGTGCTGCAGAGATGGTTGTTCTTCTGGAAGGTTCTCCTCTCATCATGGAGAAACACTGGAGCTCTGTCAGAGTGACTATCTGGGTTCTTGGTCTCCTCCCTGACAAAGGCCCTTCTTTCCTGATTGCTCAGTTTGGCCGGGGGGGCACGCTCTAGGAACAGTCCTGGTGGTTCCAAATGTCTTCCATTTACAGATGATGGAGGCCACTGTGCTCACAGGGACCATCAATGCTGCAAAAATGCTTCTGTACCCATCCCCAGATCTGTGCCTCGATACAATCCTGTCTCGGAGGTCTGCAGGCAATTCCTTGGACTTCACGGCTTGGTTTGTGCTGTGACGGGCACTGTTAACTGTGGGACCTTTATATAGACAGGTGTGTGCCTTTCCAATCATGTCCAATCAACTGAATTTACCACAGGTGGACTCCAATCAAGTTGTTGAAACATCTCAAGGATGATAAGTGGAAACAGGATGCACCTGAGCTCAATTTTTAGTGCCATGGCAAAAATGTACTTATGTAAATGTGATTTTTTTTTTTTCCATTTTTTTTTTTTATAAACTTGCAAAGATTTCAAACTTCTTTCACGTTGTAATTATGGGATATTGTTTGTAGAATTTTGAGGAAAATCATGAATTTAATCCATTTTGGAGTCAGGCTGTAACGTAACAAAATGTGGAAAAAGTGAAGCGCTATGAATACTTTCCGAATGCCTTTGTGTGTGTGTGTATATGTGTATACACACACACACCTACCTATATAATTAGATCTATTTCTGGCTCTATATTGGTCTATAGTTTAGTGTCTTATTATACATAACGCATACTGCAAAATATTGAATTAAATGATCTGTTTGATGCTGTTCACAAAGCAAGCCAAGTTTCTGCTGTTAGATTAAACTATCTGCAGTGCCACTGCAATAATAAGAACCAGCTAGTGTTAATTAATATTTTTGTTTGGTTTCTGGATTTAGTAGGCTTTGAGAATATATCCTCCTAATAATCCTAATTGGAAAAATTGTTAAATTTAATCTAACATTTGAAAGGCATCTGTGTGTTTACCTGATCCCCATTAGATCAGGGATTTAAGCTCATGAAGATATGAATAGAAAATTGAAGAGATGACATAGAAAAAAAATAGCTTTCTCGCAGTGTACCTGCAGTACTATTTCATACTAACTTTCAAAATGTAAAGGCACAGTGACCACTTATTATATATTGTAAGTAGTCAATAATATGGGTGCTTGAAGTACATTGGTTAGTAGAAAAGTTTGAAATAACTGATGATAATAATAAAAGTAAATAAAGCCAGAAGACATAGAGTATACAGTATAAAGACAAAACTTTTTCAAAACCCCTTTTTAGATGTTTGTTTATTTTTGCAATCTGTATCACAGGTTGAGCTGGATGGACCGATGTCTTTATTCAACCTTACCAACTATGTATGCCATTGGGGAGATTTTCCAGCCCATCATTTCCTGTCCAGCAGAAAATGAGACCGAGTCTTTCAGTAGTAAGGGGAATACACTCTTAACCCCATAGTGACTGAGGGTAAAATAAATGTTAATGCCGGAACACAATTTTGCAACTTTGACATGTGTTAGTAAAACTGTACATATCCTTGCAACTAGTTTGTGAATCCAGGTGGATTATACCTTATTTCTTCAGGACAAAGGTCAAAGGAAAACTGGCCCAAAATAGTAAAAATAAAAAAAATATTTTTAATTTAGCTGTACAGTTCTAGCTATTACCATAACTAACTACCGAAGGACAACGCAAAATAAATTCTCCTACTTCTGACAATGAATCGATACCACATATGTGTATGTTATTTTGGTTGTAACCGTAGTAAGGGCCAGAAGCAAAAACACACTGACACTAACTGTCACCGATGAAAATTAACCTCTTGCCGACCAGCTGCCATCATTATACTGCGGCAGGTTGGCTCTCCTGCGCAAAACGCCATAGGTGTACGTCGGTCTTTGCACAGGAGATAGCGGGCGCTGGAGCATGCCCGCAGGTCCGGCGGACTGTATGTCCGTTCGCGACTCGCGATCACGGTGTACAGAGGCAGAACGGGAAACTGCCTATGTAAATAAGGCTTATTTTATAATATTGTTCAAATTGGGATGTTGACAACATATGGGTCTCCTCGGTTGGATTTCCATAAACTTATGTAAATAAGGCGATTCCCCATTCTGCCAGATGACATGTCAAAGATTTTCTGTTCCCAGTGATAAGGAACAGCGATCTCTGTCATGTCCCTGGTAGCCCATCCCCCTACAGTTAGAACACATTTAACCCATTGATCGCCCCTTCCCTGCCAGTGTAGTTTTTACATTGATCAGTGCATTTTTATAGCATCGATCAATGAAATAATGTCACTGATCTCCAAAAAGTGTCATTTGGGGTCAGATTTGTCCGCCGCAATGTTCCACTCCCGCTAAAAATTGCAGATCGCCGGCATTACCAGTAAAAACAAAAAACAAATAAAAATCCCTAAATCTATCCTAAAGTTTGTAGACGCGTTAACTTTTGCACAAACCAATCAATATATGCCTATTGCAACTTTTTTAACCAAAAATATGTAGAAGAATATATATCGGCCTAAACTGATTATTAAATTAATTTTTTTATATTTTTTTGGATATGTATTATAGCAGAAATTTAAAAATATATATATTTTTTTCAAAATTGTCAGTCTTTTTTTGTTTATAGTGCAAAAAATAAAAACCGCAGAGGTGATTAAATACCACCAAAAGAAAGCTCTATTTGTGGGGAAAAAAGGACATCAAATTTGTTTGGGTACAGCGTCGTACGACCACGCAATCAGTTAAAGCGACGCAGTGGCGTATCGCAAAAAATGGCCTAGTCATTAAGGGGGCAAATCCTTCTGGGGCTGAAGTGGTTAAAAAAAGCTTATAAAAAAAAATCTACCGACCCTGAACTTTGACCCTTACCTTGACCCTAACACTAACCATTGCACTGACTTAAATTAAACCTTAAACTAGCTATTTTTTACTTTATCTTTTATTTTTTTTTTATTATACAATGTATCTCTCTCCATTCAGAAGGAAAGAAAAAAAACATCAGTGGGCTATACAGTGATTGATGCCAATCAGAGGCTATCAGAATGATCAAATGACCAGGAACCAGGAGCCCCAGGTTCCGATCATTAATTTGACATCCGGGGGTCTCGGTGAGAGCCCAGTCTGTGCTGGGAGCGCGCTGGGTGGTGCACACCCAGCACAAAGATGGGTTTACATATATGCGGCCTCACGTATAAAGCTCCACTTCCGTGGGTCAGCAGAAAGGGGTTAAACAATTGTCACTAGGAAAAGCATCCCCATAGGAAGATGTCACCTCAAATCCTATGCTGGTTACAACTAAAAGTTTTTGATTTTTTAGTCCCAATGACAGTGGTCACTAAAACAAATGGGGAGAGTGATTTTCTCTAGCGAGGCAAAGACAGCAATAAAAAAACCAACAATTTAAATACACTTTAATTAGTATTATGCTTTTATGGGATGGTATAATTTTTGCTTTGATTCTTTACAGTGCAAAAGATTTACTGTCTTAAAATCTTAGCTATATTATTTTACACATATATTACATGTTCTGTTTTCACAATAAGTGGTTTAATTATTCTAGTCTGCCATATTTTTTTCCAAAATACAATTCAGATTGAGGTGTTAATAAGCTATATAGTGCAGTAGCTAGGCAGAAAAGTGGATAGTCCTGTTACCTTACACTACTTTGATTAAGGGTTCAACTTGCACCATGTTTAGCATTACCATATTGTTGGAAAACAATCAAGGGGAACGTCAAGTTCTTCTCTCACAACTGTAGAAATCTTTTTTTTATTGCACTTAGCACAAGCTAAACAGTAGGGAGAGTTCTAATCATGTTTTTCTGAACCACTTGGTGTTTTTGTATATGTCACGGTTTCTGTTTTATGTGCTAATGTAGGGAAATTGAAAGCCTTTAAATTGGGATTATGTCTTAGGTTGCTACAGCTAGTGTTGTAAAGGTAAAAAGGATAGGTGGATGAATGCAGTTGGCAGGCAGAGGAAGGAATTCTTTCCATGGTGAACCAGAAGTCAGGGACATGTAAGATCTCCCAGTGTTGGTTGTATGCCCTTCCTAAGGAGGAGAGAGGTGTAAAGACTGTTCACTTTGGAGAATAGAAGGACTGGGCCTTAGCTTACCAATTAAGAACATGGTTTGACTACATGTACAAGTGTGGTTATGGGTCTCATTCGGGAGGATTAGATATTTGCAACATTTAAATAAGTGTATATGGCTTCAGATGTGCTTGTGAAGCAATAGCTATTGTACCTCTGATGTATATGATGTGCCACTGAGGCACTTTGTTTGAAGTTTACATTTTGTTTTAACCTGGTACTCAGCCTGGACTGTCATTATTTCCTCAGTGGGCAATTCCTCTTGATCATGTATCTGTATGCAGCGATAAAGGGATAGATGCCAGGGAAGAGCGAGGGCTTGACAGTCTACCTTTATTTTTGTTAGATTATGTTGGGGCATATCCTGAGTTCAAAGGGGGTGGTGTCTTACCATTCCACCCTTAGAAAATTGGAAACTCTAGCGAGTCTCATGCAAAAGATTCCAGTGACATGTGGATCGCTGTTGGCCAAAGATCCAGCAGCTGGAGGGTGAAAAGTGAATTTTATGCTTTTCAGAAAATTAAGTCCTGCTAGATGACTTCAGCCTGGCCCCTCTTGCAGGTATAGCTGAATAAAACATTCAAAATAAATGCCTATACTGATTGAAGTCCAGTAATATACTTTTACTCTCTATTCTGCACATGCTCTGTTGCTTTCTATTTTAAGGCACCGTACCGTATTTGTAGAGGCTGATCTGCTGACGGCCTAAAGATATACTGTTGTTCTGGGGCTTTGGGCTTCAAAATGTCAGAAACAGGAGCAATACTGGAGGCAATTTTTAAAGCACACACTAATTTTGGTAGCATAATTATTGAAGTGGAATGTATGCTTCTTCCTAAAGAACATTATTTATTATGCTGGTATGGGTAAAGTTGCGATGCAAGGTCTTTTGATTCAGTAAATTGATCTCAATGGAAGCATGCAAGAGAATTTATTTAAAAATTCAGTAATTGTATAGATTAGCAAAAAAATCTAATGATTATTAATGTTTTTTTTTTTTTTTTTTTTTATAAACAAGTCTCTGTGTGCAATGTTTAGTTGGTTTGATTCATCTGTGAGTTAAAAATATAATCTATAAATAGTAAATAGAATTAACGTATTTTCATGGATGTTTTCAGTATGCCGTTCTCTCTGGTCACTATCTTTCAGCAAGAATTTTCTGTGTTATTATAAGCTTATTTCACCAAGCTATTTAACTTTTTTGGAAATGCTGGTGGATAACATCCCTCAGATCTGCTTCTAATCCATAGATTTCTGGGTAGTTTTTACATGGTAGGTCTGTAGTTTTACAGCATGGTGCAAAGGCCACCTAACTAGCAGTTAGCAACACTAAAGGAGGACAAACTCTGGGTAATACTATTTTAACTAATGAACCGGTTAGTGAATACCTTACTATGAAGTATTCTTGCCTGTATGCATACAGATTGTGAAACCGCTTGAAGATGACAAAATTTTTAGTTCACGCACATATTACATTTAATGTTTGTGTTTTGAGTACTTATTCTGTTTTGTCTTAACATATGCTAATCAGCGTCTTATACCTAAATCAGTAACCAGGGGGTGTTTTTGCTTATGCAAATAGGTATACAGTACTAAACAGCCCCTGTGTCCATTTATAGAATGAACATGGTCTTTAAGGTAAGATGAGGTTTACATTTAGTGAAAATGGTTTCATTATATAGTGCTAAAGGGAACCAAGTGGAAATTGCAAAAGGATGATGAGGGCTGAAGGCTGAGCTTAAGAAATGGTAAAGGATCAGCGCAAATGGTAGGAGGAGATCCTAAGTAGAGCCTTGTCAATAATGTCAAGAGCCTGAAGAATGAGGATCAGTATCAAAAGCAGCAGTGGAGTTGAGGAGGATTAGGCCGGAGTAGTGACCTTGGGAATTAACCACAAGGAGGTCATTAGACACTTTGGTAAGGATAGTCTTGATAAAATAAGAAGCATGAAATCTGATTATTGGATAGAGCACTGAGCTCACTCAGAACGTGGGAGGAAAGGAAAAAGTTTGAGGAGTATAGTGGCAAAATGATGCAGAAATCCAACATGTCTTACCAAATAAACTATTCATTCTATATAATGTGTGCATTGCCATTGTGCATCATTTAAATATATTTTTGGTATCGTAGCACATGCTCATTTTACAGTACGCGTCATTGTATTTCTATAGATTACGTCAATGCTTTTCATCTTGTTACATTTTTCTTTTTTAATTGCTGTAGCAATGTATTAAAGTTAATTTTGCTTTTATTTGAGAAAAATTGGTTTATAATTTGTGAAGGAGCATTGTTCTTGCAGGATATAGGAAATACACAGTCATCTCAAAACACAGATATAATGCATCTAGCATAAAGAATGCTTATAATAGTGGTGGAATGCAAAGTGAGGTATAAATCTAAAATGTGCAATCCTAAGTAAATCTGCTGGCCAATTGTCCAATTGCACATTTTTTGTTATGTATGATAACTTTGACTTTGATCATACCTTCGACAGCAGCAAGTTCTCAAGTGTGACTGGACCTTTAGAGTGGGTGTTTCAACACACATTAAACAGGCATGGTTCTCTTGTCCCCATAAGGAAACCTGTCCAAAAGAAATGCCAAACAGTCAGTGTTTTAACACATGCATGTAGACTGCACTTAGCTGCAGAAACTAGCCTCACTGAGATTCAATGAAGGATAGAAAAAAAGTTTTAAAAAAATTGTATTTGATTTTAAAAAGGCAATTTTTGATACACAGTGCGTTAGAAAATTCAGTTTACTACTATAAACAGAAGCCTATTATGTTTCCGGGTACATGGAAGTAGATCTGTGGAAATTTCTACCTGCCAAATTTGGATTTCAGCAAGTTAATTCACCATCTGGTACATGGATCAACCAAATTAAGAATTCAACAATAAATGAGTGTACTGGATCTCACAGTCTAAGTGCAGCTATCATGCTCTAGTTAAATACTTGCTCCAATAAAAGCAGCATATCACAACATGTTAACATTCATGTGAACACTCATGTTTGTGTGAAATTGGGAAAAATGTAAAGTTTGAACTTTTTTTTGGCATGTTACAAATTTAAATCCTCAGGGGCAGGGAATTATATGAAGAGAGCTGTATTTTCTCAAAAGCACACTGGAATATGATTAGCTATAGAGAAACAGGGTTTAAATGTTCCATAAAATATTAATGTAAATTCATTTTTAGCAGGGTTGTTGGTAAAGTTTTTGGCAGAGATTATTTTAAAGAGGAACTCCAGGAAAACATCAAAGTACACAGCTGAAATCCACATTTGTTCACAGTTTTACTGCTGAAGGTATGCTAATCTGCATAGCCAATCTTCCAATTTTCAGACATCTGCCATATTGCACAGTCTGCATCTCCCTCTTTCATGATTCAGCTCTAAATTCCTAATTGCTTCTGAATCATCTCTTCTTTCTGATTAATAAAGGTGTGGTCCAGCAAACAGTGATGTTGAACCAAGAAGAAGTAGAAGTAGAACTTTTTTTTTTGTTTTTTTTTTTTTTGTTTTGGATAGAGTGGAGAGGGATTAGAGCACATATTAGGTTTTTATTGCTGTCTGTGTCCCCATTAGGGAGATTCTCCCTCTCTATTTGTCCTGTTTACCATTATCATTGAAAGTCAAAGTAAAAGAAAACCCCAAATTTTGGGTTGTCCCCAGAAAAGTAATAGAGGTGAAATTTTCCAATGGGGAAACTAGTTCTGGTGATCTGCGGGTCCCCAAGGAGTTCCCTTAAATTGCAGGGATTTCCTCTTACTTCCTGTTTTTGCTATGGGACCGGAAGTGAAGGTAGAACTCCCCAATGGGACAGAGATTGCATAAAATAAACTTGCAGGGGTTATAACCCTCCCTTACTCTATCCAAAATGAAAAAAAAGTTTTGCTTATAGTTCTACTTTAAGCGCTTGTGCCCTGATTTGTTAAACAAAACAAATATCTGTTATGAATGGACAAATAGACCTCTTTAAATATTTCAAAAGGTTTTACACATCTTTTTGATTCTCTTTAAAATGTAAATTTTAAGTCAAAATATGAAATTCTGTAAAATCTCTTAACTGCTTGCCACCTGCTGGCCATCATATGACGGCCAGGTGGCGTGGCTCTCGTTCTGGGTGGGCGTCATATGATGTCTGTCCATTTAAACAGGGAATGCGCGTGATCGTGTGCGCGCATCCCTGTACCTTCGGTGGCGGCGTATCACGGAGACACCGCTTGCTACCGAGAGGGGAGAACAGCCATTAGGCATGGCTGTTTACCACGTGATTGGCCATGATGAAGTCACGGCCAATCACAGATGGTTCCACCCCACTGTGCATGGCGCATGCGCGCGATCACGTTGGGGGCGGCGTGTTCCTGGGAACACTGCTTGTCATCGACGCTGTTAAACAGCCATTGGCCGGCAGCTGTTTGCCACGTGATCGGCTGTGATCCTTTCACAGCCGATCACTAAATGTAAACACAGAGTGGGTAACTAGCTGTTACCAGCTCTTCTCTCCTCACACACCATTTCCAGTGTGAGGAGAGCAGAGCCAGGAGCAGTGAGTTACCGATCTGTGTGTGTGTATTGTATGCACCAAGCACAGCACTTTTTCCATCGCCCCCCATTGTCATCTGTCACCCCATAAAGTGCTGCACCTGTCACGTAAGAGACTGCCATCAGTGATCGCATCAGTGGTTCACCCATCAGTGACGGTCACCTGTCACCATCACCCATCAGTGACCGTCAGTGGTGCACCCGTCAGTGACCGTGCCCTGTCACCTGTCAGTGACTGTCAGCAATCACCGTCACCCATCAGGGACCGTCAGCCATCACCCGTCACCCATCAGTGACCATCAGCGGTTCATCCATCAAAAATTTATATGCCCAGCAGTATATTGCAAACAACCCCCAATAATCATATGCCCGTCCGTTTGAGTGGAGAGATTTGAATTTGGAGTTCAAATTGTTTATGGGCCTCACCATACACATGGGGATTACAAAAAAAAGGAAGGACATGCCTATTGGTCCACCAACCCCATCCACCACATGCCCATTTATTCTGCCGTAATGTCCAGGTCCCGATACGAGATGATAATGCACTTTCTTCATTTTAGTGACAATACCCAGTGCCCTCCCCGTAATCATCCAAATTATGACAAGTTATATAAAATTCACCCACTGATAAGTTTCTTTTCCCAACAATTTGCAGAACTCTATGTCCCCAATCAGAATATATGTGTCGATGAGTCCATGGTACCCTTTTCGAGCTGGCTAGGAATAAAGCAATATATTCCTAGCAAAAGGGCCGGATACGGAGTAAAATTTTACAAGCTCTGTGAGAGAGCCACGGGATATCTGTATGCGTTCCGCATATATGAAGGAAGAGATTTCCAGCTCCAGCCCCCCGAGTGCCCAGGCTACATGGGCACAACTGGAAAGATTGTATGGGACCTGGCATACCCACTTCTGAACAAAGGATATCACATATACCTTGACAACTTCTACACCAGCCTCCCCCTTTTCAAACACTTATACATCGTAAAAACCCTGGCCTGCGGAACCTCCAGAAAGAATAGGAAGGGCTTCCCACAATCTCTAGCAAACAAAAAGCTGTGAAGGGGGAAAAGATCAACATATTGAGATGCAATGAAGTGCTGGCCTTGAGGTGGAAGGATAAAAGGAACGTGCACATGATGCACACCATCCTTGACGACACTACAATTGAGGTTCAAAGAAGACAAGGTCCCATTGAAAAGCCAAAATGTGTCCAAGATTGAAATCCACCCCCCCCCCCCATGTAGAGATTATAATGATCAAATGATTCAGCCCAATTTGTCAATAAGGAGATCCCGATTCTGGTACAAGAACGTAGCAATTTATCTCATTCATTTGAGTCTACCCCAAATCCACGGAAAGCCCAATCCCCTTTCTTAAAGTGGAGGTCCACCCTGAAAAAAAAAAAAAAATTGCACAAAAAACCTAAAAAAAGGAAGAAAAGAAAAAAAAAATTTTTTTATTTACGTGAAATGGCTGTTGCTAGGCAGTCTTCCTAATCTGCCTCTTCCTACGCCGCGGTGATGTTGTCTCTTCTCCTCCCCGCGTTGTCTTCTGGGGAATGGAGCGCGGTGTGTTATGGGAACTGTGTGTGTCCCACAACACATCGCGCCCCATTCACAAAGCGCTGCGTGACTCGTGCATGCGCAGTAGGAAATGGGCAGTGAAGCCGTAAGGCTCCACTGCCTGTTTCCCTCAGTTAGGATGGCGGTTCCGGGATCTGAGAGCCGAGGGACGGGTCAGCCTCGGGCGGCCGACATCGCGGGCACCCAGGACAGGTAAGTACTTATTTAAAGTCAGCAGCTACAGTGTTTGTAGCTGCTGACTTTTAATTTTTTTTTTTTTTTACGGCCGGAATCCCGCTTTAAATTCATAGAAGAAGTTGTCACGTCCCTCATCTATCAAGACCCCCCGACAAGACCTTCGCTCTGATGCTGTTAGCCGACTTCGTGAGCGCCACTTCCCCTTTAACGTTCCACCATCTGAAGCAGGACGAAGACGGCATGTGCAGCAAAAGAGGATTTCGAAAAGATACCAGCTACCATTGTCCCCAGTGTCCCTCCCAACCTGGCCTTTGCATTGGTGAATGCTTCCAACTTTATCATACGTCCCTAAAATATTAGCCCATATTTTTAACCATTTCCCCATTTTCATCATCTGTGCTGACCATTTTCCATGCTTCCCCAAATAACCATGACACTGCCTTCCACGTGAACTGACCCTGGCCTGTTTTTTGACTATGCCTCTGCCTACTGCCCTGCTACTGTAGTACACAGGGGTCTCACATATGTGAGGGGCTCCAGAATTGTTTTTTTGGATGGAGAAAACAATTTTTTTTGTTTTCTCCAGGTTTCGTAATTTCCGGACTAGGATCTGGAGTCCGGAGGCTTCATAGAGATTTGGGTGGGTCAAAGCCTCTACCCCTGTGCACAGGTCTTACCTGATTGTAGCCCTCAGCCTCCTGCTGACTTACTGCCATCATGCCTCTGCCTGCCGCATGAACAGACCACACCGCTACCTGGACTATGCAAATAATTAGCTGTAGCAAGAGGCAGTATGTTTATGAAGGTCTGGAGAGCGGTACAGTAATGAGTGTCTGCAGGTAACAGTGTACCAGGACTAATATGGCTGTGCTGGCTGTCTCTGCCTGGACAATTTCTATGGAGTGCGCTGTGCTGACAATATCCTTGTGCTGATTATAGACAATATTCCTGCCTTCTGCCTGGATAATTACTATTGCTGTCGCTAAGCACATCCCTGCCTGCTGCCTGGACCAGTGAATCTCCTCTGTGGATACTACTAAAAGCACAGGTAATGCTTTTTTTTTTTTTTTTTTTTTTTTTTTTTAATACCCTTTCCGCAAAAGAATTTATTTTGGATTGTAATTCTTGGTATGTACATGCTATGTGTTAGAAATATGAAGGGCCTTCAAAAATGATAGGTTGCCAGGAAATTATATATGTCATTTATACCATAGAACGCCTGATGCTGCTACTTGGATGTTGGGCCTCTGTATGTGGCCAGGCTGTGTAAAAGGCTCACACGTGTGGTATCTCCATACTCAGGAAGAGTAGCAGAATTTATTTTGGAGTGTCATCTTTGCTATGTACATGCTATGTGTTGGAAACATCTGATAAATGGACAACTTTGTGTAAAAAAAAAAAAAAAATGGGGTAATTTTGGGGGCAATTCCATTGTCCTGGTGCTCCAGGGCCTTCAAAAGTGTAATAGGTGGTTGAGAAATGAGATGTGTCATTTATGCTCGTAGAACGCCTGAAGGTGCTACTTCAATGTTGGGCCCTTGTATGTGGCCAGGCTGTGTAAAAGTCTCACACATGTGGTATCGCCATACTCTGGAAGAGTAGCAGAATGTATTTTGGGGTGTAATTTGTTGCATGCATATGCTCTGTGAGAGAAATAACCTGTTAATATGACAATTTTGTAAAAAAAAAAAAAAATCTTCATTTTGCAAAGAATTGTAATGCTACTTACTTAATACCTTGGAATGTCTACTTTAAAAAAGGGGTCATTTTGGGGGTATTTGTACTTTCCTGACTAGTTAGAGTCTCAAGAAATGAGATTGTGGCCTTCAGTACATCAGATGTGCTCAATTTTCAGTGATGGCACCATAGTTGTAGACTCTATAACTTTCACAAAGCCCAAATAATTTACACTAATTTAGGTTATTTTTACCAAAGATATGTGGCAGTATAAATTTTGGCCTACATTTATGAAGAAAGATGACTAATTTGCAAAATTTTATGACAGAAACAAAGAAAAAGGCATTTTTTTCACAAAATTTACAGACCTTTTTTTGGCACAAAAGTAAAAAACCCACTAGTGATTAAATACCACCAAAAGAAAGCTCTATTTGTGTGAAAAAAGGACGCAAATTTCATATGGGTACAGTGTTGCATGACTGAGTAACTGTCATTTAAAGTGTGAGAGCGCTGAAAGCTGAAAATTGGTCTGGGCAGGAAGGGGGTGTAAGTGCACTGTATTGAGGTGGTTAAATTATTATTATTATTTTTTTATGCAAGTAAATTTTTCTTTTAGGCACCCCCTCCTGCTATTGCATTTATCAAATTGCTATTTTTTAAAATTCAATATACATAACAATCTGAATTATGACATTTATATTCTTTTTATTTAAACTGTTAATCAGGAGTTTACAGGATACTGAGTGATCTGCTGGACTGCAGAATTTGGGTGACTAATTTACAGCTTTGCATAAAGAATGTAATATATTGATCTCTGAATAGAGGTACTGAGGGCTGTACATGGAAATGCATTTGTACAGGAATAATGGCAATAGAGAATGGAAAAGATAATTTATCAACTTCTTGCTGTTTATTTGTGCAACTAATGATTTAAAGCAGTATTTAACCGTCACAGTTCACCATAAGGTGCAAGTAATGCACAATTGCATTCTTTCAGACCAGCATCTTCTTTCTTTTGGGCATTGGGCATCCAGTGATGATATAACTCCCACACTGGAGTATTACTGTCCTGGAACAATGCTTATCCCTCAACATCTTACAGATGCCCAGTGTGTATACTGTATTTGTGCTGCATGCAATGTACAATTAATAATATATTGCTTGTGGAAAGGTAAAGGGATTTTTAGCATAAAAGAAATACAAAGTCTTTTCTGCCAAAACAGTCAACCCGGTAGCAAATTTTGTGGGGGCTTTAGTTCCACATTTAAAATGTCTATTTGTCAGTATGCAGTTTATAGATAATGACAGTATCTTTGCACATGCACCAAAATAACCAGTTTTTAATCATGTTCAGTATGAACCCTATCAGGATAGCAATCTAGAAAATAGAAATATGGGAGCTTACATTGCCAGCTTTTTATTGAGTGTGCAGATTGAGAGCTGTTGTTCTCATCCTTGCTCCACTGCTAAGTGAGTCACAGATCTGGAATAATTGTGCAGCCAGAGAATGGAACTCCTGAGCTACGTGCTTTTATCAGGCCAGTGGAAAAGCAAGGTTGAGGATGACAATAAAGCTTCAGAGCTTCCACCTTTTAAAAAAAGTTAAAGTAAACTCATCCTGATAGAAATTTGAAACCAGTTTTTGTCTAATAGTTGCCTTGCAATACCTTGTGAGTCATAATCCATAAACAAGCCTTTAGACTGGGTTCACACTGCACGCTGTAGTGGCTCACAGCATGGGTCGGTGTGTCCCTGTTCACCATTTCAGGTCCGATTTCAGCACCAATTTTGGGCTGAATTTGAACCTTTAAACGGACCAAAAGATGCATAGGACCCCTGTTCAAATTTGCACTGGAGCCTCTCCAGAGATATGTGAACCAGCTCCATAGAGAGCCATTCACAATCTCTGACATGCGAATTGGATACGGGGAAACCTGCATCCAATTCGCACTAGTGTGAACCCATCCTCAATAAACTAAGTCAAAGCAAAGTCAGTACTCCTGATCTGGATACTTGTTACAGGTCAAAGATTCAGAAAGTATTCAGGTCATTGGATTAGCATGACAGCTGGGCAACTAACATTTTTGGAATGGTAATCTACACATTTTTGTCAGTGCTGTACTTCTTTGAAGTAAGCCTAAACTGAGGAATTAGCAAGGCTACCTTTTGTTAACCTCCACTCCTCAAAAAACATGTTCCAGGCTGATCAAATGGCTTCAGTTCTTTGAGTCTTGGGCTTAAAACCAGTATGCAGATAGGACCACTGACTTTTTTCATAATCTTCAAACCTGTTCTAGGTCAGTGTGCCAGGCAATATTAACAACTAGCATTTTCAGATTGGCCACTACTCTGCCTGCGTGGCCTCGATTTCTATGACTGCACAAGCTTGCAAAATTTTTCTTCCTCTTGGCGCACATTCGCGGCCAGCACCTAAATTCTTAGCTCCGGCAGGTATAGCACAGTGATCCTTCGACTAGGTCAGTCATTGCCTCCCTCTCTCCTGGGGCCCTTCTGGCCTCTTTTGACATAAGGGGATGCTTACTTGCAGATTTCCATGTTTCCTTCTAACCAAAGCTATCTGTGTTTTGCTGTTTGTCAGCTTTCCCTTTAGCCTGTCCATGGCACCCCAGGTCTTTATAAAGGCACTTGTCCCAGTCCTAGCTGTGCTGTGAACTCCGGGGATACATGTTGTGGAATTTCTGGAAAGTCTTCTGTTAAATGTCCAGTCCTCCATAACTCTGTCAACCTGTGTTCTAGGGAACAGTGCAGCATAGGTTCGGTTTGATCCTTGAACACCAATTTAATAACCTAGGCTTGCCCAGGATCTTCCTGGCCCTGGACAAGCTTCTGTCCCTCCATTTTTGTGCCCAGGCCCCCTGGATGCCCTTTTGGCGCAGTGGACATCAAAGGAAGCTTGACTTCCCATCAACATTCTAGAACTCGGGGAAATTTGGTTGTCCTTTAATGCTAGACCTCTCAGCTGTGAGATCGCCTGACCAGAATCCAGTCAGACAATCCAGTCACGCTAGGTAAAAAGAAGCAGACTTGATTCTCACTTTGGTGGAATTGCATGTCGCCTCCCTGTAGGCTATGCACATCCCAGGTATAGAAATTGGTAGGCAGACTTTCTCAGGTATCTGCGTCTGGATTTGGGGGAATGGCCTTACTGGTGATGCCATGGGATCAGTTCAACTTGGCCTACACAGCCGCTTCCTCTACAGCTTCTCCCTTGTCTGCTTTACAGAATCGAGATGAAGGTCACTCGGACATACTCAGACTCTTGGCAGATTCTCCTTAGGCCCTTCCAGATTGTCTGGACCTTCTGTCCCAGCTGCCAGTCTACCATTGTGCTTCTCTGTTGCTGATTTAAATGGCATGGCTGTTGAAGCCCAGGTCCTGAAGGACATGTGCCTATTGGATTTATTCATCTCTACCCTCCTGAAGTCTATTCAACTTCTCGCATAGTAAACCATGACACCCATAAGGTCTGCTTTGCATTGGGAAAAGCTAGAAAAAGCCATCCTAGGAAATACTCCATGGAACACATTCTGCCCTTGTGTAAATGTTAAATCCACAATATGCCCCACAGTTATTCTATTTGGTTAGGCAGATCTTGATATTGTTGGCTGTGCAAATGCCACTGCTTAATATGCAAGACTCTATTTGAGCTCCTGCCTCATTTGCTTACTGCTTATATGATACCTGCTGACTGCACACATGTTACAGCGTAATTGCTGGGATATAATTGTGTGCTTATTGATTTGTTACACAGGAATGGTACTGTGTTATTTGAAAAGTGTAGCTAGGATTGAATGGAGAGAGACTGATTTGGAAGGACACTGGAATGAGCTGTCTCTGCTACCAGCAACCAGTATTTGTGGATTCAAATAGTGTTCTTATACTGTAAGTGGATGGTTTGTGTGCGTTTCTGCTCATATTCCTGCAACACACTGATGTAAACGAACCCTAATGTGCCCATCAGGGTGAGAGAGTATGTGCTGTTCAAATGAATACGCTTGTAGTGTTTTTGGACTAAAGGCTACTGAGGAGGCTGCAAGTATGTTGTCTTTTGGATAAAAGTGCAGACTCCCAGTATGGTGCTGTTTGCAATTTATTTTTCTATTTGCATCTGCAGAAGTCTTAGCCATACCAGGTTCAGTAAAGTTGTAAAATGTTTCTTGTGCTACACTACGGACTTGTATGCTCTACTCAAGGCCACACCTCTAAGCACTGGTGACCATAAGACAGAGCTTTATGCTAACAGAAAACATTGCATTTTATTACTATCCTTCTGAATCTAAAAATGACAATTTCTTTATCGTAAATCATGGAACACAGAGCAGGCTATGAATGATAACTACCTGGCGAAAACAAACAAACAGGAAGTCCTCTCCTATATAACCCCTCCCAAGTATCTCAGTTTTTGCCAATATCTTGAAGGTGATGGTCACTGACGTTCAACTCTTTGTATGGTATTAACATACAACATGCATGTCGTAATCTTTCAGTCCCTATTAAGTTTCTACCCACCCACCCCCCCAACCCTCCCACCCCACCCCCCCAACCCTCCCACCCCACCCCCCCGCAGATGGTTACAATGAAACAAACAACCACCTATCCTACCGAACTCTCCCAAGTCCCCAACCCATCAGGCCTCACTTATGATCTCCTCCAGGTAACTCCAAGTGCTTTTAAAGTTTCGCCACACAGCCCATTTATCTACCCGTTCGTCCCCCTCATCTGGCTCCAATCCCCTACTGTCCAGGCACTCAACATTGTAAATTTCATTTACACAATAGAGCCAGTCTCGAGTGTTTGGGCTTGCTGGGTCCAACCTTTTCCTTGCAATCTGCTTCTTAGCAGTGTCCAATAATATAGGGACAATAGATGTTAGGTATCGCTTGATAGACTCCTCAGTACCATGGAATAGACATACCCATGGATCTTCTGGCAAAGATTTATCAGTAATTGCTTTAATTAATTTTATATTTTTTTTCCAGAATGTTTTAATGATGGCACACTCCCACCAAATGTGTTCCATCGTTCCCAAACTGTTGCACCCCCTCCGATTTAGCCGGATCGAATTTACTTATTTTGTCTAGGGTTTCGGTAATTTCCCGATGAAGAACGACAGCTAGACATACCTCCATGGATCAATCACCATATACTCCGACTTAGCCTTCAAGTCAGGATACGTGCATATTTTCCCCTCTCTAATTACATCTTTTAATTGTGTACTTTAATTTTTTATCCAATTCCCTCCCACCTCCCTCCTCCCCGGTTCAAAAAATGTATTGTCTTTCATATAAATCAAAGGTGAATTATAGGTCCATTTATTCTGTATGTGAATCTGATCCCAAAATTTTAAAGTGTTGCGCATTAATGCCGCTGTATCAGTACTCAGTGCTCTATAATTAGGAGGGTTCCAAATAATGTGACCTAAATCTATACTACTCAAACTGTGTTCTATATTAACCCACCTCCTATCCAAACCCTCCTTTGACCATTCTATAACTCGTGCAAGTACTACTGAAATGTAGTATTTATTAAAATCTGAAAGAGCAAGTCCTCCTTTTTTTTTTTTTTCCACCCTAATCAGGACTGATTGGGCAATTCGTGGCTTTTTGCCACCCCAGACAAACCTCGCGATCAGGCCCAGTAGGGCTCTTAAATATGATATGATTGAGGGAGTGGGATTGGAAGCATCTGGAATTTATACAATATCTTGGGTGTTAGACTCATTTTCACTGCATTGATGCGTCCAAACCAGGAGAGGGGTCGCGATGATAGGCTTCTTACTTCTCGCCTGATTTCATCCAACAGAGGAATATAATTATTTAAGTACATTTTTTTTTAGAGTATTTGATAATTTAATCCCCAAGTAATTAATCTCCTTTCTCCAAGGAAAGGGAAACACCCCTGAGAGTCTCTCTTCCTCTTGTTTGCCCACATTAATATTTAGCACCAAAAACCACCTTTTGAACCAATTGGTGAGACTCCTTGGGGTTTATTTACTAAAGCTGGAGAGTGCAAAATCAGGCTTACTTCTGCATAGAAACCAATCGGCTTCTAACCTCAGCTTGTTCAATTATGCTTTGACAATAAAACTAGGGAAGCTGATTGGTCTCTATTCAGTCGTGAGCCTGATTTTGCACTCTCCAGCTTTAGTAAATAAACCCCATTAGTCCTATTGACTCGTAAGGTGTTTTTTTTTTTTTTTTTTTTTTTTCTTTGTGGCAAGGAGAGTGTCGGAATTGGCAGCTCTTTCCATGCCTTCAGCAATGCCCTTCAGTGAAAATTCAGACACACATGGTGGTTATGGGAGATAGAAAAAAAAAAAGGAACTCCAAGCACCAGAGGCAGTATCCGATAGAACAGAAACAAGTGGGACTGATCTTACCCTTTCCCACTCTGCCTAAAACAAGAAAAGAGTTTTGGTTCCACTTTAAACTTATAACAATATTTAAGCACATCCTCTTTTGTGGCTCTCAAGCTTGCACTAGATAGAAGTTGTGCTGCATCATTTATGAGCATGTAAAGTGTTTTGAGTAGAGAATTCATTAACCTACCTGAAAGCATGATAATGTTCTTAAAACCTTTTGCTAAAATACCCATTAAAAGTTGTTAACACTACAGTTGACAGCATCGGGCAAGTGTAAAGTGAATGTTTTGAAATAAATAGCACTTGGTTGACCTAAGGTGTCAAAGCTCTAGATAAGGTTGTGTGTTTGTAATTATATCTAACATGTTTTACAGATTCCCTGGGGAATGAAGAAAGATACAATTTCACCTTTTCTGTGCCAAAACATTTTAATTATATCTTCTTCCAAGTACAGCGGTTCAGTAACCAAGAAACTGACATTGATGCATGTGTTGATAAAGCTGCAAACATTCAAAATGAGATTAACAAAGATTTTGAAGAAGTAGTGACAGCTAATTTTGCACTGCATTCTGCATCTAATTCAGACCAATATATTGATCTAATATTTATAATGTGTGTGTGGTCCTAGGGGAAATTGTGCTTCTTAAGCCTGCATATATAAAAACACAAACCATTAGTTTTTAATGATTTTAATTCTGAAGAAAACTGTTGTTCTAGGTCTCATTTTGTGTAAGTGGTACATTGTACACCATAGGTGGTTGCACAGTAGATAGGGTTGGCAAAAGACACAGGTCCAGCAAGTTCAACCTCTAAGTTTGTGAATGTGCATTATCCACTTCAGCCCCGGAAGGTTTTACCCCCTTCCTGACCAGAGCACTTTTTACAATTCGGCACTGCGTCGCTTTAACTGCTAATTGCGCGGTCATGCAATGCTGTACCCAAACGAAATTTGCGTCCTTTTCTTCCCACAAATAGAGCTTTCTTTTGATGGTATTTGATCACCTCTGCCGTTTTTATTTTTTGCGCTATACACGGAAAAAGACCGAAAATTTTGAAAAAAAATGATATTTTCTACTTTTTGTTCTAAAAAAAATCCAATAAACTCAATTTTAGTCATACATTTAGGCCAAAATGTATTCGGCCACATGTCTTTGGTAGAAAAAATGTCAATAAGTGTATATTTATTGGTTTGCGCAAAAGTTATAGCACCTACAAACTAGGGTACATTTTCTGGAATTTACACAGCCTTTAATTTATGACTGCCTATGTCGTTTCTTGAGGTGCTAAAATGGCAGGGCAGTACAAAACCCCCACAAATGACCCCATTTTGGAAAGTAGACACCCCAAGGAATTTGCTGAGAGGCATGTTGAGCCCATTGAATATTCATTTTTTTTGTCCCAAGTGATTGAATAATGACAAAAAAAAAAAAAAAATTACAAAAAGTTGTCACTAAATGATATATTGCTCACACAGGCCATGGGCATATGTGGAATTGCACCCCAAAATACATTTAGCTGCTTCTCCTGAGTACGGGGATACCACATGTGTGGGACTTTTTGGGAGCCTAGCCGCGTACGGGGCCCCGAAAACCAATCAGTGCCTTCAGGATTTCTAAGGGCGTACATTTTTGATTTTACTCCTCACTACCTATCACAGTTTCGGAGGCCATGGAATGCCCAGGTGGCACAAACCCCCCCCCAAATGACCCCATTTTGGAAAGTAGACACCCCAAGCTATTTGCTGAGAGGCATGGTGAGTATTTTGCAGCTCTCATTTGTTTTTGAAAATAAAGAAAGACGAGAAAAAAAAATTTTTTTTTCTTTTTTCAATTTTCAAAACTTTGTGACAAAAAGTGAGGTCTGCAAAATACTCACTATACCTCTCATCAAATAGCTTGGGGTGTCTACTTTCCAAAATGGGGTCATTTGGGGGGGTTTTTTGCCACCTGGGCATTCCATGGCCTCCGAGACTGTGATAGGCAGTGAAGAGTGAAATCAAAAATTTACGGCCTTAGAAAGCCTGAAGGCGGTGCTTGGTTTTCGGGGTCCCGTACGCGGCTAGGCTCCCAAAAAGTCTCACACATGTGGTATCCCCGTACTCAGGAGAAGCAACAGAATGTATTTTGGGGTGTAATTTCACATATTCCCATGGCATGTTTGAGCAATATATCATTTAGTGACAACTTTGCGCAAAAAAAAATAAAAAATTGTCTCTTTCCCGCAACTTGTGTCACAATATAAAATATTCCATGGACTCGACATGCCTCTCAGCAAATAGCTTGGGGTGTCTACTTTCCAAAATGGGGTCATTTGGGGGGGTTTTGAACTGTCCTGGCATTTTATGCACAACATCTAGAAGCTTATGTCACACATCACACACTCTTCTAACCACTTGAAGACAAAGCCCTTTCTGACACTTTTTGATTACATAAAAAAATAATTTTTTTTTGCAAGAAAATTACTTTGAACCCCCAAACATTATATATTTTTTTAAAGCAAATGCCCTACAGATTAAAATGGTGGGTGTTTCATTTTTTTTTTTCACACAGTATTTGCGCAGCGATTTTTCAAACGCATTTTTTGGGGAAAAAACACACTTTTTTAAATTTTAATGCACTAAAACACACTATATTGCCCAAATGTTTGATGAAATAAAAAAGATGATCTTAGGCCGAGTACATGGATACCAAACATGACATGCTTTAAAATTGCGCACAAACGTGCAGTGGCGACAAACTAAATACATTTTTAAAAGCCTTTACAGGTTACCACTTTAGATTTACAGAGGAGGTCTACTGCTAAAATTACTGCCCTCGATCTGACGTTCGCGGTGATACCTCACATGCATGGTGCAATTGCTGTTTACATTTGACGCCAGACCGACGCTTGCGTTCGCCTTAGCGCGAGAGCAGGGGGGACAGGGGTGCTTTTTTTTTTTTTTTTTTCTTTATTATTATTATTTTTTTATCTTATTTTTAAACTGTTCCTTTCATTTTTTTTTTTTTTTAAATCATTTTTATTGTTATCTCAGGGAATGTAAATATCCCCTATCATAGCAATAGGTAGTGACAGGTACTCTTTTTTGCAAAAATTGGGGTCTATTAGACCCTAGATTTCTCCTCTGCCCTCAAAGCATCTGACCACACCAAGATCGGTGTGATAAAATGCTTTCCCAATTTCCCAATGGCGCTGTTTACATCCGGCGAAATCTAAGTCATAAAATGCTCGTAGCTTCCGGTTTCTTAGGCCATAGAGATGTTTGGAGCCACTCTGGTCTCTGATCAGCTCTATGGTCAGCTGGCTGAATCACCGGCTGCATTCTCAGGTTCCCTGTTGTAAAAGCAGTCTAGAGGCTAATTAGCTGCTAGGATTGCTTTTACATGAAAGCCAATCGCTGGCTGAAAAGAATGATACCAAGATGATACCTAAACCTGCAGGCATCATTCTGGTATAACCACTCAAAGTCGTGAATGGCGTACCTGAAGACAAAAAAATGGTTAACAATAAAGCACAGTAAACGGTAAGGTATAAAAAATTGCATATCTGAAAAGCAAACATGATAAAACATAACAACAATAAAACATTGCAGAATAGAATACAGTAAAAAAGAGCAGAACAATAGAGAGAGAATAGAGAGAGAGAACAATAAAACAACAACTATTTTTTTTTTATTTTATATTTTTGTTTGTGTTTTTTTTTTTTTTTTTTTTGTAACTAACTTTTATAACTGTAACCAGTTCCAGGTTCGGGTCTCTCAAAATGCGATGGCATCTTGGGAGACCCTGTGAAAGTGTGCCTAGTCTGTGCAATGCTGTACCCTACGCTAATACTCAACTAGTGAATGGTAGTGTTCAAAACATTCACCAATGCAAAGACCAGGATTGTCAGGACAGGAGGGACAATAATAGAGGGTGTCACGCCTATATCCGCGCTTGCTGCAGACACGACATCTTTTTTGGGGGGGTTCGCTGGGTAGGGGTACTCGGGAGGACATAAAGAAAATGCCTCTCATGCAGCCGACTGCATTTGGTTGGGGATGTGAATGGGGGAAGTACGGGCGCTGCAGAAGTGGTGGGTTCCCAATTAGGATTGGCGAATGCAGCAGGAAGGGCACTATGGGCACGACGGGCCTGTGTTTGTCTTCTTGGTGGCAGCGGGACACTACTTGTGCTTGCCACCTCACCAGCTTGAACTGCATTTATGGGACTCGCCATGTCACCAAGTGTTACTGCAGTGCTGGTTTGACTACGACCGGGGTGTACTAGGCTGCTGGTGCTTGCCAGTTCACCAAAACGCTACCAAAAAAACTGTTAGCGATCGCAGGGATCAGGCCTGACTCTGTGAACGCTGCAGTTATGCGTTTAGTGTTTTGTAAGTGACAGTGATCGATCGATACTGCACTTGGGTGGGCTGGGCTGGGCTGGGCTGGGCTGGGCCGGGCGGAGGGGCAAAACGCAGGTGCTAGCAGGTATCTGGGCTGATCCCGCTAACACTGCGTTTGTGGGAACCCTAAACTGCTGGGGACGCTAGTATAGATCTGATCGGATCAGATATTGATGCGTTCAGATACTATACCACTAAGGGAGGTGTACGGTGCGTGCGTGGGTGTTAGCGGTACTGGCGCTAACCTGACGCTGCCTGGGGCTGGTGCTTGCCAGTTCACCAAAACGCTACCAAGAAAACTGTTAGCGATCGCAGGGATCAGGCCTGACTCTGTGAACGCTGCAGTTATGCGTTTAGTGTTTTGTAAGTGACAGTGATCGATCGATACTGCACTTGGGCTGGGCCGGGCGGAGTGGAAGAACGCAGGTGCTAGCGGGTATCTGGGCTGATCCCGCTAACACTGCGTTTTTGGGAACCCTAAACTGCTGGGGACACTAGTATAGATCTGATCGGATCAGATATTGATCCGTACAGATACTATACCACTAAGGGAGACGTATGCTGCGTGCGTGGGTGTTAGCGGTACTGGCGCTAATCTGACGCTGCCTGGGGCGACGGATATCACCGCCGGGCGATCAGGGGGCTAAACCTTTATTAGGTAATAAACGGCGGGTCCCCTGACACTATAAAAAATAAACGAACTAACCAGCGTCACCCGTAACGGTTATACGGTGATCAGTGGTGAAAGGGTTAACTAGGGGGCAATCAAGGGGTTAAAACATTTATTAGGTAGTATATGGGGGTCCCTGTCACTATAAAACGCTGATGGCGAACCTAAATATTTACGTTCCTAACTAGCGTCACCAGCGACACTAATACAGCGATCAGAAAAATGATCGCTTAGTGACACTGGTGACAGGGGGTGATCAAGGGGTTAAAACTTTATTAGGGGGGGTTAGGGGGGTATCCTAGACCTAAAGGGGGGTAATATTCACTGCCCTAACACTGTAACTGTCACAAACTGACACCATGCAGTAATCAGAAAAAAAAAAAAAAAAATACTGCTTGCTGTCA
This sequence comes from Aquarana catesbeiana, assembly GCF_042186555.1. NCBI lineage: Eukaryota > Metazoa > Chordata > Amphibia > Anura > Ranidae > Aquarana > Aquarana catesbeiana. The sequence goes on along the minus strand of NC_133324.1, from coordinate 165,191,013 downwards.
GTTTGTGACGGGGGGGGCGGTGATTGGGGGGGGATCGGGGGGCGATCGGGGGGGGATCGGGGGTGTAAAGTATGCCTGGCATGTTCTACTGTGTGTGTTTGTGTGTGTTGTGCACTCACATGTCTTCTTTCCTCGGCGCTGGACGGAAACTGCCAAGCCGAGGAGAGATGACATCACATCCTCTGCCTGTGTGAAACTACACACAGGCAGGGGAGGATTCCGATTGGCTGGGAGCGATCGCGAGGGGGGGGGCACGATCGGATGGTCTCCCCCTCGCCTCCCGACGCTCCCAGTCAAATGCCGACCGCCGCTGGCACCGGGGGGGGGGTCCGATCGGACCCCCCGCCCGCGGGAGGCAGATCACGTACAGGTACGTGATTCTGCCTGCCCGTGCCATTCTGCCGACGTATATATACGTTAGGCGGTCGGCAAGTGGTTAAATGTGTTTGAAGAGCAACCCCTGCAAGAATAGGTCAGTTTTCTGTAAAAAAAAAAAAAAAATTATTTATATATATATATATATATATATATATATATATATATATATATATATATATATATATACACACACTATATTGCATGAACTTTAATGGCATCCCAGTCTTAGTCCGTAGGGTACAATATTGAGTTGGCCCACCCTTTGCAGCTATAACGGCTTCAACTCTTCTGGGAAGGCTGTCCACAAGGTTTAGGAGTGTGTCTATGGGAATGTATGACCATTCTTCCAGAAACGCATTCATGAGGTCAGGCACTGATGTGGATGAGAAGACCTGACTCACAGTCTCCACTCTAATTCATCCCAAAGGTTTTCTATCGGGTTGAGGTCAGGATTCTGTGCAGATCACTCAAGTTCCTCCACCCCAAACTCACTCATCCATGTCTTTATGGATCTTGCTGTAAAGGGTGGGCCAACTTAATATTGAACCCTACGGACTAAGACAGGGATGCCATTAAAGTTCATGTGCGTGTAAAGGCAGGTGTCTCAATACTTTTGGTAATATACTGTGTGTGTTTGTATATATGTGTGTATGTATTTATGCATATATGTGTGTGTGTATGTATGTGTATATATATATATATATGTGTGTGTGTATATATATATATATATATATATATATTTATATATATATATATAAAAAACACAGTGCCTTGAAGAAGTATTCATACTCCTTGAAATTTTCCACATTTTGCTACACGTTGCAACCGAAAACATAAATGGATTTTTTGTGATAGACCAACACAAAGTGGCACATAATTGTGAAGTGTAAGGAAAATGATAAATGGTTTTCAATTTTTTTTTTACAAATATCTGAAAAGTGTGGCGTGCATTTGTATTCAGCCCCCTTTACTCTAATACCCCTAACTAAAATCTAGTTGAACCAATTGCCTTCAGAAGTCACCTAATTAGTAAATAGAGTCCACCTGTGTGTAATTTAATCTCCGTATAAATACAGCTGTTCTGTGAAGCCCTCAGAGGTTTGTTAGAGAAACTTGGTGAACGAACAGCATCATGAAGGCCAAGGAACACACCAGACAGGTCAGTAATAAAGTTGTGGAGAAGTATAAAGCAGGTTTAGGTTATAAAAAAAAATATCCCAAGCTTTGAACATCTCATAGAGCACTGTTCAATCTATTATCCCAAAATGTAAAGAGTATGGCATAACTGCAATCCTACCAAGACATGGCCATCCACCTAAATTGACAGACTGGGCAAGGAGAGCATCAATCAGAGAAGCCGCCAAGTGGCCCATTGTAATTCTGGAGGCGCTGCAAAGATTCACAGCTCAAGTGGGAAAATCTGTCAACAGGACAGCTATTGGTCGTGCACTCCACAAATCTGACCTTTATGGAAGAGTGGCAAGTAGAATGCCATTGTTGAAACATAGGTATAAGAAATCCCGTTTACAGTTTGTGAGAAGCCATGGGGGGGACACAGCAAACATGTGGAAGAAGGTGCTCTGGTCAGATGAGACCAAAATTGAACTTTTTGGCCTAAAAGAGAAACGCTATGTGTGTGGCGGAAAACTAACACTGCACCCTGAACACACCATCTCTACCGTGAAACATGGTGGTGGCAGCATCATGTTATGGGGATGCTTTTCTTTAGCAGCGACAGAGAAGCTGGTCAGGGTTGATGGGAAGATGGATGGAGCCAAATACAAGGCAATCTTAGAAGAAAACCGGTTAGAGTCTGCAAAAGACTTGAGACTGGGGAAGAGGTTCACCTTCCAGCAGGACAACGACCCTAAACATACAGCCAGGTCAACAATGGAATAGTTTAGATCAAAGTCCAGACCTAAATCCAATTGAGAATCTGTGGCAAGACTTGAAACTTTCTGTTCACAGATGCTCTCCATCTAATCTGACAGAGCTTGAGCTATTTTGCAAAGAAGAATGGGCAAAAATGTCACTCTCTAGATGTGCAAAGCTGTTATAGACATACCCCCTTGCAGCTGTAATTGCAGTGAAAGGTGGTTCTACAAAGTATAGACTTAGGGGGGCTAAATATAAATGCAGGCCACGCTTTTAACATATTTATTTGTAAATAAATGTGAAAACCATTTATCACTTTCTTTCCACTTCCCAATTATGTGCCACTTTGTGTTGGTCTAGCACATAAAACCCCAATAAAATACATTTACGTTTTTGGTTGTAACATGACAAAATGTGGAAAATTTTCTAAGGGTATGAATACTTTTTCAAGGCACTGTATCTATAAAGAATCTTTGCAAGGATATACACAGTGGCATAGGGGAAAAGATTGCTAGAGAAGAAAAAAAATGTCCTTAAGCTCACATGGAAATTTTGCAAGAGAATGTCAAAGTGGTTCTTTTTTTTTTTTCGCTACAGTGCAAGTTGGACGATTCTTGAAGGCAGAGAGCTAAAACAAAGGCGTAATTAAATGACAGAATGACTTAAAGTCAAATTGAAGTCTAACGCTTTTTTTTCTCTTTATAATCCTGTATCCCTAAATTTTATGATTTGTCACTGAGTTTTTGCTTAGAAATGCCTTAAAGCCCTACTGCGTGCTGCTGTTAAATGTACCCATGAAGTGAGGTTTGCCAACCCCATCCACGACACTGTATTGGTTAAAAGCTTATTTAGCTAGGAGGGTAACACACTCTTAAAAAAATTCCTCACTCCCACATGATACCAGTCCCCCAAAGCCACTTCACTTTGCTGCTTGGCCCTCCACTTTGTAGCTTTCTGTGCTGTGCTGACGGCAAGGGCCTGCCACCATTTCAGAGCGTCAGACAGTGGAAGAGAATCCCAACTGCTGGAGGAATGAGAAATTAGGTAAGTAAGTATCCAACTACACCGTTATTCCAGTGACAATGCTGCTTCCTCACATTCAGGTTCTCTAAACTAGCATAGCTGAGTGATAGCTGCAGACCTTAGCAAAAGCTTTCTCACACAGATTTGATTTGCAGAGGAAGAGACGTGGCAGGTCAGACTAGGTCTACCTCTGGTGCATATTGGACTGCATATTTCTATTTATAAGCTGTATACAACAGTGATAACAGACAAGAGGTAAAATTATGAAAAGGGAAATTGTTAGTACAGTTCATAAGTACTAATTTCTGTGATTTCAACTGGGTTTTAAACAAAAGAAAATTATATTCTGAAATGATCCCATGAAAGTCTAAATTTTAACACAACTGAGATGCATCGACACGACCTGAAATGAGAAAATGCAAGCTATCCCAGAAATACTAATAAGCCTAGGAATGGCCTTTTCCTAACTATTTTGCTCCTCTGATCAGCAGCTACAGAAATTATTGGAAGAGATTATTGCTGCTAAATGAAGTTCTACTTGCTACTAAATTCTTACTTTTTTGGAGTTTGAACAATGTGTTCAATAAAAACTGTAAATAAAAGAGTACAATTGTTTATTATTAGTGTATGCAGAGTTAGCTTGTTATTTGTGACCTAATGGAAGATCAAGTCACATCTTAGAAGCCTTTCGTGCAAAATCTGAGGATTTTCTAATTTTAATAAACCTTTTTTCAGCTGAAGGTTCTACTGTTTTGACTGTAAAAATCAAATGTGGGGCATACAGTTACATGCTTGAGAGTAAAATGAAATGCCAGGCAAATAACTTAAAAGATTAAATACTTAAGTGTACAATTTCACCTACCAAAGAGTTATTTGAAATTCTGTACAGTCAGTACCGATGTGCATTCTGACTTTCAAATTTGCTGTCTGAAATTACGTCTAAGAGAGGAGGCCTGGGCTTGGCTAAATTCATTCTGGGGCTTTTGCAGTTTGTGATTGCCAGTGACTTTTGAATCGCCTCAGTCATGGGCGTCCGCAGAACTTTTTTCAGGGGGGGGCATCATTTTAGGGTCACCCATGCGCCGCCCCTTTTCGACAATGTCATTATCACATTATCATGGTCAGAGACTGCAGATGTAATACAATCCCTAGGATAAGTAATGGATAATGGCCAACAGGCCTTACCAGACCCAGAGAAACTACAGCAGTGATCCCTCTGGATGGACGATCGCTCACTCTGGGTTCCCCAAGGGCGACTCTGGTCAGTAGTGTAGCATGTCTGTACCCTGGCAGTGGCTCAGTCTTTCTCTGGTGGTGCTGGACAGCATTGCTCTCTCTGGTGGCACTGGGCAGTGTAGCTCTCTCGCTGGTGGCGCTGAGCAGCGTGGCTCTCTCTCTGGCTTCTGCCCAGCACACTCTTCGTTCTTTGTCCTGTAGCACTCTCTCCCTCAGCTTTTTTTCCAGGCTGCAGTCTCTCAATCTCTCCCTTGATCGAGCTGTAGCCTCCTCCCTGTGGAAAATGGGGCCGCCAATCTTTGGGACTACATGTCCCATGATGCTCTCCTCTCCTAGTCTCCTTTGAGTGGCCCTCAGTTATGGCCAATAGGGAAGGAACGGAGTGGGCAGGAAGCTGGGTGGGGAACCTGGTGAGCGCTGTCGTCTCTTCTGCCTGACAGGAGAAAGGGGGGGCGACTGGGGGAAACCTCTGATAGCCGGCAGCTCGTCTTCCTCCTGTCACAGCGCTGCCGAGTTCTCTGCTGGACTGAGCAGGGAAAAGAGCCCGAAGTCACACTACACTGATGGGGGGGCTTGACAGCACCTTGATGGTGTCACCCCACTGGCGGGTGGCACACGGGTAATCTCTGATTCCAGGGGGGGCACTTGACCCCCCTTGCCCCTACCTGCGGACACCCATGGCCTCAGTCTTATTGATCTGAGGCTTAATCAACCCCCGACCAATGATGTAGCCCAGGTATTTGGCCTCTTCCAACCCTATGGCACACTTTTTGGGAGTTGGCTGTAAGTACTGCTTTCCTAAGAGAATCTACTACTGCTTGTACATAGGACAAATGAGACTCCCTATTGGGCCTGTGGATAACTTCATTGTCCGAATAAGCAGTAACGTATGAGACTCCTAATTGGGCCCATGGATGACTTCATTGTCCGAATAAGCAGTAATGTATTTGTGGTCTTAATGTCTTGTACATCAGTTGTACAAAGTGGTCTTAACGTCTTGTACATCATTCTCTGGAATGAGGCAGGGACACCATGCAAACCAAATAGCATCTGCTTATACTGAAATTACCCCTCAGGAGGTAGAGAATGCTGTCTTTTTTTTCTTTCGCACTTTCCGTCAGGTGTATCTTCAAGTAGCGCTTAGTCAGATCTAAAACCGGACATAGATGGTTCGAATCTTGGCCGGTTCAGCAGGGACTGGCTGAGGTTCGAACCATGTATGGGCAGGCTCATTGTACCCAAGTTGATCAATCAATCAACTTGGGTACAACCAGCCTGTGAAATTTTTCATGAGATTGCCAGCAGGTATAGCCACTAGCAATAGTCAGTATGTTCTCCCGGCCGGGACAGCTCCCCCCCCGCCGGGAGAACGCAATAGCGCCACAGGAGGGATTCCCCCATCAACACTGACTGTGTTGATAGGGGAATAGAGTTATTTTCTATCCTGCAATCCGTGGCTGCAGGAAAGAGAATCGATCCATCTATGGGCAGCTTAAAGTAGTTATGTACTGGGCAATCTGTCAATAAGCTCTTCTACCTGAGGCATTGAAAAAGTATTAAATTTGGACACGATATTTAACTTTCTGAAATCATTACAAAAATCTTATGGTTCTGACTGGCCTTTGGGCCCAACACTATTGGACTTGACTAATCACTGTTGGACGCTATTACTCCCAACATACTAACATGTTCTTCGTTTGCGACTGCTTCCTTCCTCGCTTTGGATATTCTACATGGCTTTACAGTTACACAAACTCCAAGCTCTGTAAGTATGTCATGTATAACTGTGGTCAGTCCAGGTTTCCCAGAGTAAACTCAATTCTTTCTTACAAACTTTTATCTCATTCCTTTGGGCCACTGATAAAGTTTCAGTCATGGGCACCTCAGGTGTAAAGGGGGCCGTATCATTTTGGGGTTGGTACTGACAGCAAAGTCTCTGTCCTTCCAAGGTTTTAAAAGACTGACATTCTGTATTTGCTCTGGTTTTCTTCTACCTGTTGAACTAAGAGATATGATGGTAAAAAATTCCAGTTTCTACCATCTTTGTCCACCACTTTTTAACATGTTGTCTTTTTAAATCTCTCCAGCAGCCCATTAGTTTGGGGGTGGTAGGCAGAATTCTTTGGCAATAGCCTTAACTGATGTATTATGCAAGGGAATAGCTTTTGGCTACCGTGTGACATAGGCGAGGATTACCCATATATGTTAATGGCCTCAGGCAGATTTTACCACTGGTCCCATCAGATCCATGCCAATTCTTTCACAAGGCACATCAATAATCAGCAAAGGTTCCAGCAGACTGAGAAAATGGGACGATGGTGCAGAATACTGACACTCTGGGCATGATCAAAATATTCTTTGTCATCGGCATCTAGACCAGGCCAAAATTCTCTCTTTAGTTATGTCTATATCCAGGTTTCCACCCAAAATATGACCATGGGCTAAATCTAATACCATCTGACGATATGGTTTCGGGACCACCAGCTGTTCTACCACCTCCTCTCCTTGCTTTATCACTTGATAAAGCAAATTGTTTTTAAGAGCCATGTAGGTAAAAGACACCCCAGAATAAGGTTTAATGGGTTCCCATCTATCATTTTAATGTTTGCTCTCTGTTTTCTGAATTCTAAGTTAGGCACCTCATTCTTTCTATTGTCATTATTAGAGTCAGGGATAATTTCCTGTTCATTACTCTCAAGCTCAGGGTTGGATTGCAGCTTCTCGTGTTCCCCAGCCATTACAAAGAAAGAAAAAGGATCTGCCCCTTCCCTGGACCCATCAACAGTTTCCCCTTCAATTTTTTCAGTCAGAAGGATTAGGAGTGAGTTTAGTTTTTTCCACTGCAGGGGGAGCCATGTACTCCTGACTACTTTGTTTTCCCACAAAAAATAGGGAAAATCTCTCCCCGCTATAGCTTTATAATGCAGTGAGGGTACCACACCCAATAAATGTGTCACACATAGTAGAGCAGTGACAGGCTTTCTATCAACTAGATCAAACATATTTGTTCTTCCGTATGTTCCGGACATGAGGCAGTACATTCCACCTGCACAAAAAGACATGCGCTTTCTCAAATAATTATTATTACACTGCATTGGTTCACCTGTTATGGACAGTTTGCAGCAATATGTCCCATTGCGTCACAATTGTAAAACTTTATGGGTTGTGCTCCCAGTCCTGTAGGACAGCCTTAAGGACTTTCCTGACTTATTTGGACAGTCTTCAAGTCCTTAGTGTGACCTAAAAGGAACCAATATGTGAGCTGCTCAGACTTCAAGAAGAGTACAAGTTGATCACCTTTGCCATGAGTGCTGGGATGGGAGAGAGCTTGCCCTGGCTCCTAGCATCACCAAATGCAACAGTCTCCCTGTAACCACACGTCTAAACAATCCTATCAATCAGTGAAGTGTGGGGGACCTCAGCCATGCCTCCAACATGTTTCACTCTGCCCCTCGCAGCTTAATGTGGGAGTAAACGCCCATGCATGAATTTTACCTATAGGTAGGCCTAGAATAAGGTTTACCTAAATGTACTGTAAATATCTCCTAAACGTGCACCATTTAGGTGATATTTAATGTAGATGCAGCCAGTGACGTCACCGTCACATGTACTCTGAAGGAACGGCATACCCGTGCCACTCCTTCAGAGTCCTGTGCTGCAAATGGCGGTTCCCGCGTCATTGCGGCTCCAGCCACTCACACAGCCAGAATCCTCGAACCCAGAAGGAAGACCGGGTGAAGATGGAAGCGCCTTCAGTGGTGACCGCGTGCTGCTGGAGGGCTTCGTTCTAAGGCAAGTTTCACATAATGTGCTAGTATGCGATGCATACTAGCACATTATAACATTGCATAGCAGGGTAAAAAAAAAAGCCAGCAGTTTACTACCACTTTAATCATGGTTTAAGCTCTGAGAGGTTGAGTGAAATGCATTGGGGGAGTGGCCTAGGTTGGAGCCCAGGCTGAGGTTGCCACACTTTACCGGTGGATGGGATTGTTTAGACGTGCGGCTACAGGGAGAATTTCTGTTACATCCAAGTCCTTAGCCCACAGTTTCATCATCTGTAGTAACATTCTTGCTAATTTTCCCTCAGCCCTTAGCTTGTTTCAGGGGCAACTCAGGTTGGAATTTTTGCCTGAATTTGGACCTGAAACAGAGCCAAAGACACACAGGACCCTTTTCCAGTGTGGACCGCGGCCGCCTCGGAAGTGTGTGAACTGGCTCAATTGATGCAAATTGGATGCGGAGAAACCAATTTGTATAAGTGTGAACCCAGCTTTAGACCCTGGAACAGTCTTACCGGATCTTCCAGGAGATTTTTCACCACGTGAGATATTGAGGTGGGGCACGGATACATTCGATAAGTCCTCAGCTGCAGTATACAGTGGGGACGGAAAGTATTCAGACCCCCTTAAATTTTTCACTCTTTGTTATAGTGCAGCCATTTGCTAAAATCATTTAAGTTCATTTTTTTCCTCATTAATGTACACACAGCACCCCATATTGACAGAAAAACACAGAATTGTTGACATTTTTGCAGATTTATTAAAAAAGAAAAACTAAAATATCACATGGTCCTAAGTATTCAGACTCTTTGCTCAGTATTTAGTAGAAGCACCCTTTTGATCTAATACAGCCATGAGTCTTTTTGGGAAAGATGCAACAAGTTTTTCACACCTGGATTTGGGGATCCTCTGCCATTCCTCCTTGCAGATCCTCTCCAGTTCTGTCAGGTTGGATGGTAAACGTTGGTGGACAGCCATATTTAGGTCTCTCCAGAGATGCTCAATTGGGTTTAAGTTAGGGCTCTGGCTGGGCCATTCAAGAACAGTCACGGAGTTGTTGTGAAGCCACTCTTTCGTTATTTTAGCTTTGTGCTTAGGGTCATTATCTTGTTGGAATGTAAATCTTCGGCCCAGTCTGAGGTCCTGAGCACTCTGGAGAAGGTTTTCGTCCAGGATATCCCTGTACTTTGCCGCATTCATCTTTCCCTTGATTGCAACCAGTCATCCTGTCCCTGCAGCTGAAAAACACCCCCACAGCATGATGCTGCCACCACCATGCTTCACTGTTGGGACTGTATTGGACAGGTGATGAGCAGTGCCTGGTTTTCTCCACACATACCGCTTAGAATTAAAGCCAAAAAGTTCTATCTTGGTCTCATCAGACCAAAGAATCTTATTTCTCACCATCTTGGAGTCCTTCAGGTGTTTTTTTTAGCAAACTCCATGCAGGCTTTCATGTGTCTTGCACTGAGGAGAGGCTTCTGTCGGGCCACTCTGCCATAAAGCCCCGACTGGTGGAGGGCTGCAGTGATGGTTGACTGTCCACAACTTTCTCCCATCTCCCGACTGCATCTCTGGTGCTCAGGCACAGTGATCTTTGGGTTCTTCTGTACCTCTCTCACCAAGGCTCTTCTCCCCCGATAGCTCAGTTTGGCCAGACGGCCAGCTCTAGGAAGGGTTCTGGTTGTCCCAAACGTCTTCAATTTAAGAATTATAGAGGCCACTGTGCTCTTAGGAACGGTAAGTTTAGCAGAAATGTTTTTGTGACCTTGGCCAGATCTGTGCCTTGCCACAATTCTGTCTCTGAGCTCTTCAGGCAGTTCCTTTGACCTTATGGTTCTCATTTGCTCTGACATGCACTGTGAGCTGTAAGGTCTTATATAGACAGGTGTGTGGTTTTCCTAATCAAGTCCAATCAGTATAATCAAACACAGCTGGACTCAAATGAAGGCATAGAGCCATCTCAAGGATGATCAGAAGAAATGGACAGCACCTGAGTTAAATATATGAGTGTCACAGCAAAGGGTCTGAATACTTAGGGCCATGTGATATTTCAGTTTTTCTTTTTTAATAAATCTGCAAAAATGTCAACAATTCTGTGTTTTTCTGTCAATATGGGGTGCTGTGTGTACATTAATGAGGAAAAAAATGAACTTAAATGATCTTGGCAAATGGCTGCAAAATAACAAAGAGTGAAAAATTTAAGGGGGTCTGAATACTTTCCGTCCCCACTGTATATCTCAACCAGATCCACTAGCTGGTCTGCAGCCTTAGGGTCCTCAAAGATGACCCGTTCCTTTTTGATCCATTTGTGCAGTGCTTTTTGAGTTTTTTCGCACGTTTTTGATGCAGTTTTTGTACTTTTTTATGCATTTGCATTATTAATGCTTTTTTTGACCAATTTGTTGGGTGGATTAAAAAATGCAAATCAGGGCAAAAACACACTACATGCTTTTCGGAAGCTTCTCGCCTATTAAACCAAAAACACACCATTTTGCTTTTTAAAAAGACGCTGACCTGTGCAAAAAACGCAGCAGCTGAAAAAAAGCATAGATGTGAACGTGTCCCATAGGAAACCCCATGTTAAATGGACTGTAGTGCATTTCCGCAAAAAGCAATAAAAAACGCATAGGTGTGAACCAAGCCTTAAGGTGACAGGGAGTGCTCGCAGGTAGCTGTCCATGAACACATGATCCACAACTTTCTTACTGCAGCCACTTCCTGGTGAGATGTATCAAGTAAAACATCTGTGACCGTGGTGGCTTTTCAATACTATACGTCTACCAATCCACTCGCTGAGCCCAGGCCGCAATAGTGACAACCAGGTGTGCAAGAATTTTGGCCTTCAATTTTTTTGTAATCCTGAGCAGAATCTGGTTCCAGGTCATATTAGGCTTTTTTGGGGTTCACCTGTCAAAAAAGGTGCTAGAAGTCATGCCCATTGCTCTTTTTTTGCCATCCTTCCCATGCAGCAACCCTCTCAAAAGTTGTGACATAGGCTTCCACGTCATCTGCCGCCGTCATCTTTTGAAGGTGCACACACCATTTTTTGTTCCATAGGTAGTGGGTCTATTAATAAGTCTGATCTGCATACACTCCCAGATCCTTTTCACCATTGATTCCTCCATTGAAGCCTCTCCAAATGTGTTTTTTTGACACCCAAGTACATAATTTTAAATTTTTTAATATTGAACCTCAACTGCCATGTAGTTGCCCAACCCTCTATTTTATCAAGTTCTTACTGTAATGATGTTACATCTATAGTTTCCCCACAATCTTTGGTATCATCAGCAAAACATTGAAATTGAGCTCTTATTTCCAACCTCTATATTAGTAATAAACAAATTGAACAGCATGGGCCCCAAAATAGAATCATGGGGTACAACACTAATGATTTTAATTTGTGCAAATAAGTTAACAAAGTGGTATGTGATTTTGTTAAGTTTCTGCATATCTGAGAGAAAAGAGGAGAAGCTTCACTGATCCCAGGCCACTGTTTCAACCCAGTGACATTGTCCCTGAAACAATGTAGGTACCTTCAGGATGGAAGTCAATGCCACTACTGTACACTACTCAAAGAACATCTATAGGAACCTTAGGGTTTCACAGAACCCTGGTTAAGAAAAGGCTGCTTTAAAGTTAGATGGCTGCCAGACTATGAAGTCACTGCTGGGTGTGGGAAATGGCTACAGAGCTCAGCGGGGGGTGTTATAGATGATGTACACAAAAAACGTAGTGATTTGTTCTTCCCTTTTCTAGTGTAGAATCCGTGTTGGGCCCTGCAATCCTGCATACCACCAGACAAAATTAACTACATTCTGTACTAATTCCAGCTTCTCATTTCCTTGAATATCTCTAATGATAATCATTCATGATGCCTTGGTAGTTTCTAGCCAGTACTAGTACAGAGAATGTCATCTTCTGACAGGTCAGAGTAAGAGTAATGCCCTGTACACACGATCGGACATTGATTGGACATTCCGACAACAAAATCCATGGATTTTTTCCGACGGATGTTGGCTGAAACTTGTCTTGCATACAGACGGTCGCACAAAGTTGTTGGAAAATCCAATCGTTCTGAACGTGGTGACGTAAAACACGTACGTCGGGACTATAAACGGGGCAGTAGCCAATAGATTTAGTCTCTTAATTTATTTTGAGCATGCGTGGCACTTTGTGCGTCGGATTTGCGTACACACGATCATAATTTAAACGATCGGATTTTGTTGTCGGAAAATTTTATATCCTGATCTCAAACTTTGTGTGTCGGAAATTCCCACACACGATCGGAATTTCCAACAACACATTCCGATAGCACTTCTTCCGTTGGAAAATCCGACTGTGTGTACAGGGCAAAGGTGTTGTATTTGAATAAATGACTGGTAGGAGAATGGCATGGGGGGGACTTGTAACTGTTGTGGTTTCTGTATCCTTTGCCCCTTGCTGCTTCACCAGTGGAACTTTGCAAATACTAGGAGACCTGTTATCTCATGTATATTGATGCCATCATCAAAACCACCACCTCCACTATTAAAACAAATTCTTAATTTGTCTTTCCTATTTTCTGTAATTATAGAAATTGCCTGCTCTTTTGAATTTCTGAAAATGGTTATAAAGCCTCTTGGATAAGCAGTAACAAGCAGCGTTAACTAAAAGAGGTCTGGTATTTAGCTGTTTTCTGTAAAAGTGCCTCGTTCTGCTGGAAAACTGAGTAAATGACAGCAATTTCTTGTATTACTTTCCCCCCTTGCAAATCAGCCAAGCAAATTTTCCTGTCTCTTGTTATTTGCATAGAAAGAACCATATTTTCCCTGTCGTATGTGATGTCTTTTGAGCCCATGTCAATGTATTCCTCTGCTATTCACCCTTCTCTTTGAAGGCAGCTGACACGTTCTTCGCTTTCCTTTTTGTCTGCAGAATTTTTTGTATGCATTTTCCCCCCTCTCCTCTTTCAATCCACTCACTTGTCCATCTGCTTTTACTTTTGTTTGCTTGAGCCGATCTCTCATCCCAACTTGATAATGAGGAATGCAGTGTGACCCTGACCTCCATCAGCCCAGGCCTAACCTCTTGACACTGTGACATAACCTTTGACCCTCTACTTGACAGCTTGATTAATTACCTTGTGTTATGATTTATGAGTAAGTGCTATGCAAAAATAATAGACAACAGGTGGTCCTTTAAAAACGTTTTGTGCCATATTTTCTTAGCTTGGTTATTATTTTTTCCTGCTAGTGTTTGAAGATGAGAATTTACTAGGACAATGTGGGATTGGCAGCAGTGGAAGGATTCTTGTAGCAGTGGAATTCATGGAGGGAGCTGAGATACAGCTTGGCTTAGAAATACTGTGAGAAGAACTGTTGCCAAAATGTACACAAAACACAGGCCACTGGCATTCTGCTTTCATTTCTATCCCAGGTCATGTCTTCAGAAAACTGGCCAAATGAAAAGGCTTAGTTGTTTGTCTTAGCTGCTATGCTTACTAAAACAGCTGTTGATTGGTTGCTAAGGACCCAGCTTAGTCCTCGATCATAGGACATTGTGATCTATGCATAACTTGTATAGGGCATTATTCAGTGTGGCTTGTCAGAAGCCATATACTTTTTAGTTTTCTGGGGCACACTCACTGAACAACTGTATTGCATAATAACTTGGTAGGATACAGATGTTTATTTTATACAGAGAAGTTGCATTGGCATGAACTTTATGAAGAATGCAGGCTAAAATTGTTTTTCTTTTATTGCGTGCACATTCCTACACGAATCAGCACATAGCTGTTAACTGCAAAAATATAGAGTGTCAGAAAACATCTGTCATTAGTAATTAATATTATTATTGTTATACAGGATTTATATAGCGCCAGCAGTTTGCACACTGCTTTTAAAATATAAAGGGAGACAATACAGTTACAAGCAGTTACAATCCAATACAATAAAATACAAGAGGGTTAAGAGTGCCCAGCTCATAGAGGCTGACGGATTCGTACGTGATGACATACGACCAGACTAAAACAAGGAAGTTCATAGCCAGTAGCCAATAGCTGCCCTAGCGTCGGTTTTTGTCCGTCGGACTAGCATACAGACGAGTGGACTTTTCGACCAAACTCAAGTCCGTCGGAAAGATTTGAAACATTTTTAATTTCTAGGTCCGTCGAACTTTTGGGAAAAAAGTCAGTTGGAGCCCACACACGATCGAATTATCCGCCGGACACCGGTCCGCCGGACCAAGTCTACCGTAAAGTCCACTTGTGTGTACGCGGCATAAGGGATATCCCTTCTTATCAGTTCCTGTTGTGTCTATAATACAGGAAATAAAGTTAAATCTCACAAGGGTTTTAGCCATTGGCCTATATTCTCTAACGTTTCCTTTACATTTTTACTGTGTGTCGGTAAGTTTAAAGTATGGTAAATTAATTATATAGAAGGAGATGCAGCTCTATGTTGGGTATGAATATTGGGATTTATGAATAAATGAAGGAATGGGCAGAGTGTAATTTACTGTTATCTGCAGTCTTGGCGTGAAACTATCTAGCATATATAAATTACTTTTTGCTTGAGTGTTTTCTGTAAATCTGTTTTAGTTGTAGTTTAGGATTGATCAAATGCATTAGTCCAGTGAAACATAAAAGGTAACCGAATATATTAACTGAAAAGTTTTAAAAAGTCTAGTTTTTAAAATGATTATAAATGTATTGATTGCTACTCTAAGTAGGCAGCTCTTGTTCCAGTAACGGCACTCTTTGCTGCAATTTTTGCTGCTGCTTTTCATGCTTGTATATCAGACAGATTTTTTTTTTCATTAAAATAGTGCATATAGTTTTTTAGCATTTCATTTTTTTTAAGTAGTTCTCCAGTAAAAACTGTGATAAGACCATGAACTTCTTTTAGATAGAAAGTGTTATGGTATGTGGAGATTTTTTTTTTTTTTCCAACTAGTTTATAAATCTATGTTTTATATTGGAAAATTGTATGTGTTTCACTACGCTTAGGATTCCAAAAATCACCTATAGTGTTATATATTTCAGTGCTGCAACTTAAATAATAAATCCCCAAAAATTTTGTGACATAGTTACATAGTCAGGTTGAAAAAAGACACAATTCCATCTAGTTCAACCATAAATATCTGCAAGTGATATAATCAAACATGAAAATAATACAAAATATAAAAAATTTCTAAATCGTACAAATAAGTCCATACAGCTGTCAAAATAATGATGTATAAATCAAAAATAAATCTTCAAAGTGATTCAGTTCAGGACCGTTTGTGATTAACCGTGAACTCTCTATGTGAGTAGAGCCAGGAATAATACACCTTATATCCACCACCAGTGCGATTAAATAGCGCCGTCTCCCCTATGGAAATGCATTGAATTGCCTTTCACTCTTATGAAAATGCAAATAAGCTTTTAGGTCAGTATCCATCTGGTAGTATCACTCCACAATCAGCAGGTCTCATCTCATCCCATGTGTATGAGAGAAAACAAAAAGCCTCCAATAGTGCATTAATCCCATAAAATATTTATTAAAATCCAAGTAAACTACTAGCATTTAAAATATTGTTTGTATGTTTTATATTATCTTTAAATATGTGTATAAACAAGGTCACAAAATCGGTGAACCTGTTTTAATACAGGATACATCCATTACACTTTTTTTTGTAAAGTATAACATGCTTCTTAGCTACCTGTGTGTAACTGACAAAGCCAGAGCATTGCATTTGTTCTTGGAGAGGGGGCGGAGGAATGTCTCGCCTGCTGCTCGGTTCTGTTTTACAGCACCGCTGTTTTCTGAGCTTCAGAAACCTAGTAGTCTTGTTTCTAACTTTCTACCTGCTGGTTGCAGGTGCTAATTGTTAAAAAGTCATAAATGCCAGTTCATAAAAAATGTTATTTTATATTTTAGCACTGATCAAAATAAGTATGTGAAAAAAAATGATCTAGTCTGTATTAAAAAAAAAAGTGAGAAATTGTCAGCAGAAACATACATTTGCTTAATTTTTCAATTAAGTTTTGGCTCATAGACAGGCCTGACTTTCTCCAAAGAGCTCTATTTTTCTGCCTATAAGCTATACAGTGCATCCGGAAAGTACTCACAGCACTTCACTTTTTCCACATTTTGTTATGTTACAGCCTTATTCCAAAATAGATTAAATTCATTATTTTTCTCAAAATTCTACAAACAATACCCTATGACAACACAAAAGAAGTTTGCTTGAAATCTTTGAAAATGTTATTACAAATAAAAAACAAAAAAATCACATGTACATAAGTATTCACAGCCTTTGCCATGACACTCAAAATTGAACACAGGTGCATCCCATTTCCACTGATCATCCTTCAGATGTTTCTACAACTTGATTGGAGTCCACCTGTGGTAAATTCAGTTGATTGAACAGGATTTGGAAAGGCACACACCTGTCTATATAAGGTCCCACATTTAACAGTGCATGTCAAAGCACAAACCATGCCATGAAGACCAAGGAATTGTCTGTAGACCTCCGTGACAGGATTGTATCGAGGCACAGATCTGGTGATGGGTACAGAAAAATTTCTACAGGTTTGAAGTTGCCAATGAGCACAGTGGACTCCATCATTCCTAAATGGAAGTTTGGAAACACCAGGACCCTTCCTAGAGTGGGCTACCTGGCCAAACTGAGCGATTGTGGGAGAAGGGCCTTAGAGAGGTGACCAAGAACCCAATGGTCACTCTGACAGAGCTCCAGCGTTTCTCTGTGAAGAGAGGAAAACCTTCCAGAAGAACAACCATCTCTGCAGCACTCCACCAATCAGGCCTGTGTGGTATAGTGGCCAGATGGAAGCCACTCCTCAGTAAAAGGCACATGACAGCCTGCCTGGAGTTTGCCAAAATTACCTGAAGGACTCTCCGACCATGAGAAACAAAATTCTCTGGTCTGATGAATCAAAGATTGAACTCTTTGGAGTGAATGGCAAGCGTTATGATTGGAGGAAACCAGGCACCGCTCATCACCTGGCCAATACCATCCCTACAATGAAGCATGGTGGTGGCAGCATCACGCTGTGGGGATGTTTTTCAATAGTAGGAACTGGGAGACTAGTCAGATTTGAGGGAAAGATGAATGCAGCAATGTACAAAGACATCCTTGATGAAAACCTGCTCCAGAGTGCTCTGGATCTCAGTGTGAGGGTTCATCTTCCAACAGGACAATGACCCTAAGCGCACAGCCAAGATAACAAAGGAGAGTGGCTATGGGACAGCTCTGTGAATGTCCTTGAGTGGCCCAGCCAGATCCCAGACTTGAACCCAATTGAACACCTCTGGAGAGATCTGAAAATGGCTGTGCACCGAAACAGCTTGAGAGGTTCTGCAAAGAAGAATGGGAAAACTGCCCCAAAAATAGCTATGCCAAGCTTGTAGCATCCTACTCGAAAAAAACTTGAGGCCGTAATTGGTGCCAAAGGTGCTGCAACAAAGTATTGAGCAAAGGCTGTGAATACTTATGTACATGGGATTTTTTTCGTTTTTTTTTTTTTTTTTTTTATTATTTATTTTAAATACATTTGCAAAGATTTTAAACAAAGATTCTTCACGTTGTCATTATGGGGTATTATTTGTAGAATAGTGAGGAAAATAATGAATTTAATGGAATAAAGGTTTTGGAATAAGGTTGTAACCTAACAAAATGTGGAAAAAGTGAAGTGCTGTGAATTCTTTCGGGATGCAATTTACACGGATTGCCAGAAAGCTGTAAAAGCAGGCGGTTGAGCCGCGGTTTTACCAACCCCAGATTGTCATCCTAGGCTTTTCTCCTGATATGGACTACAAACATATGAGTATCTCTTCATCTCCATTACATATGAAGGGCAGAGCAATTAGATTACAAAGAATAGCTAGGAATATATCTTTAGATGCAGCCCACAGAAAGTGACAAGGACACTGCATTCCTGGCAAGATCAACAGATATGTCCTGTACTTTCTGAAAATGTTCTTTGTATAACCACTTGAGCCCCGGACCATTATGCTGCCTAAGGACCAGAGGTCTTTTTCCAATTTGGCACTGCGTCGCTTTAACTGCTAATTGCGCGGTCATGCAATGCTGTACCCAAACGAAATTTGCGTCCTTTTCTTCTCACAAATAGAGCTTTCTTTTGATGGTATTTGATCACCTCTGCAGTTTTTATTTTTTGCGCTATAAACGGAAAAAGAACGAAAATTTTGAAAAAAAAATGATATTTTCTACTTTTTGTTATTAAAAAAAAATCCAATAAACTCAATTTTAGTCATACATTTAGGCCAAAATGTATTCGGCCACATGTCTTTGGTAAAAAAAATGTCAATAAGCATATATTTATTGGTTTGCGCAAAAGTTATAGCGTCTACAAACTAGGGTACATTTTCTGTAATTTACACAGCTTTTAGTTTATGACTGCCTATGTCATTTCTTGAGGTGTTAAAATGGCAGGGCAGTACAAACCCCCCCCAAATGACCCCATTTTGGAAAGTAGACACCCCAAGGAAATTGCTGAGAGGCATGTTGAACCCATTGAATATTTATTTTTTTTGTCCCAAGTGATTGAATAATGACAAAAAAAAAATTACAAAAAGTTGTCACTAAATGATATATTGCTCACACAGGCCATGGGCCTATGTGGAATTGCACCCCAAAATACATTCAGCTGCTTCTCCTGAGTATGGGGATACCACATGTGTGGGACTTTTTGGGAGCTTAGCCGCGTACGGGGCCCCGAAAACCAAGCACCGCCTTCAGGATTTCTAAGGGTTTAAATTTTTTATTTCACTCTTCACTGCCTATCACAGTTTCGGAGGCCATGGAATGCCCAGGTGGCACAAAACCCCCCAAATGACCCCATTTTGGAAAGTAGACACCCAAAGCTATTTGCTGAGAGGTATAGTGAGTATTTTGCAGACCTCACTTTATGCACAACATTTAGAAGCTTATGTCGCACATCACCAACTCTTCTAACCACTTGAAGACAAAGCCCTTTCTGACATTCATTGTTTACATGAAAAAGTTATTTTTTTTTTGCAAAAAAATTACTTTGAACCCCCAAACAATATATATTTTTTTTAAAGCAAATGCCCTACAGATTAAAATGGTGGGTGTTTCATTTTTTTTTTTTTCACACAGTATTTGCGCAGCGATTTTTCAAACGCATTTTTTGGGGAAAAAACACACTTTTAAATTTTAATGCACTAAAACACACTATATTGCCCAAATGTTTGATGAAATAAAAAAGATGATGTTAGGCCGAGTACATGGATACCAAACATGACATGCTTTAAAATTGCGCACAAACGTGCAGTGGCAACAAAATAAATACATTTTTAAAAGCCTTTAAAAGCCTTTACAGGTTACCACTTTAGATTTACAGAGGAGGTCTACTGCAAAAATTACTGCCTTCGATCTGACCTTCGCGGCGATACCTCACATACATGGTGCAATTGCTGTTTACGTTTGACGACAGACCGCCGCTTGCGTTCGCCTTAGCGCGAGAGCAGGGGGCGACAGGGGTGCTTTTTTTTTTTTTTTTTTTTTTTTTTTCTTTATTATTTTTTTTGCTTTTTTATCTTATTTTTAAACTGTTCCTTTCATATTTTTTTTTTTAATCATTTTTATTGTTATCTCGGGGAATGTAAATATCCCCTATGATAGCAATAGGTAGTGACAGGTACTCTTTTTTGAAAAAATTGATCTCTCCTCTGCCCTCAAAGCATCTGATGACACCAAGATCGGTGTGATAAAATGCTTCCCCAATTTCCCAATGGCGCTATTTACATCCGGCAAAATCTAAGTCATAAAATGCTCGTAGCTTCCGGTTTCTTAGGCCATAGAGATGTTTGGAGCCACTCTGGTCTCTGATCAGCTCTATGGTCAGCTGGCTGAATCACCGGTTGCATTCTCAGGTTCCCTGTTGAGACAGGAGAGCCAGAGAAAAACACGGAAGACGGTGGGGGGGGGGGCATTCCCTCCCACGGCTTGTAAAAGCAGTCTAGAAGCTAATTAGCCACTAGGATTGCTTTTACATGAAAGCTGACCGCTGGCTGAAAAGAATGATACCAAGATGATACCTAAACCTGCAGGCATCATTCTGGTATAACCATTCAAAGTCGTGAATGGCGTACCTGAAGACAAAAAAATGGTTAACAATAAAGCACAGTAAACGGTAAAGTATAAAAAAATTGCATACCTGAAAAGCAAACATGATAAAACATAATAACAATAAAACATTGCAGAATAGAATACAGTAAAAAAGAGCAGAACAAGAGAGAGAGAATAGAGAGAGAGAGAGAACAATAAAACGACAGCTATTTTTTTTTTATTTTATATATTTTTTTTTTTTTTTTTTTTTACACTTTTTTTGTAACTAACTTTTATAACGGTAACCGGTTCCAGGTTCGGGTCTCTCAAAATGCGATGGCATCTTGGGAGACCCTGTGAAAGTGTGCCTAGTCTGTGCAATGCTGTACCCTACGCTAATACTCAACTAATGAATGGTAGCGTTCAAAACATTCACCAATGCAAAGACCAGGATTGTCAGGACAGGAGGGACAATAATAGCGGGTGTCACGCCTATATCCGCGCTTGCTGCAGACACAACATCTTTTTTGGGGGGGGTTCGTTGGGTAGGGGTACTCGGGAGGACATAAAGAAAATGCCTCTCATGCAGCTGACTGCATTTGGTTGGGGATGTGAATGGGGGAAGTACAGGCGCTGCAGAAGCGGTGGGTTCCCAATTAGGATTGACGAATGCAGCAGGAAGGGCACTATGGGCACGACGGGCCTGTGTTTGTCTTCTTGGTGGCAGCGCGACACTACTTGTGCTTGCCACCTCACCAGCTTGAACTGCACTTATGGGACTCGCCATGTCACCAAGTGTTACTGCACTGCTGGTTTGACTACGACCGGGGTGTACTAGGCCGCTGGCGCTTGCCAGTTCAATAAAAAGCTACCAAAAAAACTGTTAGCGATCGCAGGGATCAGGCCTGACTCTGCGAATGCTGCAGTTATGCGTTAAGTGTTTTGTAAGTGACAGTGATCGATCGATACTGCACTTGGGTGGGCTGGGCCGGGCGGAGGGGCAAAATGCAGGTGCTAGCAGGTATCTGGGCTGATCCCGCTAACACTGCGTTTTTGGGAACCCTAAACTGCTGGGGACGCCAGTATAGATCTGATCGGATCAGATATTGATCCGTTCAGATACTATACCACTAAGGGAGGTGTATGGTGCGTGCGTGGGTGTTAGCGGTACTGGCGCTAATCTGACGCTGCTTGGGGCTGGTGCTTGCCAGTTCACCAAAATACTACCAAAAAAACTGTTAGCGATCGCAGGGATCAGGCCTGACTCTGCGAACACTGCAGTTATGCATTTAGTGTTTTGTAAGTGTCAGTGATCGATCGATACTGCACTTGGGTGGGCTGGGCTGGGCCGGGTGGAGGGGCAAAACGCAGGTGCTAGCAGGTATCTGGGCTGATTCCGCTAACACTGCGTTTTTGGGAACCCTAAACTGCTGGGGACGCTAGTATAGATCTGATCGGATCAGATATTGATCCGATCAGATACTATACCACTAAGGGAGCTGTACGGTGCGTGCGTGGGTGTTAGCGCTACTGGCGCTAACCTGATGCTGCCTGGGGCTGGTGCTTTCCAGTTCACCAAAACGCTACCAAAAAAACTGTTAGCGATCGCAGGGATCAGGCCTGACTCTGCGAACGCTGCAGTTATGCGTTTAGTGTTTTGTAAGTGACAGTGATCGATCGATACTGCACTTGGGCTGGGCCGGGCGGAGGGGCAAAACGCAGGTGCTAGCAGGTATCTGGGCTGATCCCGCTAACACTGTGTTTTTGGGAACCCTAAACTGCTGGGGACGCTAGTATAGATCTGATCGGATCAGATATTGATCCGATCAGATACTATACCACTAAGGGAGGCGTATGCTGCGTGCGTGGGTGTTAGCGGTACTGGCGCTAATCTGATGCTGCCTGGGGCGACGCATATCACCGCCGGGCGATCAGGGGGCTAAACCTTTATTCGGTAATAAACGGCGGGTGGCCTGACACTATAAAAAATAAACAAACTAACCAGCGTCACCCGTAACAGTTATATGGTGATCAGTGGTGAAAGGGTTAACAAGGGGGCAATCAAGGGGTTAAAACATTTATTCGGCAGTATATGGGGGTCCCTGACGCTATAAAACGCTGACGGCGAACCTAAATATTTAGGTCCCTAACTAGCGTCACCAGCGACACTAATACAGCGATCAGAAAAATGATCGCTTAGCGACACTGGTGACAGGGTGTGATCAAGGGGTTAAAACTTTATTAGGGGGGGTTAGGGGGGTATCCTAGACCTACAGGGGGGTAATACTAACTGTCCCAACACTGTAACTGTCACAAACTGACACCAATGCAGTAATCAGAAAAAAAAAAAACCAAAAAACAAAAAAACTGCTGGTGTCAGTTTGTGACGGGGGGGGTGGTGATTGGGGGGGGATCGGGGGGGGGGATTGGGGTGTTTAGTGTGCCTGGCATGTTCTACTGTGTTGTGTAGTGTTGGTGCACTCACATACCTGTCTTCTCTCCTCGGGCCGGAACGAAAATTACCGAGCCGAGGAGAGATGACATAATTTCCTTTGCTGCTGTTTAGCATACAGCAGCAAAGGAATGATGTGATTGGCCGGCGGCGATCGCGAGGGGGGGGCCACGAACGGATGGCCTCCCCCTCATCTCCGATCGCTGTGGGACAAAAGACGACTGCCTCGGGCACCGGGGGGGGGGGGTCCGATAGGACCCCCCACCCGCGGAAGGCAAATCACGTATATGTACGTGATTTTGCCTGTCCGTGCCACCTTGCCGACGTAAATCGGCGTGAGGCGGTCGTCAAGTGGTTAAAAAAAAAAAAAAAAAAGAAAACTAAGACAGCCAGTACTTGTAAGGACTGTATGCTGTAATTTAATATATTTTTTTCTTGGGGTTAGTGATCTTTTAAAGCAGGCGGTCAGAGGTGACATATTTTTGATTTTGCTGGATGTTTTGTATTACTTCCTTCCCCATTTGGGTTTGGTTTATGCAAGCAACTGTGTGCAGTAATGTACTGTATACCATCCAATGAGAACAGAAAGCGGACTTCTATGTAGTTTAGATACAGTTTATCATTGCTCACTGTGCTATGTTATTAAATAGGCTTTTATAAATCATGCCAATACCCTAATTCTATCAGAGCATCCTTTACTGCAGTAAAATATCTGAGTGTCAATATTTCATATTGTAAATAATCACACAGAATCATTAGTTATTGCCTGTTTACTGCTTTAAGCATCAGAATTGTAAGCTGCTTAAAATCCAATTTAGCACCAACAGCTTTAAATTGATTTTTTTTTCTTACTACAGTCCCTCGAGAATCAAAATAATGTTTTATTTCTTAAAGTGTCAGTACAAGACATTGAGATTATGTCCACACCGATGAGTTAGGAGATTGTTCTTTAAACAATAGCTAGATAGCTTCTTCTTTTCTGGTATTATAACTTATATACCAGTGCATATCCCATTTTTTTTTTTTTTTTCATACAACACAATTCTTCACTTTGGCCCAGTGTAAGCAACATCATTACAGGCAGTGGGAAGAGCACTGGGCTCCTCCAGAGTCGTAAGCTTCAGCATGTAAAGGTGCCCCTTCCATTTGTCCATTCAAATGCTCCTTCCACTCTCAGGAGATTCATACAAAGTCCACCCAGTCAGACCTAGACGCATCTGGAATGCCAGTTCCTCCAAAATAATTCTCTTCAGCATGAAGGTCTGTGGATAGCAGGGTAGGGGTGGCTGTTAATGTTTTCAGACTTTTGGCTCTTTAAGTTTTCCAAGGTTTGGGTGCAACAGGTTTTTCACCTCCAGTCTTTCTCTTTTTCACAGAAAAGCACAGCTTTATTCCAGGTTGTGCAGGGGCGTGTCACTCAGCAGTAGTTTCTGTACCTGCCTAGGAACATTACTGGGCCTTTATTCAACCCTAGTGGATATGCTCATCCTATTCTGGACCTCAAATCACTGACTGCTATTGTTTGTTCCCAAAGATTCTAAATAATCAGTTTGTTCAGTGGTGGCTTTCCTGCAGCAGTGTTCTTGACTTCCATGTACATCCAGAATACCTGTCTCCATGTCTCACTTTTTCAAAGACACTAGTGCATCCTGTGTGTTATAACAGGTACCAGCACTTCCAGTTTGTGACACTATTATGGGTTGGCCACAGCCTCCAGGATGTTTACAAAAGTGTTGGCATCTGTTGTGGTAGAAGAACATAGTTGGTAATGTTGAATAAAGACACTGGTCCATCCAGTTCAACCTGAGTGTGTGCAACTAAGTAACCTGGTACTCCTGGCCTTGTTAATTTGTGTAAGGGCTTACCTTGGTTGGAGTCCATAGTGCAGAGATGTATGCTCACCCTTGCAAATACACACCGCCCACGGTAACAAGGTAAGAAGCTACCTGGGTTGTGAATCTGTGCACGGGGGCTTGACAGGAATTTGCCAAAGGATAGTTGAGGTAAAACCATAGTCAGGGATTCCAGAAGTCAGAATAAACGATAAACAGAGCCAGGGTCAGAAGCCAGAATAAACGATAAACAGAGCCAGGGTCAGAAGCCGGGGTCAGTCCTAGAACACTGCAACTTGAACACAGGAACCTTTGGCAAAACAAGAGACAATGAACTGACAAAGCCCTCAGAGTGAGGCAGTGTTTTATACCCAGCTGATCGGATAAACTGCCTCAACTGAACCAGGAGTGACAGGTACAATCAGAGTATCGCCCTCTGTACTTCATGCAAAACTAGGCATAGCTGGAAAGCAGACTTAATAGAGAACTGAGGTGTGGCTCAGAGGTAAAGCAACAGGAGCAGCAAACTGAAGATTATGGGTTTAATACCACCTTGAGCCACTTGGGGCGCGACCACGTCTGGCCATCTGTTTGACACGGAAGGGATCGTGACAGTCCCCCCCCCTTAGAAATGCCCTCTGGACGTGAACAGGAGGTAACTCATAGGCATAGTCCTCTAGGTCAAAACCACCCTCCTCACCATATCGTCAGGGAGGAGGAATGTTCTGCCATATATATATATATATATATATATATATATATATATATATATATATATATATATATATATATATATATATATACACACACAGTCTTCATCAAAGACACGGGGAAACAAGGCATCAACATCAGTGTTTAGAAGACTTTTTCTTTTTGTTTTTGGTCTTTGTTGTTTTTGAAGTTCTTGTAGGGGGTGCATTCGCTGCTTGCAAAGCTTTTTCAAACATTACCAGATCCTGCTTACGGACCATGGTGCCATTCGAGGCATACATACAGTCAGGTGGTAGAACTTCAGTTGTGGACACCGGCACCGGAACTTCAATTGGGGACACCGGAACTTCATGTGAGGACACAGGCACCGGAACTTCAATTGGGAACACAGGCACCAGAACTTCAAGCGGCTACATAAGCATGGGAACTTCGAGCGGGGACACAGGCACCGGTACTACAATTGGGGACATGGGCACCGGAACTTCGAGTGGGGACACAGGCATCAGAACTTCAATTGGGGACACTGGCACCGGAACTACCTAGCTGATTGGATAAACTGCCTCAGCTGAACCAGGAGTGACAGGTACAATCAGAGTATCGCCCTCTGTACTTCATGCAGAACTAGGCATAGCTGGAAAGAAGGCTGAATAGAGAACTGAGGTGTGGCTCAGAGGTAAAGCAACAGGAGCAGCAAACAGAAGGGTATTGGTTTCAATATCACCTTGAGCCACTTGGGGCACGACCACGCCTGGCCGTTTGCTTGGCACGGTAGGGACCGTGACAATTTGGTCACTCCTTGGCAACAGTAGTTCCCGATGTATATGTTTCTAAAACTGAAGAGAAGAACCTTGCACTCTGACCTGGTTCATCTGATTGCAAAGGCCCCATATACACTTCTAAATTGGTTCTTTTGTTCTGAGGTCCAAATCTGCTCCCTGCTTCTCACTCACTGGCTTTAATGGCATGGCTTTTGAATCCAAGGTGATGAAAGAGCAGGGTCTGTCTGAGGTAGTGACCTTTTCCATGCAAGAGGCTTGCAAGCCCTCTGCTTGCAAGGGTGTATCCAGAGGTCCCATATCCATCCTAACTTGGTTCTTTTGTCTTAAGGTCCAAATCTACACCCTGCTTCCCACTCGTTGGCTTTAATGGCATGGTTTTTGAAGAGAAGATGCTGAGAGAGCAGGGCCTGTCTGCAGTGGTGATCTCTTCCATGCAAGAGGCTTGCAAGCCCTCTTACAAGGTGTACACAATATGTGAAAAGCCCCCCTTAAGGTGGTGCAAGTCTCAAGTATATTCCTAGGACCTGTTCAGTAGCTTGGCTCCTGAGTTTTCTTTAGCCAAGTATGGAACATCAACTGGCAGTGAGCATCATTGAGGGACAAATATTAGTTCTGGCTATCTTGTTTTGGCAGCCCTTGGCTTCTCAAAGTTTGGCTTGTAGATTTGTCTTGGGTTGCTCATAGGATCCTCCTCTCATGTAATAGGATATTCATTAGGTGCTCTCTGCTGTAGATGTACCACTGTTGAACAGCTGCAAGAGACCCCTCTATTGACCAACAATTTTCTAAATGGAAATGTATTCAGCACCACATCCCAGAGTAGAAGTATGCACAAAGAGGAAAAATGTTGGGACTTTAAAGGTGCTGAAAACCTCCCTTTGGAATAACTAGTCGTATGTCATATAAAATGATAACATTCTTTTAATAATTTGGTTAAAATGTGTCTCACAAATACATAAGACACTCCATTAAAACATGATGTACCAGCATCATACAACTAAACCCCATGCACCCCTTGTCTCCAAAAGGTATATACCCTCTAGGAACTGATCAGATATAACATAGATATCAACAATTATATCAGTCTGAGCACATTGAAACCAAGGAGACAACCACAACCCAATGCATTTCACCTTGTTGGCTTCTTTAGAGTTTTTTGATGGAGGGCAGGTGGGGAAGTAGAGATGATTTAATATGTACTGATTCTGGGGTACCCAATGAGGGCATAAACACACTTCCACCAAAGCACTAGATGCGAATCAGGTGTCTGTCCAGCATCAAACGGGCAGGCAGATCAACCCAAAAGAGAGGGGACCCTCACCAAAATGAGCCAAAAGGAGATCAAATACACAGAATATAACAATTTTACTATTGCCATTCAATATTCAAAAAACAGGCACCAAAAGACAGTATCAATTTAAGAGTGCAAGGCTAAGACAAGCTTCCATGACCAAGATGATAAGCACGGTATCAAAATCTTGTTTTCCTACAAGAATATTCCTCTTGTTCTGTTCAACATAAATGGAAACCAGGGCTGTGTCATAGAAAAGTACCTCCAAGGAATGACCCACCAGATGTCTTTTCTTATTCACACTTTGGCCAGAAGTGTTTTGGAGTTGGCAGCCTTATCTTGCAAGTCACCTTTTTCTTATCCTTCATAAGGATAAAGTTGTGTTCTCCTCTTACATCATAGAGAACGGAGTACTTTAATCCTTTGTCTTTCACCATCTCATCCGAAGGCCTGCATATAGTGGACGGGTTGGGGGTTTTTGTTTTATCTGACAGCCATGACTTTTCTTTGAAAGATGGACTCTGTTTCATTCTGGACAATACTTGCATAGGTTCCCCATTTTCTAGTGTAACCATCTGTTTGTGGATTTACATGACCATTTTACAGGATTATTCTAGAGAACCTATGTTCTCTGCTATTGTTCATTCATCTAGGGCAGTGAATGCTTCAAGGGTCTTTTTGCACCAGCCTTTAGTCCCTTACTAGTGCAAGGCAGCTACTTCTGTTCTACTGTGTGGATAATTCTACATTGACAGGTTGTACCTTTAAAAATAAATCCTGCAGGCAGCAGTGTGATCCAGTACCAACACTATTGTGCTTACAGGTTACCCTGGCATTTGGTTTGTTTTGCCCACTCCTATTTCTTGGGACTGCTTTTGGATGTCACATTATTCATGAAATTAAAGCACTGTGCCTCCTAATGGGAGAAAAATACATTTTGTGTTCTAAAATTCTTTTCTGTAGTAGTTCATTGGGGGAAACTGGCAAAGAGCAAGAATGGAAGGATCTGTGACCCCTGCTAGCTACAGTAGCAAAGGGCTATATGATGTTTGGTCAGACTCATAACATATGAGGCCCAAGATGTCACTTAATTTTTCCAAAATTGGATGGATCGGGTGAATGTTATCTTGCATCTGTAAGTACGTTTATTCCTAGTCACTTAACAGTGCACTAAAAATATGTCCGTTTTCACTTTTAATTTACATTACATTTATTTTAAATGTTTAATTTATTTTTTTTTTTTTATAATTTCCATTAATAGAAAGTAAAAGCACTAAAAGAACTAGATCCTGGTATTTTCTGCAGTGCTGCTTAGATACCATTAAAGTCTATTGGAGAAGCTGCAGAATCACTATAAGCTTGTAACTGAAAAAAACTTTGAGAGTATAAACTTAACAACAAGTCTCTAGACGCATTGATAACAAGACTACAGTGTGATGTAAACTGACCCCCAAACGTATTTTCTCTGCTTTCTGTTCAAAGAAGCAAGATCATTTAGTTTTAACTCCGCCTGTACAGGGAGAGCATTTCTTTTCTGAGTACCGTGAAGGAACTGTCCTATAGGAAGGGTGAGGTTTTGAGGAGGAAATTGTTCAGGTGTCATGCTTTCATCTCCCACCTATTTCATAAACGGTGTAGCTGCAGATACAAAAAAGAGATCACAAGGTAGGCAGTGGTGGGACGGGTGCATCCTATGGACGACAGAAACTGAGCTTTTCCTGAACATGTAAAAGATAGGTAACTTACAAGAAGTGATGCTTTTTTCCAGGCAGGAAACAACAGATAATTAGGGGAAGCTCAGGCAGTACCTGCACCTTTACACAGACAATTTGATTTTGCCAGTAATCGAAAGTCACACTTTCTCCTTGGTTTTTCAACATAAAGAATTTGCTTCTGTGCTTTGAATCATATAGAAAGTTTGTGTTACATACACAAATGTGAAAAAAGCACAATATAAAATGGGATGTGTGTTTACAGGTTTATATGTAGTATTTATTACTTGTATAAAATTGTTTTGTGTTCTTCTGATAGGCCCTTTAAACAGTCACCTAGTGTCCTCAGTATTTGTGTTTCCCCTGGCCTAGCAGGAACATCTAAATGGTTTGTTTTTCCATCAGGTCTTTGTGCTAGTTGCAGGGGCCTCCCTGTATATGCTTCCCCATGATTCTGGGACAGTGGACATGGAAGGGTCTCATATCTGGGTTTATCAAGGCTACTTTTGGAAGTACCCTAGTTGTGGGACCTTCCCTCCCCATTACCTTCTTGGTTTTCCCTAAGGTTCCTGGACAAGAAGCCGCTATCCACGAGGGCACCAAGGCTCTAATGAAGCCCTCCCTTATTCGCATGTAGTCAAACTCCATGTCCTTGGTTGCTAGCAGGCCACCACCTGGGGATCAGTGAGGCTGAAGCAGAGGCATCCAGAGTCCCTGACTACTTCCAGATGGGAGGGGTGCATGTCTGCTGAGACAGGTGAACCATGGTGCATAGGCCACTACCTGGATCTTCCCAGGAGTATTTCAGCAGATTTCATCTGTTCAGCCAAACTACACCGTGCAGTCTGATTCCACCATGACACCTGCTATGAATCTGACAGATGGCTCTCGGGTAGGTTGTTTGGAGTTTTTTCCTATAGCTCTCCTTCCTACCATACCTGTACTATGAGGAGGCACAGTGTGTGGTTACCCTTAGGAGTATGTCCTCTCTTTGGGTGTTGGTTGCTATGTGTGTTTGCTTCCTACAAGCACAGGGTGAATATGCTTTGTGTTCCTGTGTACCATTAGTGTGGTAATTTAGAGGCAGAGGCCCTAACACCATGCAATCACCTGCTTTGCAGATTGACAACTCAGATCTGTGGAAGCTGCAACCTGTTAACTCCTTCTTACATTTAGGTTACACTTGTGCATGTGCAGGGCTACTGCGATCTGTTTACCATCAATTAAACTCTCCTTTTTTTCAGCACGGGGAGGTGACAGCCTAGTGGGGTCTGCTGTGATTTAATCAGGACTTGCTGTACTTGGATTTGGACAATAACCCACCCTCAGGCTGAACTAGAAATTTTAAGGCCCCTTTTACACATGTGGACCGTTCGTTTGATCAGTTCAGTCACTTTAAAAAAAAAACCAAAAACAAATGAAGTTTACATCTGTTTTTCATCCGTTTTTTTACATCTGCCAGCTAGAGTCCTTAACCACTTGAGTCCCGGAGTCATTTTTTCATGCAAAATGGGCCGTTCGTCCGTTTTACATCCATTTTTCATCTGATACATTTTTTTAATGGATGAAAAATAGGGCTTTCATCTGTTCAAAAAAACAGATGTTGACGGAAGCGGATGAAAATGGAAGAAAATAGATGATCATCCGTTGTCATCTGTTTTTCCATAGGAGTGCATTGATGTCTATTTTTCATCCGTCAATGGATGGATGAAAAACAGACGAATGGTCTGTATGTGTGAAAGGGGCCTTAAAGTGGTTGTTAGGCCACTTTCACATCTTAAAGACGATATACAAAAAAGTGTAGCGCTATAAACCCCAAAAAATTAAGTAAACAAAACAATATATAGTGTATATTAAACTGATATCAAAAACTCATGATGTATCCTTCAGAGTACAAAGTGAAACAAAGTGATATGCTGTGAACTAAAACCATTACTTTGCGTACCAAAAATATTAATTAATACGTTTAAAAATGATTGGTAAAGAACAAAGATAAAGTCCAAAAGGAGGCCCAATGGGATTAACACCATTAAGAGTTCTTTATCAAAAACAAATGTTGATTGTAGAAATGAAAAAGTGAAGAGAAACCGCCACCAGGGGTCTATGGAGGCTTACCAGAGGCAGAGGACCAAAGTCCACCCAAACATTACAATAAAAGGGATCAACTGGATCAGGCAGGTAAGTAGAAGTGTAAAAACACCAAAGGTGAGCAAAAGGACTGTTGGTGATTCAGAAACCGTCACCGAAGGCATCAAGAGGCTTACCAGAACTAATTGACTTGAGAGGACATACGTCCTACAAATCCAAAAGGCTTAGTGACCAACAGGTCTGGATAATATGTCTCTTCAGATGTCTTCAATAGTTTGCAAATGGAGATGGCGATACAACATTTTAGATGCTCTTATCTCAGAGCTCCAGTATCTCAGATACTATTGAAGACATCTGAAGAGACATATTATCCAGACCACTTCTTCCACTTCTACTTACCTGCCTGATCCAGTTGATCCCTTTTATTGTAATGTTTGGGTGGACTTTGGTCCTCTGCCTCTGGTAAGCCTCCATAGACCCCTGGTGGCGGTTTCTCTTCACTTTTTCATTTCTACAATCAACATTTGTGGACTTTTTTGATAAAGAACTCTTAATGGTGTTAATTCCATTGGGCCTCCTTTTGGACTTTATCTTTGTTCTTTACCAATCATTTTTAAACGTATTAATATTTTTGGTACGCAAAGTAATGGTTTTAGTTCACAGATTATCACTTTGTTTCACTTTGTACTCTAAAGGATACATCATGAGTTTGTGATATCAGTTTAATATACACTATATATTGTTTTATTTACTTAATTTTTTGGGGTTTATAGCACTACACTTTTTTGTATATCGTCTTTACCCTGGGTCTATAGGTGTGTTGGCTGCTATTTACTTGCATCCTCTAGCGCAGCGCTGTATTTATATTTCTTTTACCCACTTTCACATCTTCATACCAGCCCCTCTGTGTTCTAATCCTGTGTGCCTCTGTGTGAGTGGTTTATAAAAGAAAAAGCCTGCTTTACCTCATTTCACAGCCGTTCTTAGCGATCACATGATCGGCTGGATTTCTTCTCTCCCTGTCTGATAGATGCAGCGGGCGGGGCCGAGATTTTCCCGCTGACATCACTCAGGAGAGGAGAAGGAATAGAGAGAGAGAGCCAGCCGATCATGTGATCACTGAGAAGAGCTCTGAAATGAGGTATAGCAGACTTTTTATAAATCACTCACATGGGGCACACAGGATTAGAACACAGAGGGGTATGGTATGAAAAAGTTAAAGTAATTTGAGCAGCAGGAGTTGAGGGGACAGGCACTGTCACACTCTTACAGATGGAGAGGGGAGGGGGAGTGAGCACAGAGGAGACAGATAGCAGGCTGCGGATAACAGAGGCACGTACGGATGACTCCGGTGTCAGGGCTCAGCAGCCCTGATATATTGGAGTCAGCTTACAGGGGGGGCCAAATGACAGCACAAGCACTGTGATGTATAAAATAGATTTAAAGGAACAGGATCTTTTTTTTTTTTTTGGGTGAACAAATGCGGTTTGTCTTCCCCAGTACTGCCTGTAGTGATCCAAGAATCCCTATGGTGGGGAAAAGGCAAGGTTTTTTCTTACAGACCTGAATAGCCAAAACCCTCTTCACCATGCTACCATGCTTCACAGACAGTGCAAGTCTCCTCATAGGATACTCCCAGTCAACAATGATCTAATGCCCCAGGGCCCAATCCTACACCCTGAGGCCACTGCATGGGTTACTGACTATTCAGCAATGCAGCATGTCTTTCCTTTGTACACTGCTGGACAGTGACAATTATTTTTAGGACCAAGTGGATATTTAGCCTTCACAAAATCCCACTTTGTTTATCCCAGACTGGTTACTTGTTATAATAGATCTGAGGGTCTGAATATCATCAATACCTAAGCCCAAAGCTTAGGTATTTATGATTCCCTCCCTATATTCAAACCCATACTAAGATAGGAAACAAAGCTATTCTATTTTACACTGAGCAATCCAAATGATGGGGAAAAAGCAAAGTAACTTTTGGTACTATTTAACCACTTGCCGACCGCCGCACGACTATATACGTCGACAGAGCGGCACGGGCAGGCAAAAGGACGTATATGTACGTCCTTGCCTGCCCGCGGGTGGGGGGTCCGATCGGACCCCCCCCCGGTGCCTGCGGCGGTCGGCAAATCTCCCCCGGCGATCGGAGGTGAGGGGGAGGCCATCCATTCGTGGCCCCCCCCTCGCGATCGCTCTCAGCCAATGGGATCATTTCCCCGCCTCTGTATTGTACACAGAGGCAGAGGAAATGATGTCATCTCTCCTCGGCTCGGTATTTTCCGTTCCGGGCCGAGGAGAGAAGACTGCAATGTAAGTGCACCAACACACTACACACAGTAGAACATGCCAGGCACACTAAACACCCCGATCCCCCCCCCGATCGCCCCCCGATCCCCCCCCAATCACCCCCCCCCCTGTCACAAACTGACACCAGCAGTTTTTTTTTTTTTTTTTTTTTTTTTTTTCTGATTACTGTATTGGTGTCAGTTTGTGACAGTTACAGTGTCAGGGCAGTGAGTGTTAGGCCCCCTGTAGGTCTAGGGTACCCCCCTAACCCCCCCTAATAAAGTTTTAACCCCTTGATCACCCCCTGTCACCAGTGTCGCTAAGCGATCATTTTTCTGATCGCTGTATTAGTGTCGCTGGTGATGCTAGTTAGGGACGTAAATATTTAGGTTCGCCGTCAGAGTTTTATAGCGACAGGGACCCCCATATACTATCTAATAAATGTTTTAACCCCTTGATTGCCCCCTAGTTAACCCTTTCACCACTGATCACTGTATAACTGTTACGGGTGACGCTGGTTAGTTTGTTTATTTTTTATAGTGTCAGGGCACCCGCCGTTTATTACCGAATAAAGATTTAGCCCCCTGATCGTCCGGCGGTGATATGCGTCGCCCCAGGCAGCGTCAGATTAGCGTCAGTACCGCTAACACCCACGCACGCAGCATACGCCTCCCTTAGTGGTATAGTATCTGATCGCATCAATATCTGATCCGATCAGATCTATACTAGCGTCCCCAGCAGTTTAGGGTTCCCAAAAACACCGTGTTAGCGGGATCAGCCCAGATACCTGCTAGCACCTGCGTTTTGCCCCTCCGCCCAGCTCGGCCCAGCCCACCCAAGTGCAGTATCGATCGATCACTGTCCCTTACAAAACACTAAACGCATAACTGCAGCGTTCGCAGAGTCAGGCCTGATCCCTGCGATCGCTAACAGTTTTTTTGGTAGCATTTTGGTGAAATGGCAAGCACCAGCCCCAGGCAGCGTCAGGTTAGTGCCAGTACCGCTAACACCCACGCACCGTACACCTCCCTTAGTGGTATAGTATCTGAACGCATCAATATCTGATCCGATCAGATCTATACTAGCGTCCCCAGCAGTTTAGGGTTCCCAAAAACGCAGTGTTAGCGGGATCAACCCAGATACCTGCTAGCACCTGCGTTTTACCCCTCCGCCCGGCCCAGCCCAGCCCACCCAAGTGCAGTATCGATCGATCACTGTCACTTACAAAACACTAAACGCATAACTGCAGCGTTCGCAGAGTCAGGCCTGATCCCTGCGATCGCTAACAGTTTTTTTTGTAGCGTTTTGGTGAACTGGCAAGCACCAGCCCCAGGCAGCGTCAGGTTAGTGCCAGTAGCGCTAACACCCACGCACGCACTGTACACCTCCCTTAGTGGTATAGTATCTGAACTGATCAATATCTGATCCGATCAGATCTATACTGGCGTCCCCAGCAGTTTAGGGTTCCCAAAAACGCAGTGTTAGCGGGATCAGCCCAGATACCTGCTAGCACCTGCGTTTTACCCCTCCGCCCGGCCCAGCCCAGCCCACCCAAGTGCAGTATCGATCGATCGATCACTGTCACTTACAAAACACTAAATGCATAACTGCAGCGTTCGCAGAGTCAGGCCTGATCCCTGCGATCGTTAACAGTTTTTTTGGTAGCGTTTTGGTGAACTGGCAAGCGCCAGCGGCCTAGTACACCCCGGTCGTAGTCAAACCAGCACTGCAGTAACACTTGGTGACGTGGCGAGTCCCATAAGTGCAGTTCAAGCTGGTGAGGTGGCAAGCACAAATAGTGTCCCGCTGCCACCAAGAAGACAAACACAGGCCCGTCGTGCCCATAGTGCCCTTCCTGCTGCATTCGCCAATCCTAATTGGGAACCCACCACTTCTGCAGCGCCCGTACTTCCCCCATTCACATCCCCAACCAAATGCAGTCGGCTGCATGAGAGGCATTTTTATGTCCTCCCGAGTACCCCTACCCGACGAACCCCCCCAAAAAAGATGTTGTGTCTGCAGCAAGCGCGGATATAGGCGTGACACCCGCTATTATTGTCCCTCCTGTCCTGACAATCCTGGTCTTTGCATTGGTGAATGTTTTGAACGCTACCATACACTAGTTGAGTATTAGCGTAGGGTACAGCATTGCACAGACTAGGACACACTTTCACAGGGTCTCCCAAGATGCCATCGCATTTTGAGAGACCCGAACCTGGAACCGGTTACAGTTATAAAAGTTACAGTTACAAAAAAAGTGTAAAAA
The DNA here is from genome assembly GCF_042186555.1 of Aquarana catesbeiana. Classification (NCBI taxonomy): domain Eukaryota; kingdom Metazoa; phylum Chordata; class Amphibia; order Anura; family Ranidae; genus Aquarana; species Aquarana catesbeiana. Next base: position 165,155,215 of record NC_133324.1, on the reverse strand, counting down.
AAAAAAAAAAAAAAAACAAACAAAAATATAAAATAAAAAATAATAGTTGTCGTTTTATTGTTCTCTCTCTATTCTCTCTCTCTCTATTCTCTCTATTGTTCTGCTCTTTTTTACTGTATTCTATTCTGCAATGTTTTATTGTTATTATGTTTTATCATGTTTGCTTTTCAGGTCTGCAATTTTTTATACTTTACCGTTTACTGTGCTTTATTGTTAACCATATTTTTGTCTTCAGGTACAGCATTCACGACTTTGAGTGGTTATACCAGAATGATGCTTGCAGGTTTAGGTATCATCTTGGTATCATTCTTTTCAGCCAGCAGTCGGCTTTCATGTAGAAGCAATCCTAGCGGCTAATTAGCCTCTAGACTGCTTTTACAAGCAGTGGGAGAGAATGCCCCCCCCCCCCCCCCCACCGTCTTCCGTGTTTTTCTCTGGCTCTCCTGTCTCAACAGGGAACCTGAGAATGCAGCCGGTGATTCAGCCAGCTGACCATAGACCTGATCAGAGACCAGAGTGGCTCCAAACATCTCTATGGCCTAAGAAACTGGAAGCTACGAGCATTTTATGACTTAGATTTCGCCGGATGTAAATAGCGCCATTGGGAAATTGGGGAAGCATTTTATCACACCGATCTTGGTGTGGTCAGATGCTTTGAGGGCAGAGGAGAAATCTAGGGTCTAATAGACCCCAATTTTTTCAAAAAAGAGTACCTGTCACTACCTATTGCTATCATAGGGGATATTTACATTCCCTGAGATAACAATAAAAATGATTAAAAAAAAAAAAAATGAAAGGAACAGTTTTAAAATAAGATAAAAAAGCAAAAAAATAATAAAGAAAAAAAAAAAAAAAAAAAAAAAAGCACCCCTGTCCCCCCTGCTCTCGCGCTAAGGCGAACGCAAGCGTCGGTCTGGCGTCAAATGTAAACAGCAATTGCACCATGCATGTGAGGTATCACCGCGACGGTCAGATCGAGGGCAGTAATTTTAGCAGTAGACCTCCTCTGTAAATCTAAAGTGGTAACCTGTAAAGGCTTTTAAAGGCTTTTAAAAATGTATTTATTTTGTTGTCACTGCACGTTTGTGCGCAATTGTAAAGCATGTCATGTTTGGTATCCATGTACTCGGCCTAAGATCATCTTTTTTATTTCATCAAACATTTGGGCAATATAGTGTGTTTTAGTGCATTAAAATGTAAAAAAGTGTGTTTTTTCCCCAAAAAATGCGTTTGAAAAATCGCTGCGCAAATACTGTGTGAAAAAAAAAAATTAAACACCCACCATTTTAATCTGTAGGGCATTTGCTTTAAAAAAATATATAATGTGTGGGGGTTCAAAGTAATTTTCTTGCAAAAAAAAATAATTTTTTCATGTAATCAAAAAGTGTCAGAAAGGGCTTTGTCTTCAAGTGGTTAGAAGAGTGGGTGATGTGTGACATAAGCTTCTAAATGTTGTGCATAAAATGCCAGGACAGTTCAAACCCCCCCAAATGACCCCATTTTGGAAAGTAGACACCCCAAGCTATTTGCTGAGAGGCATGTCGAGTCCATGGAATATTTTATATTGTGACACAAGTTGCGGGAAAGAGACAAATTATTATTATTTTTTTTTTTTTTTGCACAAAGTTGTCACTAAATGATATATTGCTCAAACATGCCATGGGAATATGTGAAATTACACCCCAAAATACATTCTGTTGCTTCTCCTGAGTACGGGGATACCACATGTGTGAGACTTTTTGGGAGCCTAGCCACGTATGGGACCCCGAAAACCAAGCACCGCCTTCAGGCTTTCTAAGGGCGTAAATTTTTGATTTCACTCTTCACTGCCTATCACAGTCTCGGAGGCCATGGAATGCCCAGGTGGCACAAACCCCCCCCAAATGACCCCATTTTGGAAAGTAGACACCCCAAGCTATTTGCTGAGAGGTATAGTGAGTATTTTGCAGACCTCACTTTTTGTCACAAAGTTTTGAAAATTAAAAAAAGAAAAAAAAAATTTTTTTTTTTGTCTTTCTTCATTTTCAAAAACAAATGAGAGCTGCAAAATACTCACCATGCCTCTCAGCAAATAGCTTGGGGTGTCTACTTTCCAAAATGGGGTCATTTGGGGGGGTTTTGTGCCACCTGGGCATTCCATGGCCTCCGAAACTGTGATAGGCAGTGAAGAGTGAAATCAAAAATGTACACCCTTAGAAATCCTGAAGGCGGTGATTGGTTTTCGGGGTCCCGTACGCGGCTAGGCTCCTAAAAAGTCCCACACATGTGGTATCCCCGTACTCAAGAGAAGCAGCAGAATGTATTTTGGGGTGCAATTCCACATATGCCCATGACCTGTGTGAGCAATATATCATTTAGTGACAACTTTGTGCAAAAAAAAAAAAAAAAAAAAAATAAATTGTCACTTTCCCGCAACTTGTGTCAAAATATAAAATATTCCATGGACTCAACATGCCTCTCAGCAAATAGCTTGGGGTGTCTACTTTCCAAAATGGGGTCATTTGGGGGGGGTTTGTGCCATCTGGGCATTTTATGGCCTTCAAAACTGTGATAGGTAGTGAGGAGTAAAATCAAAAATGTACGCCCTTAGAAATCCTGAAGGCAGTGATTGGTTTTCGGGGCCCCGTATGCGGCTAGGCTCCCAAAAAGTCCCACACATGTGGTATCCCCATACTCAGGAGAAGCAGCTAAATGTATTTTGGGGTGCAATTCCACATAGGCCCATGGCCTGTGTGAGCAATATATCATTTAGTGACAACTTTTTGTAATTTTTTTTTTTTTTTTTTTTTTTTTTCATTATTTAATCACTTGGGACAAAAAAAATGAATATTCAATGGGCTCAACATGCCTCTCAGCAATTTCCTTGGGGTGTCTACTTTCCAAAATGGGGTCATTTGTGGGGGTTTTGTACTGCCCTGTCATTTTAGCACCTCAAGAAATGACATAGGCAGTCATAAATTAAAGGCTGTGTAAATTCCAGAAAATGTACCCTAGTTTGTAGGCGCTATAACTTTTGCGCAAACCAATAAATATACACTTATTGACATTTTTTTTACCAAAGACATGTGGCCAAATACATTTTGGCCTAAATGTATGACTAAAATTGAGTTTATTGGATTTTTTTTAGAACAAAAAGTAGAAAATATCATTTTTTTTCAAAATTTTCGGTCTTTTTCCGTGTATAGCGCAAAAAATAAAAACGGCAGAGGTGATCAAATACCATCAAAAGAAAGCTCTATTTGTGGGAAGAAAAGGACGCAAATTTCGTTTGGTTACAGCATTGCATGACCGCGCAATTAGCAGTTAAAGCGACGCAGTGCCAAATTGTAAAAAGTGCTCTGGTCAGGAAGGGGGTAAATCCTTCCGGGGCTGAAGTGGTTAAATGACACAAGTCAGTTGGTAGGGTGTCTAAGAACACTGTAGGCAGGTGGATCACATTCACCTTTTCAGGGCTTACTGTAGATAATCTTAAAAGTCGAACCACCCAGTGGATTTGGGTCATTTCACAGGTCTTTGGCCTCAGCATGGACAAAGAATAAGTAGTTTAGCCTCAAAAGCTCTACAGAGTTAACACCTGGTCTAATTTTCATACAGTGGGGACGGAAAGTATTCAGACCCCCTTAAATTTTTCACTCTTTGTTATATTGCAGCCATTTGCTAAAATCATTTAAGTACATTTTTTTCCTCAATAATGTACACACAGCACCCCATATTGACAGAAAAAACACAGAATTGTTGACATTTTTGCAGATTTATTAAAAAAGAAAAACTGAAATATCACATGGTCCTAAGTATTCAGACCCTTTGCTGTGACACTCCTATGTTTAACTCAGGTGCTGTCCATTTCTTCTGATCATCCTTGAGATGGTTCTACACCTTCATTTGAGTCCAGCTGTGTTTGATTATAATGATTGGACTTGATTGGGAAAGCCACACCACCTGTCTATATAAGACCTTACAGCTCACAGTGCATGTCAGAGCAAATGAGAATCATGAGGTCAAAGGAACTGCTTGTAGAGCTCAGAGACAGAATTGTGGCAAGGCACAGATCTGGCCAAGGTTACAAAAAAATTCTGCTGCACTTAAGGTTCCTAGGAGCACAGTGGCCTCCATAATCCTTAAATGGAAGACGTTTGGAACGACCAGAACCCTTCCTAGAGCTGGCCGTCCGGCCAAACTGAGCTATCGGGGGAGAAAAGCCTTGGTGAGAGAGGTAAAGAAGAACCCAAAGATTACTGTGGCTGAGCTCCAGAGATGCAGTCGGGAGATGGGAGAAAGTTATAGAAAGTCAACCATGACTGCAGCCCTCCAGCGGTCGGGGCTTTATGGCAGAGTGGCCCGACGGAACCCTCTCTTCAGTGCAAGACACATGAAAGCCCGCATGGAGTTTGCTAAAAAACACCTGAAGGACTCCAAGATGGTGAGAAATAAGATTCTCTAGTCTGGTGAGACCAAGATAGAACTTTTTGGCCTTAATTCTAAGCGGTATGTTTGGAGAAAAACAGTGACTGATCATCACCTGTCCAATACAGTCCCAACAGTGAAGCATGGTGGTGGCAGCATCATGCTGCGGGGGTGTTTTTTTGCTGCAGGGACAGGACGACTGGTTGCAATCAAGGGAAAGATGAATGCGGCCAAGTACAGGGATATCCTGGACGAAAACCTTCTCCAGAGTGCTCAGGACCTCAGACTGGGCCGAAGGTTTACCTTCCAACAAGACAATGACCCTAAGCACACAGCTAAAATAACAAAGGAGTGGCTTTGCAACAACTTGGATGGCCCAGCCAGAGCCCTGACTTAAACACAATTGAGCATCTCTGAGAGACCTAAAAATGTCTGTCCACCAACGTTTACCATCCAACCTGACAGAACTGGAGAGGATCTGCAAGGAGGAATGGCAGAGGATTCCCAAATCCAGGTGTGAAAAATTTGTTGCATCTTTCCCAAAAAGACTCATGGCTATATTAGATCAAAAGGGTGCTTCTACTAAATACTGAGCAAAGGGTCTGAATACTTGATATGTGACCATGATATGATATGTGACCATGTGATATTTCAGTTTTTCTTTTTTAATAAATCTGCAAAAATGTCAACAATTCTGTGTTTTTTCTGTCAATATGGGGTGCTGTGTGTACATTAATGAGGAAAAAAAATGAACTTAAATGATTTTAGGAAATGGCTACAATATAACAAAGAGTGAAAAATTTAAGGGGGTCTGAATACTTTCCTTCCCCACTGTATGGTGTTTTGACACATCCGGATTGCCCTGTTGTCCTTTCAGGACTACGTCTTGTGATATAGTTCCTGGACGCAGTAGCCCACCCTATTAGGTTATTTCTATAATGACCTCTCGTGCTGTCCTGGAAGGTGAAGTGGGAAAACTAGAGTTAATTACCTGGGAACTCCATTTCCATGAATCTTCCAGGACAGCAGGGATTCCTGTATTATGTTATTCCATTAGTTGCCTTCAGTTCTACCTTACTACTGAGGACACTAGGTGACTGTGCTCTTTTTTTATTTGTGGATGATGTGTTTCCTGTTTTAGGTGGGTGGAGCCTCCCTCTAATGTGCTGTCCTTGAAGACTCTTGGAAATGGAGTTACCAGGTAATTAACTTTTTTACGTTTAACCACTTAACAACCGGCCCACAGCCGAATGACGGCTACAGGGCGGCTTGAAAAATCTGGGAGGGCGTACTATGACGTCCTCCCAGAATCGCGCGCACACGGGAGCATCCGTGACCTCTGGACCCAGTGCATCACGGATCACGGTAAATAGCCGCTGACAGCGTCTGTTTACCGGCGCGATCACATGTAAACAAACCGGCGTAATATCCGGTTCCTCTCTCCCCTCTCCGTCCAGTGTGAGCGGAGAGGGGAGAGATCGGATGCAGCAGCGCTGTGGGCTGGATGTGTAGTGCCCACAGTGCTGCTCTGTTACAATTGCAGCACTCATCCCAGCCATCCATCCATCCATCCATGCTCAGCCATCTCTCTATTACTCATCCATCAATATTCATCCTTGCTCAGCCATCCATACTCAGCCATCCCTCCATCCATACTCGGCCACCAATACTCAGCCATCCCTCTATCCATACTCAGCCATCCCTCTATCCATACTCAGCCATCCCTCTATCCATACTCAACCATCCCTCTATCCATACTCAGCCATCCCTCTATCCATACTCAGCCATCCCTCTATCCATACTCAGCCATCCCTTTATCCATACTCAGCCATCCCTCTATCCATACTCAGCCATCCCTCTATCCATATTCAGCCATCCCTCTATCCATATTCAGCCATCCCTCTATCCATATTCAGCCATCCCTCTATCCATACTCAGCCATCCCTCTATCCATACTCAGCCATCCCTCTATCCATACTCAGCCATCCCTCTATCCATACTCAGCCATCCCTCTATCCATACTCAGCCATCCCTCTATCCATACTCAGCCATCCCTCTATCCATACTCAGCCATCCCTCTATCCATACTCAGCCATCCCTCTATCCATACTCAGCCATCCCTCTATCCATACTCAGCCATCCCTCTATCCATACTCAGCCATCCCTCTATCCATACTCAGCCATCCCTCTATCCATACTCAGCCATCCCTCTATCCATACTCAGCCATCCCTCTATCCATACTCAGCCATCCCTCTATCCATACTCAGCCATCCCTCTATCCATACTCAGCCATCCCTCCACCCATACTCATCCATCCCGCCATCCATATTTGGCCATTCCGCCATCAATACTCATCCATCCCTCCATCCATATTCAGCCATTCCTCCATCCATATTCATCCATCCCGCCATCCATACTTGGCCATCCCGCCATCCATACTCGGCCATCCCGCCATCCATACTCGGCCATCCCGCCATCCATACTCGGCCATCCCGCCATCCATACTCGGCCGTCCATACTCGGCCATCCCGCCATCCATACTTGGCCGTCCATACTCGGCCATCCCGCCATCTATACTCATCCATCCCGCCATCCATACTCAGCCATCCCTCTATCCATACTCAGCCATCCCTCTATCCATACTCAGCCATCCCTCTATCCATACTCAGCCATCCCTCTATCCATACTCAGCCATCCCTCCACCCATACTCATCCATCCCGCCATCCATATTCGGCCATTCCGCCATCAATACTCATCCATCCCTCCATCCATATTCAGCCATTCCTCCATCCATATTCATCCATCCCGCCATCCATACTCGGCCATCCCGCCATCCATACTCGGCCATCCCGCCATCCATACTCGGCCGTCCATACTCGGCCATCCCGCCATCCATACTCGGCCATCCCGCCATCCATACTCGGCCGTCCATACTCGGCCATCCCGCCATCTATACTCATCCATCCCGCCATCTATACTCATCCATCCCGCCATCTATACTCATCCATCCCGCCATCCATACTCATCCATCCCGCCATCCATGCTCAGCCATCCATCTGTTATACTTATCCATCCATCCATGCTCAGCCATCCATATTCAGCAATACTCATCCATCCATGCTCAGCCATCCCATCCACCCCCAGCCATACTCAGCCATACTCAGCCGTACCCAGCCATACTGGGCGATACCCAGCTGTACTCAGCCTCTGTATGTGGCCAGGCTGTAAAAGTCTCACATGTGGTATCGCCGTACTCAGGAGTAGGAGAATCTATTTTGGGGTGTCATTTTTGGTATGTAAATGCTATGTATTAGCAATATTGTATGAATGGACAACTTTGTGTTAAAAAAAAATGCGTTTTCATTTTCTTTACCCATTTTCCAAAAATTTGAAGAAAAAAATGACATGTTCAAAAGACTCATTATGCCTCATAGATTATACGTTGGGGTGTTTTCTTTCCAAAATGTGTAAGAGGTAATCAGGAAATTAGATGTGTAATTTATGCTCTAGAACAACTCAAGGTGCTTCCTGCATGTTGGGCCTCTGTATGTGGCCATGCTGTGTAAAAGTGTCACACATGTGTTATTGCCATACTCGGGAGTAATAGCAGAATGTGTTTTGGGGTGTAATTTGTGGTATGCATATGCTGTGTGTGAGAAATAACCTGATAATATGACATTTTTGTGAAAAAAAAAAACAAAAAAATCTTGATTTTGCAAAGAATTGTGGGAAAAAAATGACAACTTCAAAAAACTACCATACCTTTTACTAAATACATTGGAATGTCTACTTTCCAAAAAGGGGGTCATTTGGGGGTATTTGTACATTCCTGGCACGTTAGGGTCTCAAGACATAAGACAGGCTGTCCGTACATCTGGTGTGATAAATTTTCAGAGATTGGCACCATAGCTTGTGGACTCTATAACTTTCACAAAGACCAAATAATATACATAATATATTCTAACAAGATATGTAGCAGTATAAATTTTGGCCAAAATTTATGAAGAAAAATTACTAATTTGCAAAATTTTATAACCGAAACAAAGAAAAATGCATTTTTTTACAGAATTTTCAGTCTTTTTTTCTTTTATAGCGCAAAAAATAAAAAACCCAGGGGTGATTAAATACCACCAAAAGAAAGTTCTATTTGAGGGAAAAAAAGGACAAAAATTTCATATGGGTACAGTGTTGCATGACTGAGTAATTGTCATTCAAAATGTGAGAGCACCGAAAGCTGAAAATTGGTCTGGTTAGGAAGGGGGTTTAAGTGCCCTGTAGGTAAGTGGTTAATCCAGTTTTATTAGCAAAAATGTTTAAAATATATGCCTATAAAACAGAGACAGATCATATTAAGACAAGTATGCTCACAGGTTGACAACTCTGAATTATGACTCACAACATGTGATGCAAACTCAAAGGTAATGTTCTATAACAGTATTGAAGCATTTATAGAAGGTATATTATTGAAACCTGAAAATAAAAAAAGATCTCAGCTTCCCAGCCAAGGCAGTGGCATTTTTTTAAATGCAGAGGCCTGGGTGTAACATCATAACAATGCGCCCGGCCTCCAACCAATCATAGAGACTCCGGGGACCATCTGGCCTTCCGGAAATCTCTATGGTCCGCACCCGGGGCCGGTCAGTTCCTTCGCTGGTTCGCCGATGGAAAGGGTGAGCCGGGAGAAGCACCGGATGGAGGCGGGAGGGGGACGTCCCCTCTCGCCACCTATAAGAACAATCAAGCAACTGAACAGCCGCTATGATCATTCTTCTGGTGAAGGGAATAGCTGGCTCTAAAATACAATATCTTAATGATGCCTGTAGCTGCAGGCATCATTCAGATATCACCGCTCAAAGTCCACAACGTCATATGACGTTACGCGTACGGCAATCGGTTAATGATGTTGTACAAGCTGAAGCCCATGTGAGCTAGACCTAAGAGCTTTTCTCTTTCACGGGGCTCCTTTATGTGGATTTTTTTTAACCAACCCTGTCAGGGTTGCTTTCAATTCCTGCTTTAATTTATCGGGGAATACATTATAAAATGTGATTTGGCCAATGTGGTCAACAATTCTTTGTTTGTCCCTGTATTTTCTTTCTTCAGTTTTTATGAACAGACTCCTACAGTGTCATAATGTAAAAGGGAAAGATTGTCACCTCTAAAATATTCATACTCAGTGCATTTCTTTTAAAGCTTAGGACTCTGTATTTCATCTAAATAATGTAAACACCTTGAGAATATGTATTTTATGTTTTTGCTTTTGTAACTGTCACATTGTGCACGCTTAATTTATACAATTTTTTTAAGTGTTTATTCACAGCAGGTGTGGTAGAACTACGTTTTGGCGGCAATTCCAGCGCAGTCGCACAGCAAGACAAGACCAAATGCCTTGTCTCCTACCTGGCCAGTTCACACCAATGCATTGCAGCAGGGTGCACTGAAAAAAGTACAGCAAGCAGTACTTATTTCCAGCATAGCATGCAGTGGCCAATAGAACTTATTGACATTTCAGTAAAGTTTGTTTAAAAAAATATTGGGATAACCATGATCAGTGCTTCGACACTGCAGTCATTCCACTGTATCCCACCGCACACCAGCGGCTGGGGTGAAGTTACACTAAATGTAGCCAGCTAACTACAGTATTCACAAAAAAAAAAAAATCTGTACTGTATATGTTCACCGATGTTTGCTCCATTTGCCAGCAGAGCGTAATGAAGATTATTCATGCTACCAATGTACTTGGTCTTTTTGTTTTCTGATCACCATGCATTCAGCTCCTCCCGTAGCCTCCCTAAATACATACCTGAGCCAGATCTCGATGCACCAAGGCTCTCTCGCCCCTCGTTGGCTCAGATACAATCACAGCCAGTGAGGAGGGAGCGGGGGACAGGGCCCAGCCCCATTCTGTTTGTCTTATAGACACACAGAGCAGGGCTCGGCAGTAAGCATGCATGAGTGCCCCCATAGCAAGAGGCTTGCTATGGAGGACACTCGGCTGGGGGGGTGGAGCCAAGAGCGCCAATGGAGGGACCCCAGAAGCGTAAAGCGTTTTTTTTGTTTTTTTTTAAATATTTTATTAAAATAACAATCACTTTAACCACTTCAGCCCCGGAAGATTTAGCTGCACAATGACCAGGCCATTTTTTGCGATACGGCCCTGCGTCGCATTAACTAACAATGACGCAGTCGTGCACCGTTGTACCCGAACAGAATCGACATCCTTTTTTTTCACACAAATAGAGCTTTCTTTTGGTGGTATTTGATCATCTCTGCGGTTTTTATTTTTTGCGCTATAAACAAAAAAGAGCGACAATTTTGAAAAAAAAAACCCACAATATTTTGTACTTTTTGCTATAATAAATATCCCCATTTTTTTTTAAAAAGCAAATTTTTTCCTCAGTATAGGCCGATATGTATTCTTCTACATATTCTTGGTAATAAAAATCGCAGTAAGCGTATATTGATTGGTTTGCGTAAAAGTTATAGCGTCTACAAAATTGGGGAAAGATTTATGCCATTTTTATTATGATTTATTTTTTTTACTAGTAATGGCAGTGATCAACGATTTTTATTGGGACTGCAACATTATGGTGGACAGATCGGACACTTTTGACACATTTTTGGGACCATTGGCGTTTATACAGCGATCAATGCTATAAAAATGCACTGATTACTGTGTAAATGTCACTGGCAGGGAAGGGGTTAACGGGCTGATCAAGGGGTTAATTGTTACCTAGGGAGTGAGTCTAACTGGGGGGCGGGGTGGGACTGCCTGGGTGAGGAGTCCGATCTTTGTTTATACTTAGTATGAACAACAGATCTCTCTCCTCACCCCTGACAGCAAGAGAGATCTGTTTGTTTACATTGACAGATTTTCATCCTGTCTCTATGTGGAGCGATCAAGGGTGCACACGCGCCTCTAGTGGTCAAAAGGCGAGCCAACAAATAGCTACAACGGTTCACCCAGGGGAGCCAACCTGCCGCAGTATAACTGCAGCGGCTGGTCGGGAAGGGGTTAAAGACTAAGTTCACTTTTTTAAAGTGTAGGTAAAAAAAAAAAAATTAATTTAGTTTTTTTAGCAGATCGCGGGTGCATTGTCAGGCTCCTGCAGACAGCTGTCTTCCCGTACCTATATATAGGCAAACAATTACTAAAGTGCAGGAAGTGCCAATAAACTACGAATGTGCTCATCCGCATGCAGTTCATTGAGAACTACATGCTGTCTGTCACTATCGCACACAGGATCTATAGTTAATTCACACATCGCTGTGAATGAATGATGCAGCTTTGTGGGCGGAGCCCCTCACATCTGCACTGTTTTTAAATTGGGACAGCAGGTGCGGGGAGCGGATCCCCCACCCGCTGTCACAGTTGGGGATTGGGGTGTGAGCGGGGTTGCTGCATTAATAACATGTTTCAGTGAGTAAAATTTTATACCTTGTATGCCATGGGGGTTATTTACTAAATGCAAATCCACTTTGCAATACAAGTGTAAAGTGCACTTGAAATTGCACTGAAAGTGCACTTGGAAGTGCAGTTGCTGTAGATCCGAGGGGGACATGCAAGGAAAATAAAAACAGCATTTTAGCTTGCACATGATTGGATGATAAAATCATCAGAGCTTCCCCTCATTTCAGATCTACCCCTCAGATTTACAGCGACCTGCACTTCCAAGTGCACTTTCAGTGCAATTTCAAGTGCACTTGTAGTGCAAAGTGGATTTGCCTTTTGTAAATAACCCCCCATATATTTTAATAATATAAACTGGTTGCCCAATCACAGCATTCTGATCTTTTATTTCTAAGTGATTAAGTGGAGCTTAAACCATAAGAAGGAGGGTGGAGAGACAGAGTATGAGACGGGTATAACAAAGTGCAAGTAGAATCACACCACATTGGGTCTATTTATCCGGTGAGTGTCAGTGTGTAAAGAAGGTGGCGTGGAGGCACAGAGAACACGATTCTCTGCAGTTTTTTGCATGATTGGAGCACGATTGGGAGTCTGGATATATCACGATTCATTGGTGGATTTAAATATTAATATTGGACTGTCACATGGAAATTATATAATGATGTAGAACCATAGATTATAATCTTGAGGTTATATCATGCATATATTTTTTTGGACGCTGGAATATTGATACCTAGCGCCCATATTTCTATGATATTCCATAGAAATGGATATCATATTCCCATTTTCCCAGAGTTCTATGTTTTATGTTACACCTTAAATACAGGTGTAATATTTTACTAAAGGTGAATTTATTATCCCCTACCAACCAACAATAATTCTGTCTCCCAAAGACTAGCTACAGTATATGCTCATGTGGTACACAGATTAGTCCTGTTCCATTCAAACCTCGCCATCATGGGCAAGACCAGAGAGCTGGCAAAGGACATCAGGGACAAGATTATAGACCTGCGCAAGACTGGAATGGGCTACAAGACCATAAGCAAGAATCTTTGTGAGAAAGAGACAACTGTTATAGGGCGTACACACGGTCGGACTTTGTTCCGACATTCCGACAACAAAATCCTAGGATTTTTTCCGACGGATGTTGGCTCAAACTTGTCTTGCATACACACGGTCACACAAAGTTGTCGGAAAATCCAATCGTTCTGAACGCGGTGACGTAAAACACGTACGTCGGGACTATAAACGGGGCAGTGGCCAATAGCTTTCATCTCTTTATTTATTCTGAGCATGCGTGGCACTTTGTCCGTTGGATTTGTGTACACACGATCGGAATTTCCGACAACGGATTTTGTTGTCGGAAAATTTTATCTCCTGCTCTCCAACTTTGTGTGTCGGAAAATCCGATGGAAAATGTCCGATGGAGCCCACACACGGTCGGAATTTCCGACAACACGCTCCGATCGGACATTTTCCATCGGAAAATCCGACCGTGTGTACGGGGCATGAGAGTGATTATTTGCAAATGGAAGAAATACAAATAACCATCAATCGCCCTTGGTCTGGAGCTCCATGCAAGATTTTGCCTCATAAGGTAAGGAGGATTATGAGAAAAGTGAGGGATCAGCCCAGAACTACACGGGAGGAGCGTGTGAATGATCTCAAGGCAGTTGGAACCACAGTAACCAAACAAACCATTGGTAACACAATACGCCGCCATGGATTGAAATCCTGCAGTGCCCGCAAGGTCCCCCTCCTCAAGAAGGCACATGTATAGGCCCATCTGAAGTTTGTCAATGAACATCTAAATTATTCAGAGAAGGATTGGGAAGAAGTGCTGGGGTCAGATGAGCCCAGAATTAAGCTCTTTGGCAGTAGCCTCCCTGGCAGGTTTCCCGCGTGGCTCAGGGTTAAATTTCAGCACCATTAGCGGTAACCCTGAGCCACACTCGGGATTACATCTCAGGATCCTGGTGCGTTATACTTACCTTGTCCCCAGGATCCTGCGATGTCCTCCTCCCAAAGCCTCTCTGTGCCAGGCTTCGTTCCCTGCGAGCGTTGCGATGCACGGGGGCGGAGCCTGGCGGCGAATTCAAAAAAGTGAGAATTCATAAAACATACAGTACACTGTAATCTTACAGATTACATTACTGTATGAAATCATTTCACATCCTTTTTGTCCAGTGCCCTGCATGCTGTTTTATGATATACTGTTCTTTCTGCCTGGAAACTGGAGATTGTCCATAGCAAGCAAAAAGTGTCCGTTTACGTCAAAAGTGGTTTTAGACCAGCTAGAAAACAGCGATAGTAAATTAGAACACTTGCAGAATTGAGCGAGTGTGAATCGTGGGGAAATTTATTTTATTATTATTATTTTTTTATAATTATTTATATTTATTTATTATATTATAATTTATGATTTTGTGTTTCAAACTTCATCATACCGGGGATATCTACTAGACTCTTGTTGGACAGATTTAAGTGGGTTATTGCTAAGAATTACAGGCCTACAATATAAAACACCAAATTTCTATGCAAAATAATTGTACTGCTTTGAGACGCAAAAATCTGAAATAATTATACCGCCAGGGAGGTTAACTCGACATGTGCTTGGAGGAAGTAAAATACAGACTATGACCCTAAGAACACCATTCCTACAGTAAAGCACGGAGGTGGAAACATTATGTTTTAGGGCTGTTTCTCTATTAAATGTACAGGCTTACTTTGCCACCTTCAGGGGCCAATGGACAGGCCATGTATTGTAAAATCTTGAATGAGAACCTTCTTCTCTCAGCCAGAACACTGTAGATGGGTCGTGGATGGGTCTTTCAGCATGATAGTGACCCAAAACATACTGCCAAGGAAACAACCTGGTAACCAACTACACAAAGCATCTTACCTCTGCTTGCCAACAAGGGTTTCTCCACCAAGTACCACATATATTGCTTGGGGATCAAATACTTATTTTACTCAATGAACACAAACTCAATTTATAACATGTTTACCATGTGTTTTTTCTGTTTTTTTGGTTGATATTCTCTATCTGTCATTTAAAATACACCTATGATAAAAAATTATAGACCCTTCATTTCTTTGTAAGTGGGCAAACTTACAAAATCTGCTGGGAATCAAATAATAATTTTCCCCACTGCATGTGAGGAAAGATCGAATTGTCAGCATTGGTATTGATTAAAGTGTGATGTCTATGATCAGCTTAACTAGTCACAGAAAGGATGGGTTACATTAGCAGTTCTTACTATTTACTTCTGCCAATAAACACTAAATAACTATAGAGACAATGTCAGAGTAAGAGTCTGTTATTTTCTATATGAGCTAGTTAATATATACGTATATTCTGGACATAATGCTGTGTTATAAAAACAATTAGGACATAGGAATAAGTACTGGTTTCATATATATATGTCAAGCAGAATGTAGTGAGGTGCTGTTTATATGGTTTTTGCAATGGTGCAGTTTAATGAGGTATCTTCCACTCTCCAATGACACTGTTATGGGAGAAGAAGAGTTCTCTGGAGGATGAGTCATCTTGTGCTATAAACAAACTTCAAGGAAGAGCAGTTCCCTCTGGGTGACACCTTCCATGGGTTGTACCCAAGCAAATTTTACCTATTGCTATAAGGGTTCTTATTTATATAAAGGTTCTTTTTGTATGACTGTAGCTTTAAGACATATTGATCCTGCATCCTACAGGCCTCTGTCATTTCCACACGCACGCATCCACTGCATTTGTAGCTCTAAACGACATGCCTTATGATCTGCATTTTTACCAACCTTCAACATTACATTGTGTAAAAAGACAATCTATGGTATTTTTATGTCCTGTTTTCGCTGTACTTTCTTCATGATGTGAAGGACCCTTCCTAGCTGATCTACAATATAGTAGAGAGTAGATTCCTTAAATATCCCACAGTAGAATAGCTATAGGAGACTCAGACATGGAGGAACTTTTCAATACAATTACTGTACTCAGTTTTGATAGTATCCCTTTAAGAAATTGAGTTTGAAATCTCTATCTTGTTAAATATTGTTATATAGAGAAGCCAGTTTTATGATTAACCATATGTTGTAGGTCTTTTTTGCCATTAAAGAGAGTATTAAGCAGCATTGTCCTGTCTTCTTGGATCCTGGCCAGTGGCTCAGTAAATTTATTAAGTGTGTCGGGATATAACACTTGACAAGAGACCACTTATGTCAGGGTTTATAGAGTAACATCTCTTTCTATGAAGTATAGTGCCCCTTTTTTTTCACACTGTTCATCTTGCCGGAGACCATATATAGAAGTGTTTTTTTATTTTGCTGAAATATAGCCACCTGGATTTACAGTTGGTACTTTTATGTTTAACTTGTTTGACCACTGATATTGGGCATGTCTCTACTACTAAAACTGGAATTAAATGCATTGAAACAAAATAACCAAGTAGTAGTACTTACTCTATTACAATATATGCATGATTCTCCACTGCAGTAAGTTGATCCCATTCTATATTAAGTGATGTAATATGTATAGTATGCATAAATTCAGCAGAATCAAACCTATGTTTTTGAGAAGCTTTGTCTATGTAATTCTGTACACTTCGTAGGTCGTAGCTCCTTCTCACACACATTGTGATAATGTGCCAACTGATTTTTTTTTCAACATGGTAAAAATCCCAAAACAAAACTAGAGCATGCCATTTATACAGTACATGCCATTATTGTAGGATTGCTGGGAAGAATGTACATTAATATATTCTTTTAAAAGTGTCTTCCCAGTGGCTGCTTGTAATATGTGCGTCTCAGGTGGTGTGTAGGTGCAGCAGCAAAACCCTGAAATGGAAGCTCTAGAACTTCTTGTGTTTTCTAGCTTTCTATTGCCAAAACATTATTATTATTATTAATAATATTATTATTATACAGGTTTTATATAGAACCAACAGTTCGCGCAGCACTTTACAAAATGAAGGCAGACATTACAGTTACAATACAACTTGGTACAAGAGGAATCAGAGGGCTTGTCAAGTCTCTCACTTACCAGACCGGAGAGTCTACTTGGACAGAGGGTAGGCTCCCTTACGTATCCGACTCGCGACCCCTGGTAGAGCAGACAGGAGGCCCACCAGTGCGGAGTGGTATGAGAGCCTGTGCAGGAGTCCGTGTTCCGGAGGTTAGCAGTCTTCAAACAGCAGATGATAGTCAGCAGCACAGACAACAGATGCTGAGCAGGAGCTGGAGACAGGTTAGTGCACAAGCTGGGTTTGGCAACAGGCGGGCAGCAGAGGTACAGAAGGAGCAGGCAGAAGCGAAGTCAAAACAGGCCGGAGTCAAATGCAGGCGGAGGTCAGGAGAGTCCAAAAGGCAAGCCGGGTCGTCAACAGATCAGGAACAAGGAACAGGAAACAGGAACTAGGCACGGAGCTGTTGATCAGGCAGCACTGATCAGAGGGAGAAGCAAGCCTAAATAGGCTGATTGGCGCCAAACGCCGCGTTCGTGCACGCACCGTTACGCACAGGCGCCCGCGCACCCGCACGCGCCCGAGCGCGCCCCCTCACAGCGGCATGCACACCAGCACCACCAGGTGAACGCATAGCAGCGCCCATAGGCATACGCGCCCGTGCACCACCACGGCCAGCCGGCATGCCAACACCAGTGCCCATAGAAGCAGGCGCCCGAGCACCTGCAGGAAAGCGCGCACCAACGCGCCCCGGCGCACGACGACGCCCAATCAGGTAAGCTCTCTGACAGGGCTCTGCTCGTTAGAGCTTACAATCTAAGAGGGCGGGGAAATTGATACAAAAGGTAATAAGTGTGCAAGCTGAGCCGAGGGAGAAAGAAAAAACAGTGTATTAGTTAGAAGCAGAACAGGCTCCTTTTAAAGAGAAGGGTTTTCTGGGATCGTCTAAAGATGGATAGATTAGATAGTCGGACAGATTGGGGTAGGGAGTTCCAAATGATGGGAGAAGCTCAGGAGAAGTCCTTGAGGTGAGCATGGGAGGAGATTACAAGGGATCTAGAGAGCAGGAGGTCTTGGGAGGATCGAAGAGAATGGTTTGGTTGATATTTTGAGACTAGGTTAGATATGTAGCTGGGGGCAGAGTTTTGGATGGCTTTCTAAGTTGTTGTTAGTACTCTGAATTTTATTTGTGGGATCCAATAAAGAGGGAGTTGCAGTAGTCTAGGTGAGAGATGACCAGGGAGTGAATTAGAAGCTTTGTGGGGTCATTGGTTAAAAAGGAGATCTGGAGATGCTGCGGAGGTTGAGGTGGCATGATTTGGACAGGGATTGGATGTGAGCCTGAAAAGACAGTTCAGAGTCCAGGGCTACCCCTAGCACCCTAGCATGTGGGGACGGGCTAATAGTTCTGCCATTGATCTTGACAGAGAAGTCAAGGGAAGGGGCACATGTAGGGAGGAAACATTATGAGCTTGGTTTTGGATAGATGGAGTTTGAGGAAGTGGTGTGACATCTAGTCAGGTATGTCTGTTAGTAAATCAGTGATACATGAGGAAACTGATGAGGTGAGCTGAGGGGTAGAGGGATAGATTTGGGTGTCATCATCGTAGAAATGATATTGAAAGCCATGGGAAGCTATCAAGTGGCCCAGGGAGGACATGTCAGTCGAGAATAGGAGAGGTCTAAGGACAAGATATTAAAGTATTTTAAAATGACGCAATGAAGTGTGTCTGACCCATTATCTTATTACAAATAGATGTATTTTTTTTTTTTTTTGTTAACCCGTAACCATCTACAAAATTATCCTAAAAAGAAAAAAAATGGAAAAAAAAAAGTTGGAGTGTCCCTAAATTGAACTGTGTACACTTTAAAAGAGAAGAATGGCCAAAGCTTTTTTGGCAATACTTCTGTTGTGGTTCATAGGAGTACACTCACTTTTGCTGTTCTGTGACCCAGGGTCAGATTGTAGTGGACTATTTGCCTGCTATCAGCTTATGGGGCAGAGGTGGTTTAAGTTCTGCAAGGATCGCAATTATATTGTTGGGATCCACAGGCTGCCCAATTGACAGCTGTCTCTGCCTCTCAGTGCATGGCTGAGACTCAAAGCCAGCTAGGCATGCCTGCTTCCCTGCCAGGAGGAGAGGAGAGCAAAGAGAGCGGACTAACAGTCACTGCTGTCTGCTCCAGTCTGCTGTCTGCGGTCATGTTATTGCTCAGCTCTTGGTCTTAGGGTCATCGTGGGACATCTGCAGCATAGAGATGAGTATGGATGTTTATTTCAAACCTTTAAAGTTGGTAAATCGCTGGAGCCAGCATGTGTGTGAATGTTCATATAGGTTGTAGGGATCTTACAGAGGTCTGAACTGGGGAGCTATACAATGGTCAAACAGTGAAGTGAGTTTGTATGATGTCCCTCCTGCCTTCAGTGCCTCATTATTGCTCCATTACATCACACAGTAAATAATCAAATAGAAGGCAATCTGCAAAAGTAAAATGGTTACACTTTTTTCCTTTTTGATGGCCAATGGAAATATGGTTATAAAGAAATAAAAAAAAAATACTTTTGAGGACATTTTTATGTTTAAGCTCCAACTAGAGTCAGTAGTTAGTAATTAATTCATAGATTTCATGTCAGCCCACATAATGGCAGACTTTTCAGTGTGACTGATTGTGATTTGTCCACTTGGAGAACAAGAAAATGTATATCTTCATGAGACAAGAAAAATGTACACTGTGATTTAAATTACCAGTTATACACAGTCAAATAATATTTGCCAACTTGATTGTGGAATGCACACAGCAGAAAATCGTCTAGCTTTCTAGATCAAAGTAAACCCAAACTGGGTAAACTGTCTTTTGGTATACTTGAGCTGATGTACTTTGGTCAGTAAGGTGTATTGAAGTGCGTTTGATCTTCTCCCAGTGGACTTGAAGACAGCAAGGAATTAAAAATCGACAAAGTCAAAAGAAGGCAATGGCTGTATGAACTTTTTACACTATTTTTCACCACATTTCCCTGTAGTGATTGGTTTAGGCTGAACAAAATAGATTTTGAAAAATAGAATCATTTGAAACAAGAACTTTAGTGAATATCTTCTTAATACCAACTGTTTTGGAATTTCCCTTGCTGATTTTACTCCCTGTGCTAGATGAAAGGAAAAGCCTCATTGTGATTCAGTATGTTTTCTTACCCTGTATATATTTTTTGATAGGGAATTGTTATATATATACAAACACACTATATTGGCAAATGTATTGGGACTCCTGCCTTTACACCCACGTGAACTTTAATGACATCCCAATCTTAGTCTGTAGGGTTCAATATTGAGTTGGCCCACTCTTTGCAGCTATAACAGCTTCAACTTTTCTGGGAAGGGTATCCACAAGGTTTAGGAGTGTGTCTATGGGAATGTTTGACCATTCTTCCAGAAGCGCATTTGTCGGGGTAGACCAGTATGCATAAGGTGGGGCCAGCCACACTTCTCAGTTTCCCCTCTGGATCCTGGGGTGGTGTTTTTTGATACGGTCACCACCACGGTCTCGGCGGTGAGATTTCAACTGTGATATGTTTGGGTATGTTTCTCCTCTAGGGGATTATAGTACCAAATGTTGTTATGGCACAGAGCAGTTATGTAATGTATTTATGTAACAGATTATTGATATATTCTTTTTTTAAATCAATTCTTCTCCACCGATTTTTTTTCCCTGATGAAGGGACGCCTCGTATAAGTCCCGAAACGTGTAGGGCCGTGTGGAAGATCATCATGAACACTTTATATTTTTGTTTTTAGTGGTTCTATTATCATAATTTTATGTTTGTATGTCTACATGCTCATTGTGATTTTGTATATTTTCCTTTTTTTGTATTAAATAAATTATCCTTTTTGTAACTACTCTGTTGCCTCTGTTGCCTACTCTGTCCCATCAACCTTTTTGGGGGTTTTTTATTCTCTGAACCTAGGGATGGTTTCAACCTTTATGATGAACTTGGATGGTTTCCTTTTTTAATACTTCACTGGAACTAAGGGGCCAAGCCCAACTCCTGAAAAAGAATGCCATACCATAATCCCCCCTCCACCAAATGATTTGGACCAGTGCAAAAAGGAAGGTCCATAAAGACATGGATGAGCGAGTTTGGGGTAGAGGAACATGACTGGCCTGTACAGCGTCCTGATCTCAACCTGCTAGAACACCTTTGGAATTAATTAGAGCCTGTGAGCCAGGCCTTCTTATCCAACATCAATGCCTGATTTCACAAATGCGCTTCTAGAAGAATGGTCAAGCATTTACATAGATGCACTCCTAAATGATTTCTACCGTGCATGATACATTATCGTGAGCAGTAAGTTGTAAATGTAATAATTAATAAGGAATGCAATGTACCTTGCACATATTCAGTTATTGCAGATACATTTTTTACCATCTACTAGACAACAGCTTTCTTTTAATAATATTTATGAAATGAAACAAAGAAGTGTTCATAATAGAAACGCTGTACATTAGTGGCCAATATAATGCATACACTGGAAATAAGAGAGGAATTTTATATGAGAAATCAGAGGAATAGTTTTCCTTTTCATTGCTGTTTAGTAATATACAGTAGATGCTTCCTTACATTGGTGTCAGTAAGAGATGATGTCTGTCAAAAGAATGCCCTTTTACAATGGTCAAGGAACCCTTAGCAATCTCTAAATGGATCCCAGGGTACCAAGGAACCTTGACTGAGAATGGCTGCTACAGACTGAGAGATGTCTCAACTAGAGCCCACTGCATTCTTCAGCCTGATTCAGAAAGAATTCTTCAACATATATTTTTTTACCTCTTCTTTTTAAAATTTTTAAAATTTTTTTTTTTTATTTAGTGGTATGCGACATGCAATGAAATGATAACTTTACAAAATATTTTGTGCGAACAAAGTAGCCTACATATGAACACCAGGTAGTGGTATCTGAACAAAAGATAAGTAAACTCAAGATAGTGAAACAGAAACAGCTCAGTAAGCATACAAGATACCTAGGAGGTACAAGTCTAGGGCTTTGCCTGGACGGGGCAATTGATCACTTACAATACTCTAGGGATTAGCCCCGGTATCCATGGAGAATTTGGGTATCTGTGCATAGGGGAAGAGTACCGTCTGGGGTCGAAACATACCAAGTTTTTGTGCTAAATGAGAGAAGGTGAATAAAGGAGAAGAAAGAAAAGAAGAGAGAGAGTGGGGGAGGGAGATGGAGTAAAGGGAAATAGGGGGGGAAGGAGCGGGTGTGATGGTAAAGTGGAGGGGGTAGAAGTCCACCTAGAGAGCAAGGACTGCCCTCAGCTCTTCAGGCCATCTGAAGGCCATGGTTTGGAACAAGAGCCTCTGGCATTCATCATAGCCCAACTATGTCTCGCGGAGGTATTCCTCTAAGAAGCGGAACTGGGTCCAATAAAACCACCTGGTCTTATGTTCCTTGGATTTATCCCGAATCTTGGCAGTAAGGGCTTTTATTCGTTCAATGTCATTAACCCTCGCGAACCAATGGGCCACAGTGGGAGCAGATTGTTGCTTCCATTGACTTGGACTGGGATGCAAGCTCTAGCAGCGTTGAGGGGGTGTTTAAGGAGAGATTTGTCGTATCGCTTTCTTGACATGGGTGTGAGGTTGAGGAGCACAGCAGCGGGGTCGTTGGTTATGGAAATATCTGTGAATTTGTGGATGAGTCAGAGGACAGGTTGCCAGAAAGTTTGTAGTTTGGGGCAATGCCAAAAAATGTGTAGAATAGTGCCAGCTTGTTGCTCGCAACGCCAGCAATGGTCAGATTGATTGGAAAATATTTTGGCCAAAACAGCCGGGGTGCGATATCAGCGAGTGGTCAACTTATAGGAAATTTCCTGATATTTGCTGCAAAGTGACAGTTTATGAGCAAAGAAGAGTATGCATTCCTTCTGTGGGGTGGTAAACGTGGTTTGTAGGTCTCTTTCCCACTTGGCTAAGAAGGGAGGGTCTGTGGTAGCTTGTATGTCCAACAGAGTTCTGTAAGACCTAGAAAGGGAATCTCGGATTGGGCCATCACTCAGGCATAGTTCTTCGAAGGAATGGAGTTGTCTAGAAAAGAGCGTATATTTGGGCAGAGAGCCGAGGAAGTAGAAAAGCTGCCCCGCTCTCCAGCTATCCAATGAGATGGGTGCCTCTCCTGCTACCAAGGTCCATGTAGGGATCAAGCCTGTGGGTCCTAGGAAATTATATGCACGTAGGAGCCTTTTCGGGGCTTGTCCGGTAAATATTATTTACCTATTAAACCTCATAAATCAAATATTTTATGGTGTCTTTTTTTTATTTTTGTTATGAATTGTCCTTTACTTTATACCAACAGTTCATGCCCTTTGTAACGTCAATTCTAATGCCCTTTGTAACGTCAATTCTAATACCCTTGCTTACAAGGTCAGGTATCTATAGAATTTGGATCCAGCTTTAGTACAAGTAACATCTAAAATGCAGGCAATGCTTTCTCTTTAATTGTATGTGTAAATTGCATTTATAAAACGATTAAGTATTCATCTGACTATATTGTTACTGCAGTAGCTTACATTATATTACAAGATTTGTAGAAAGGTTTATTCAGAAGACGATTATTACTACAGGAAATTATAGGACTAATATTTTATATGAAGTAGAGATGTGTCTGACTTATTTTTACCTTTAGATTCCTAGTAGGCACATGTTGCATGATATATTTTACTTGTATTTGGTTCAATATAAAGAGCAAATATTTTTTCTGGATCTTAAAATGATCAGTATTTTTGTATTCTTAGCAAAGTAGATGATCCAGAGGGTATGTTTTTGAATTCTTTGTGTTCTCATCTTATGACTCACTAATACTGCTTGGGGAATGGCTCTTGTATCATCTCAATGTAATGGTCTAAGCGTTCTTTAACCTTTTTAAGTTTGAACATTTTAGTTAGCTACAGTGGGGGAAAAACATATTTGATCCCCTGTTGATTTTGTTTGTTTGCCCACTGACAAAGAAATGGTCAGTCTATAATTTTAATGGTGTGTTTATTTAAACAGTGAAGGACAGAATAACAACAAAAATATCCAGAAAAACACATTTCAAAAAAGTTATAAATTGATTTGCATTTAAATGAGTAAAATAAGTATTTAACCCCTATCAATCAGCAAGATTTCTGGCTCCCAGGTGTCTTCTATACAGGTAATGAGCTGAGTAATGACTCTTAAAGGGAGTGCTCCTAACCTCAGCTTGTTACCTGTAAAAAAGACACCTTTCCACAGAAGCAATCAATCAGATTCCTATTTCTCCACCATGGCCAAGACCAAAGAGCTGTCCAAGGATGTCAGGGACAAGATTGTGGACATACACAAGGCTGGAATGGGCTACAAGTCCATCACCAAGCAGCTTGGTGAGAAGGTGACAACAGTTGGTGCGATTATTCGCAAATGGGTGGAAGCGCAACATAACTGTCAATCTCCTTTGTTCTGGGATCCATGCAAGATCTCATCTCGTGGAGTTTCAATGATCATGACAACTGTGAGGAATCACCCTAGAACTAAATGGTAGAATCTTGTCGATGATCTAAAGGCAGCTGGAACCACAGTCACCAAGAAAACTATTGGTAACACACTACACCGTGAAGGACTAAAGTCCTGCAGCACCCCCAAGGTCCCCCTGCTCAAGAAAGCACATGTGCAGCCAAGCCCGTCTCAAGTTTGCTAATGAACATCTGAATCATTCAGAGGAGAACTGGGTGAAAGTGTTGTGGTCAGATGAGACCAAACTTCTTTGGCATCAACTCAACTCGCCATGTTTGGAGGAGGAGGAATGCTGCCTATAACCCCAAGAACACCATCCCCACAGTCAAACATGGAGGTGGAAACATTATGCTTTGGGGGGGGGGGGGTTCTGCTAAGGGGACAGGACAACTTCACTGAATCAAAGGTTTAATGGACGGGGCCATGTACCATCAAATCTTGGGTGAGAACCTCCCTCAGCCAGGGCATTGAAATGGGTCCTGGATGGGTCTTCCAGCATGACAATGACCCAAAACACACAGCCAAGGCAACAGAGAAGTGGCTCAAGAAGAAGCACATTAAGGTCCTGGAGTGGCCTAGCCAGTCTCCAGATCTTAATACCAAAGAAAATATGTGAAGGGAGCTGAAGGTTCAAGTTACCAAACATCCTCAGAGAGGAGTGGGACAAAATCCCTCCTGGGAGGTGTGCAAACCTGGTGGCCAACTACAAGAAACGTCTGACCTCTGTGACTGCAAACAAGGGTTTTGCCACCAAGTATTAGGTCATATTTTGCGAAGGGGTCAAATACTTATTTCACTAATTAAAATGCAAATCAATTTATAACTTTTTTGAAATGCGTTTTTCTGGATATTTTTGTTGTTGTTCTGTCTTTCACTGTAAAAATCAACCTACCATTAAAATTATAGACTGATCATTTCTTTGTCCCATTCAATTACACTTGGATGGGAGGAAGGCTTCAATATTCTGAGCATGCTGTACTAAGGTTACAAAATAGAGTTTTCAGACCTTCCTCCAGAAAGATACTTTGTAATAAACCTACCAAGGGACTCAACAAAGGCCCTAGCTATGAAGAACCTGTTAAAGGATCTGATGCATCAAAGGGTTGTGACACATGTATCTCCAGAGGAAAGTTATCAGGGATTCTATTCTGACATATTCCTGATAAAAAAGACATCCAGAATTTTTCTGTTTGATTCTCAACTTGAAACCATTGAGCAAGTCAGTCCTATACAAGAAGTTTTGTATGGACTCGATTTTCACGGTCAGAAATATGCTGACCAAGGAATGCTTTATGACATTGATTGACCTGAGAGATGCTTACCTACATATTCCTCTAGCCCCTCAGTCCCAGAAATTCTTGAGGTTGGCTGTCAATGTGGGGAAGGAGTTGCTACATCTGCAATTTAGGGCCCTTCCTTTCGGCCTTTTATCTGCTCCGCGAGCCTTTACAAAGGTTATGGCTGAAGCCCTCGCCCCTCTTCGCCTTAAGGGGATTGTGGTAATCCCGTATCTGGATGACCTCCTCTTCTTTGCCCTGTCCAGGGAGAAGTTGCAAAAGGATCTGGGTAAGGTCCGCAGTCATTTGGAATCCCTGGGTTGGATAGTGAATATTCAGAAATCAAACTTCAATCCGGCTCAGCAAATACAATTTCTGGAGTACCAAATAAATTCAGTGGAACAAAGAATTTTTCTTCCTGAAGAGAAAAACATCAAGGTTCAGAATGTATTAACTATACTACAAATGAATCAGGAGATGTCAGTCAGAAAGGTTAAGTCAGCCTTGGGAACTTTAATCTCGACTATGCCAGCCATCCAATGAGCAAGGCTACATTTCAGGCCACTCCAGAGGTTCCTTCTAAGGGTATGGAACCACAGGACAGACTCTAGACACAAGGGTAAAGATCCCTACCAGAGTCAAACGAACACTTTGGCGGTGGACAAATCAGTCAGTGTTGCAAAAAGGTCTACTCTGGTCCTTCCTGATCGAAAAAATTGTGCCAACAGATGCCAGTATGTGGGGATGGGGGGCCCACATGGTTCAGGATTTGGCACATGGAACATGGTCCCAGACCAATCAGAAATATCCTTAAATTGGAGAGAGCTAAAAGCAGTCGCCTTAGTGTTGGCTGCCTTCTCTCCAAACCTCCTAGGATTCCATGTCCAGATTCGGATAATGCCACTACTGTAGCCTACCTGAACAAACAGGGAGGCACGAGAATCAAAACTCTTCAGTTGCTGTCAGAGAAAATTCTGGAGTGGGCGGAAAACCATATACTGTCCTTATCTGCAGTCCATCTCAAAGGCGCATTAAATTAAGTGCCAGATTTTTTGGAGCAGGCAGAAGGTTCGGGAGGCAGAGTGGAGCCTGATTACAGAGGTTTTTGTATTGATCACCAGGACTTGGGGCCATCCACACGTGGACCTGTTTGCATCAAGGCAAAACACACAGCTCCTGCAATTCTTTTCCCTTCAGAGACGATGGTTCTCAGGGGATAGACGCCTTGGAATTTTCACCTGGGGTACGCCTTTCCCCCATTCCAGCTGTTTCCACTGCTATTGAGAAAAATACAAAAGGCAAGAGTGTCACTAATTCTGAATACTCCATTCTAGCCAAAGAGAGCTTAGTTTTCCACCATTCTGCAAATGGCAGTCAAACCATTTTGTCAGCTTCCTCTCAGACAGGATTTACTTGTACAAGGCCCTGTGCATCACCCGGATGTGGCAAAATTAAGCCTCACTGCCTGGTATCTGAAGAGCAGATGCTAAGGAACAAAGGTTTCTCAGAACCGTTAATAACCATGTTACTTTCCAGTAGATAGAAGGTAACTAGAGCTATTTATGCCAAGGTGTGGAAGGTCTACGTTTCTTGGTTTCAATCAGAAAATAGAGCTGTGAAAGACATGGTCTCAGTATTAGAATTCTTACAAAAGGGTACATGCAAAGGTCTTGCAGTCAGCACTCTTAAAGTGCAAGTGGCCGCATTGGGGGTTTTTCTTGAGAGATCAATTTCTTCAGAAACTTTGGTCGGAAGATTTTTCAAGGCACTTACCAGATCCAGACCAGCTCCAGCTGAGCATTTTCCTGAATGGGATCTCAGTGGTTCTGCAAGCCCTCACAAAGGAACCGTTTGAACCACAACAAGCAGTCTCTCTAAAGAATTTGACTTTCAAAACTGTATTTCTAGTTGCAATCACATCTGTAAGAAGAACCAGTGAACTGCACGCACTATCAGTTAAAGAACCTTTTCTGTCCATTTATCCAGATAGGATTGTACTTAAGACAGATCCAGGCTTTTTGCCAAAAGTAGCAACCTTTCAGAACTGGTCTCAGGAGATCATCCTACCAACCTTTTGCTCAAACCCTTCAGGAGAAAAGGAAGGTCAGTTTCACAACCTGCATGTGACAAACCCTATTACATTACTTGGAAGTAACAAAAGATTTCAGGTCCTCGGACTCTTTATTTGTTCTTTTTTCTGGAAACAAAAAAAGCCACCAAGCATTGAAGAAGTCATTTGCCAGATGGCTTAAATCAGCTATTTTGGTAGCCTACTCTCAGATGGGTCTATCTCCCCCTCTGGGAATTGGAGCTCACTCTACAAGGGCTCAATCCACTACATGGGCAGAAAAAGCTGATGCCACCCCAGGTCAAATTTGTAAGGCGGCAATGTGGTCAAGTTACTTAACGTTTGTCCGTCATTACAGACTGGATCTTCTGTCAGCAGGTGATCAGGCTTTTGTCGGAAAGGTCCTGCAGGCTGTGGTCCCTCCCTAGGGGTAAGTCTCTTTTATCCTCTCAGGTGCTGTCCTGAAAGATGTTAAGGGAAAATTCAAGTTAGACTTACCGGTAACTTGTTTTCCAGGAGTCTTTCAGGACAGCAACAACCCACCCTATTGTTTTTTTTTTTATACTGTGACTAACCATATTGTGATTATGTGTTCCAGCTTGGGGCCGGAGGTTCTCTACTACTACTGGTAACATGTGGGTAGGAGCCTCCTTTTAAAGTTCAGTGGAAGAGGTGTTTCTATTGGCAAGTGGGAGGAGCCACTCTCTCAGGTGCTGTCCTGAAAGACTCCTGGAAAACAAGTTACCGGTAAGTCTAACTTGAATTTTTTTTTTCAAAATTGTTGCTATTTTTTTTTTGTTTACAGTACAAAATATAAAGCCGCAGAGGTGATCAAATACCACCAAAAGAAAGCTCTATTTGTGGGGAATAAAAAAAAAATGCAAATTTAGTTTGGGTACAGCATTGCATGACCGCGCAATTGTCAGTTAAAGTGACACAGTGCCAAATTGTAAGAAGTGCTTTGGTCAGGAAGGGGGTAAAATCTTCCGGGGCTGAAGTGGTTAATTAAGTTTAAGATTTTGTGTTGGCCCGCATTTATAGCTGTCTTGAGCCGCATGCTGGACACCTCTGCTTTAAAGGAAACCTGTACTGAAGAAATGATGGGTCTTTGATTGCTGACTTCCTTCTGAACCTGCAAATTGCCAGACTAGCTCTGATTTCAGTTTTCTCTGGGTCATTTATACCAAAAATGCTTGTTAATTTGAGAAAGCAGAACTCCTGATTTGCATTTTTGCTCCATTTGAATCAGAAAGCGGCTGGCCCTGCATGGAAGTCAGGCAGATATCAGCATCAGAAATGGGTCATCATTTACAACTACATACTGCTTGAATGCAGGTTGTGCACAAATCAATTTTAGTTGAAAGAGTGACCATGAAAATAAAATGTAAAAGTAAAATTCTTTCTGTATCGGTTCACCCAATATGTACAGAAGGTCATAGACTGGTATAGGAGAAAACAAGGATCTGGGTTGTGTTCATGTTGTGTCTGGTATTCTGTTTTCAGTAGTAATAACTAAGACATGCCACCTAGAAATAATTCTCTAGTGATGTCACTTGGAATTCTCAACTATATAGAGGCACAAGGACACTCACCTAACCATTTACTTACTGAATTCATAAATATTTTTCTGTTCATGTTTTACAAATTGTTATCAGAAGTGGTGGATTTTGAAAACCAACCCAGATTTAAATATTGAAATACATTTTTAATTACTCTAGATAAAATTACCTTGTATATGAATAATGTTTGTAATGTAGATGTTTTCTCGTCATGTTAGGAAATATATTGCTAGCACAAGGGAGTTTTATTTAGGGAGTAGTTTTATTCTGGGCTTAATTAGAAGCGGAGTACTAAGATTAGACATACTGTATGTTGTTTCCCTTACAAAGTAAGTTTAAGTACAAGTTAAATCATATAGCTTTATTTTGAATTTACAGTAAAATCTACTATACAATAGTATACCAAATAGTGTACCATAGTATATAATCCATTGTGATAAGATTCAGCAAGGTTTTCACATTGCCTTATGAGCTGCACACAGTGTTTGGTTATATGATTTTGTGTCCTGCAAGCCCGTTCTCATGCTCCAGTGTGTTGTGTAAAGCTACAGTGGTCTTTGAGAGGATGAATTCTTCACTGACTGTACTATATAAGTTCTGTCTTAGTTACTAATGCGATTGATTACTAGAATGTTGATTATCTAAAACTTCAATACGAGTGTAATCACAAACCTCATTTCTCATACTTTCTTCTATGATTGTAGGAAGGTTATGCAGTTATTGTGCTGAATCCGAATGAAAATTATATTGAAGTGGAAAAGAGTAAACAATTGGCACAGCAGCAGTCTCCAGATAGCTCAGATGAGCCTGCTGAGAAAAGGGAGAGGAGAGAGAGGATTCCAAAAGACAACAAGAAAAAGCGGGACTTCTATGAAAAATATCGAAACCCTCAGAAAGAGAAGGAGACTCTGCAGTTGTACATACGGGTGAGTGAATGCAACCATTGCAGACCTTCTTAATATTTTACAGTTTGTAGCCTATTTTATCAGTTTCTGCAGAAGTATATCATTTATATCATATCATTTATCATGTTGGAATGTCTAAGTAAGTCCCATGTGCAGCTTCCTGGCTGATGAATGCAAACGTTCCTCCAGTAATTTTTGATAACATACTGCATTCATCTTGCCAACAATTTTGACCAAATTTCCTGTGCCTTTGTAGCTCAAACATCCCCAAAACATCAGCGATCCACCTCCGTGTTTCAAAGTAGGAATGGTGTACCTTTCATCATAGGCCTTGTTGACTCATCTCCAAATGTAGCATTTATGGTTGTGGCCAAAAAGCTCAATTTTGGTCTCATCACTCCAAATGACTGTGCCAGAAGGTTTGAGGCTTGTCTCTGTGCTGTTTGGTGTATTGTAAGCAGGATACTTTGTGACATTTGCGTAGTAATGGCTTTCTTCTGGCGACTCGACCATGCAGCCCATCTTCCTTCAAGTGCCTCCTTATTGTGCCTCTTGAAACAGCCACACCACATGTTTTCAGAGAGTCCTGTATTTCGCCTGAAGTTATTTGTGGGGTTTTTCTTTGCATCCCGAACAATCTTCCTGGCAGGTGTGGCTGAAATTTTAGTTGGTCTACCTCACTGTGGTTTGGTTTCAACAGAACCCCTCATTTTCCACTTCTTGATTAGAGTATGAACATTGCTGATTGGCATTCTCAATTCCTTGGGTATCTTTTTATATCCCTTTCCGGTTTTATACAGTACAACTACCTTTTCCTGCAGATCCTTTGACAGTTCATTTGCTTTCCCCATGACTCAGAATCAAAAAATGTCAGTGCAGCATTGGATGAAAGTTGCAAGGGTCTGTCAGGAGTGCAGAAACGCATTGACCTTTTATACACAAACTAATTACAAGCAAACAGATCACAGATGAGGATGGTTACCTTTAATAGCCATTCAAACCCCTTTGTGTCAACTTGTGTGCATGTTATCACATTATACAAAAAAATTGGGCTAACTTTACTGTTTAGTTTTTTTTTAATTCGTTGAAGTGTATTTTTTCCCAAAAAATTAAGTTTGAAAGACCGTGCAAATACAGTGCAACATAAAATATTGCAACAACCGTCATTTTATTTTCTAGGATCTCCGCTAAAAAACATATATATAATGTTTGGGGGTTCCAAGTAATAATAATTCTAGCAAAAAATACTGATTTTAACTTGTAAGCAACAAGTGTCAGAGAAAGGTTTAGGCTTTAAGTGGTTAAACTGACCTAATTTACAGACCGAAGTTCATCCTTTTTGATCTAAATGAACCAAGTGATACATCTCTATCTCTCAGCGCTGACCAATGTTAATAAACATTTGCAACTGTTTCACAAGATTAGGCGACCCATCAGAATTTGTAACGGAAGTGATGTTTCATCATTGCCACCTTGCTACACCCCGCACTCATCCACCAATAACGATACAGTGAGAAGGTGGCAAGCAGACATCTTGTTACACCCATCGGAGTCTTGCATTTCACACTTATTTTTAACAGTAAACAGAGCTTGAATGGTGAAATACAGTATTTAGAAATCCGACGGACTGTTTAGATGTTGAATTTTAAAAGCAGCGGCAAGCCTGCTGATCTCACAGGTTTGCAAATCTGACAGAACACTGCTGCTTTTATAATTGAACATGTAAACAGTCCGACTGATTTCTAAATACTGTATTTCACCATATTGGCTCCGTTTACTGTTAAAAATAAGTGTGACATGCAAGACTGGTGGGTGTAACAAGCAGTCCGCTTTCCGCCTTCTCACTGTATTGTTACTGTGGAGGAGTGCGGGGTGTTGCAAGATGGCGGCGATGGAACGTAACTTCTGTTACAATTTCTGACGGGTCCCCTAATCTGACGAAAAAACGTTTTTTTTTTTTTTTTTTTTTTTACAGCTCTGAGCAGAGAATGGCTCTGCATTAACCACTTGCCTACTGGGCACTTAAACCCCCCTCCTACCCAGACCAATTTTCAGCTTTCGGTGCTCTCACACTTTGAATGACAATTACTCAGTCATGCAACACTGTACCCAAATTAATTTTTTTCCTTTTTTTCATACAAATAGAGATTTCTTTTGGTGGTATTTGATCACATCTGTGTTTTTTATTTTTTGCGCTATAAATGAAAAAAGACTGAAAATTTTGAAAAAAAAGCATTTTTCTTGGTTTCTGTGATAAAATTTTGCAAATTATTAATTTTTCTTCATAATTTTTGGCCACAATTTTTATACGGCTAAAAATAACCCAAATTAGTGGATATTATTTGGTCTTTGTGAAAGTTAGAAAGTCTACAAGCTGCGGTGCAAATCATAAAAAATTGATCACACCTGATGAACTGATGGCCTATCTCAGTTCTTGCGACCCGAACAAGTCAGGAAAGTACAAATCCCCCCCAAATGACCCCTTTTTTGAAAGTAGACATTCCAAGGTATTTAGTAAGATGCATGGTGAGGTTTTTGATGTTGTCATTTTTTTCCCACAATTCTTTGCAAAATTAAGGTTTTTTTTTTCCCCACAAAATTGTCATTGTAATAGGTTATTTCTGTCACATGGCATGTGTATACCACAAATAAGGCCCCGAAATACATTCTGCTACTCCTGTGTATTACGATACCACATGTGTGGGACTTTTTCACAGCCTAGTCCCATAGAGAGGCCCAACATGCAGGGAGCACCATCGCATGTTCTAGGAGCATAAATTACACATCTAACTTGTTGACTACTTATTACACTTTTGAAGGCCCTGGAGCACCAGGACAATGACACGTGACACTGATGTGGCACTGATGACAGATGGCACATGGCACTAACAGCACTGATAACACGTGACACTGATGACAAATGGCACTAATATGTGGCATGACAGATGGCACTAATACGTGGCACTGATGACAGATGGCACTAATACGTGGCACTGATGACAGATGGCACTAATATGTGGCACTGATGACACGTGACACGGATGACAGATGGCACTGATACATGGCACTGATGACACTGATAACTGATGGCACGTGACACTGACAGATGGCACTGATACGTGGCACTGATGACATGTGACACTGATAACAGATGGCATGTGGCACTGGGGACAGGTGGCACTGGGGACAGATGGCACTGACAGGTGGCACTGGGGACAGATGGCACTGACAGGTGGCACTGGGGACAGTTGGCACTGATAGGTAGCACTGGGGACAGATGACATGACAGATGGCACTGACAGGGACCTCTCCCTCCTCACACGCTGTCTCTGTGTGAGGAGGGAGAGCCGGCCATTAGAGATGATCTCATATGTTTACATATGAGATCATCTCTCATTGAACACGCCGACTGAGTGCTAAATGGCCGCTGTGATAGGCCATTTAGCACGATCTGTGATTGGCTCTGTCCAAGGGACACTGCCAACACAGAACTTCCCCGATGCGCACCCGCGGCGGCGTGCAGAGGGGAAGTAAACAGGAGGACATCCGGGGACGTCCCCCCGGCAATTGAACGTCGTGCTGTAACCATCTTTCGGCTATAGCATGGGCACGAAGTGGTTAAGATGGAGAGATGGGTTGAATCGAGATTGTGATTTAACGATTAATCGTGCAGCTCTAATAAATATGTACCACTGCACCATGCATAAAGCAAGGGAACCTATAATTGAACAACTTAAGGACCAGAAGGTTTTGCCTCCTTAATCACCAGGCCATTTTTTGCGATATGGCACTGCATCGCTTTAACTGACAATTGCACGGTCGTGCGACATAGTACCCATACAAAATTGACGTCCTTTTTTTCCCCAAAAAATTTAGCTTTTTTTGGTGGTATTTCATCACCTCTGTGGTTTTTATTTCTTGCGTTATAAACAATTTAAGAGCAACAATTTTGAAGAAAATACTTTTTATTTTTACTTTTTGCTATAATACATATCCAAAAAAATATATAAACACATTTATTCATCAATTTAGGCCAATATATATTCTTCTACATATTTTTGGTAAAAAAAAAAACCCAATTAGACATATGTTGATTGGTTTGCGCAAAAGTTATCGCGTCTACAAACTATGGGATAGATTTAGGGACTTTTATTTATTTTTTATTGTTTTTACTAGTAATGGTGGCGGTCTGCAATTTTTAGCGGGACTGCGACATTGGTGCGGACAAATCTGACCCCAAATGACACTTATTGGGGACCAGTGATGATATTACATTGATCAGTGCTAAAAATATATGCACTAATCAAAGTAAAAATGGCACTGGCAGGGAGGGGGTTAACACTAGGGGGCGGTCAAGGAGTTAAGGGTGTTCCCTGGGTGTGTTCTAACTGTAGGGGGGATGGGCTACCAGGTACAAATCACTGGAAACAGTAGATCAATGGGAACAGTAGATCTCTGTCATGTCTCCTGTCAGAACGGGGATCTGCTTGTTTACACTGGCAGATCCCCGTTCTGCCTCTGTACTAGGCGATCGCGGGTCACCGCCGAAAATAGAGTCCGCCGAGTGCAGCGGGAGTGAGAGCGCGCCTGCCCGCAACTGCACATGCACGAGAATCGCTGTACAGCTACGGCAGTATGCGCAGGAGAGCCGACCTGGCGCTGTATAACGACGGCGGCTGGTCGGCAAGTGGTAATGGACCTACTGGTCACACGAATCCTGTATCATTATACTGTAAGCATTCACACTATGAGTAGGCAATATACTCAGCTTTTTCTACATTGTCTGTTTTTTCCTTTTTTACATTTTAAAATACATTTTGAACATTTATATTCTGTTGTCTCATATTTAGTCAGCATGTGATTTTTCAACGGTTTTCATCCCACTGTGACTAAGCAGCCACAGCCTACATGAGAGTGGCAACTCTACTCTGAATTCAGGAGCAGTGCAGCATCATTTACACACCATCACAGGAAGATGCTTTAGGTGGACTTTGCTGGTAGTATTAACAGGTATCTGTGTGACTTAGGTGAACTAAGATAACTGTAAGCATAGAGGAACTTAATAGGCTAGACAAATGAAATCTACTAAACTGTTTTTAAAAAGCATTACTGTAAGCATACTGGAAACATTACTGCCATTACAGTGCAGTGCTTTTCAGAAAGGCCAGGTGTCAGTCCTGCCCAGCAAATATTTTTCAAATTGTTTCTGTGCTGTTCCCAGGTGTTGCCCTAAACCGCTAAATCTTTTCTCAAGTATAGTATGGAATCAGTGCTGTGATCAGGCCATGTATACTTCGCTAATTTACCTAGACTTTTATACCCTAACCTCCAAAACACTTTGATGTTTACTGTTTATGTTGGTTTATCTGAAAGTGATTACTGTGGGACCTGGGGTTTTTGATTTTATATTTTTAGAAACTGAAGACCAAAATGTAAATTTTAAAATAATTGGTAGGGCTTATCCTCCATTAAAGTGATTATCTTTAATCCATTTTTTAAAATGGGCATATTATATGCTGCATTATATAGGTTTAATGACATCCTTCTATAATTGTATATGTACTGTGTGCAGATAGTAAGAAAGCATCATGATCTCACTATGAAATAACGACATTACTAACAAAGTGAGTAACAAGTTTACTTTGAACACATGCATCCTGTCACCTATTCTCCAGGCATGCTGCCTTTAGTTCAGTGAAACTGTCTTGCAAAAGATCAAGGTTAAAATCTAGGCACAGACTGGCACAGTACGCACCTTGCACCAATTAGCTGCTCAGTGTTGCCTTTCTGACACATGATATGTAGGCCCCATTGTCCCAGAAAGTTTTATGTAGGTTAAGTGAATGGTTATAAATTGTCAGCTTTCATCTGTTCTCGCCAAGCCCTTGTATTTACAAACACATTCCAATGACTGAACTTAATCAGGTACTATATTTTATGATCAAAATACCACATCAGGAGAATCCAGTGCTTAACCAATACCCACTAATGAGCTAATTAACTAGTAATTTGAATGATTAATTTTCAATAATTAGGTTTGCTAGTGTGGAAATGACAGCATTCCACTGGGAATGCTGTTTTCTTTAGTTAAAAACCATTATTTTACCTTAAAGTGTGTAACCTCATATAACAGTGTTCTAAAAATGCAGTAAATGTGTTTCATATAAAAGCGTTGTTGGTGGTTGTAGTCATGGCCATCACGGCTGGTGTGGTAGACCTTGGCCAGCATTTGAAGTAGCAAATTTCACAATTTATAATGTTTTAGTGGTTCAGAAGGTGGTGCGGAAAGAACATCTGGATTTGGTAACAGCAATATCGCCTTTAACCCTGCAGAGGTCTACCACACAAAACTCAAAATGGCCAACTTAAAATCCAATACATTTCAGCAAGATTTTAATATATTCTAAAAAAAAAAACTCTGTTACTAGACAATGCTGCAGATTGCAAGAATGAACATACAGTGGGGACGGATAGTATTCAGACTCCCTTAAATTTTTTATTCTTTGTTATATTGCAACCGTTTGCTAAAATCATTTAGGTTCATTTTTTTCCTCATTAATGTACACACAGCACCCCATATTGACAGAAAAACACAGAATTGTTGACATTTTTGCAGATTTATTAAAGAAAAATTGAAATATCACATGGTCCTAAGTATTCAGACCCTTTGCTGTGACACTCGTATATTTAACTAAGGTGCTGTCCATTTCTTCTGATCATCCTTGAGATGGTTCTACACCTTCATTTGAGTCCAGCTGTGTTTGATTATACTGATTGGACTTGATTAGGAAAGCCACACACCTGTCTATATAAGACCTTACAGCTCACAGTGCATGTCAGAGCAAATGAGAATCATGAGGTCAAAGGAACTGCTTGAAGAGCTCAGAGACAGAATTGTGGCAAGGCACAGATCTGGCCAAGGTTACAAAAAAAAATTCTGCTGCACTTAAGGTTCCTAAGAGCACAGTGGCCTCCATAATCCTTAAATGGAAGACGTTTGGGACGACCAGAACCCTTCCTAGAGCTGGCCGTCTGGACAAACTGAGCTATCGGGGGGGGGGGGGGAGCCTTGGGAGAGGTAAAGAAGAAGCCAAAGATCACTGTGGCTGAGCTCCAGAAATGCAGTCGGGAGATGGGAGAAATTTGTAGAAGGTCAACCATTCCTGCAGCCCTCCACCAGTCGGGGCTTTATGGCAAAGTGGCCCGACGGAAGCCTCTCCTCAGTGCAAGACACATGAAAGCCTGCATGGAGTTTGCTAAAAAAAACACCTGAAGGACTCCAAGATGGTGAGAAATAAGATTCTCTGGCCTGATGAGACCAAGATAGATCTTTTTGGCCTTAATTCTAAGCGGTATGTATGGAGAAAACCAGGTACTGCTCATCTCTTGTCCAATACAGTCCCAACAGTGAAGCATGGTAGTGACAGCATCATGCTGTGGGGGTGTTTTTCAGCTGCAGGGACAGGACGACTGGTTGCAATTGAGGGAAAGATGAATGTGGCCAAGTACAGGGATATCCTGGACGAAAACCTTCTCCAGAGTGCTCAAGACCTCAGACTGGGCTGAAGGTTTATCTTCCAACAAGACAATGACCCTAAGTACACAGCTAAAATAACAAAGGAGTGGCTTCACAACAACTCCGTGACTGTTCTTGAATGGCCCAGCCAGAGCCCTGACTTAAACCCAATTGAGCATCTCTGGAGAGACCTAAAAATGGCTGTCCACCAACGTTTACCATCCAACCTGACTGAACTGGAGAGGATCTGCAAGGAGGAATGGCAGAGGAACCCCAAATCCAGGTGTGAAAAACTTGTTGCATCTTTCCCAATAAGACTCATGGCTGTATTAGATCAAAAGGGTGCTTTTACTAAATATTGAGCAAAGGGTCTCAATACTTAGGACCATGTGATATTTCAGGTTTTTTTTTTTAATAAATCTGCAAAAATGTCAACAATTCTGTGTTTTCTGTCAATATGGGGTGCTGTGTGTATATTAATGAGGAAAAAAAAATAACCCATAGCAACCAGTCAGCATAATTTTGTATCATTTCAACTACTGTGAGCTGAAGACAGTTAATATTTTTTATTGTCAGCATAGTATACTACACTTTTACATTATAATTGCTATTGACAGTGCTAAAATATGAACATATGAAATAAAGATACACTATATTAACAAAAGTATTGGGACGCCTGCCTTTACACGCACATGAACTTTAATGGCATCCCAGTCTCAGTCCGTAGGTTTCAATATTGAGTTGGCCCACCCTTTGCAGCTATAACAGCTTCAACTCTGAGACTGTGAGCCAGGCCTTTACATCCACATCAGTGCCTTATTTAAAAAAATGTGCTTCTGGAAGAATGGTTAAACATTCCCATAGACACACTCCTTAAACTTGTGGACAGCTTTCCCAGAAGAGTTGAAGCTGTTATAGCTATAAAGGGTGGGCCAATTCAATATTGAACCCTGTAGACTAAGACAGGGATGCCATTAAAGTTTATGTGCGTGTAAAGGCAGGTGTCCCAATACTTTTGGTAATATAGTGTAGCTTAAAGAGACACATGCAGGGAAAAGGGACCGTGTTTCTGCAAAGACATCCCTAGAACTGCCCTACGCGCACTTTTCTAGTAATTCTTTGCCACTCCATCCTCCTTCATAGCCGTTATCAAAATACCTGCCGTTGGCAACCCAGGGGAGTGGTGAAGTCACTTCTCCAGTTCGTGTTAAGGTATGGCGATTGGCTGCTAGACCAGAGCACTGTACCCAGGTGCTGGGTATCGAAGGATGGCAGGTAAGGTGCACATAGGAGGGTCAGGGGATGCTCATTGCAGATAAATTGTCTCTTTGCCCTGTGTGGGCAAAGTAACAGCATCTTGTTAAGCTGATAAAATGATAGTTGCAGACATAGAATAATATGTGAGAAGAAATTTTCAGTATACTGTTTGCAGTGTTTTAAAAGCTTTCTAATTGCATTAGTAACTGAAAAAATATGAAAAAGGAGGAACTTTTGCAATGTCTTGTGCTTTAATTGTATGGTATTACCACTTTAAGGTAATATATTAAATGCCTTGGAATGTCTGCATTTTAATTCATGATAACAATTTGGGTTATTCAGCAGCTTAAATAATATTTACAAAATTAGACTACAGCTAGGTTATAAAATATTGCCAATACCTATGTTGATATTTTTTTTTCTATAAGTGAAACACCAGTTGCTAGTAAATGGGAAAATGCCCCTGAAGCTTTTGAAATGGCAGCCTTGTGATCTTATCATGATACTACTGCCCTTTGCTCTTTTATACTTTAGCTTTATGAACCTTTGCACCTTTGTAATGCTAGCACCATGGGATTGTTGAAACCTTGCTACTCTAAGAACCGCAGTACAGCAGGGGGCACATCCATAGTGACACTGGGTTGTGACCCTACAGCTCACCTTGCTTATTTTACTTTTTCCCTGATACATGAATTTTTATTATAACTTTTAACTGTGTGATTTGGTTGAAAAAAGTATTTTTTAAAACTGTTTTTCAGGCAAGCCACTAAATACACAATTGGAATATGTATATTGGTACCTTTTTTTACCTGCAAAAAGATTTACAATTTTTTGAATCCAGTCATCCAGCTATGCATACCAGTGCATTCCCAGGGCTGGGTCTACCACAGTAGCTGTGGCACTATAGCAGAAATAATATACAGGACAATAAAAGAGCAGCAGCACACTGATCAGTTCCTCTCTCTGCTTTCTTCTCTTGGCAGCATGTTTGCTACCAGAGAATGTGCACTTCTACAGAGTCTTAAGGGACCGCAGTACTCTTTGCCCAGGAAGAATGCTGCTTTATTGGGGATATGAAGACAGGTTCAAGTTAAAGATTAGTTACATTTGAAAATGCTTTTTTTTTTTTTTTTTTTTTTTATATTGATGAATGCGTCACTGCTCTGTGTAGAGTTATATCTCCATGGAGCATAATGACAAAGGAAACTATAACTGGACTGGCTTATAACCTACAAAATGTTCACTACGATTTTGTGTACAGAGTAATTCTGTAAAGTTAATAAAATTGACCTCCAAAAAATTCTCTCCCATTCATTGGAGGACACAGCTTTAATCTTTAGATCTTGACCGTTGGGTTATAGTACCACCTGCCCAAACTCCCACGCTGCTAGCAGAATTTAGTTATTTGCCTAGCATCAAAGAGTTAGGACCTATCTATCTTGCAGGGATTTTACTTTCCTTTGATTACAGGTTTACTTTTTTCTGTTAACTTTTTTTTTTTTTTTTTTGCACACTCCTCTAAAGGCACTGCTTTGGGTTGACTCAAAAGTCAAAGATTAGCCCTGTGTCCTCCAATGAACAAGAGAAAAAATAGGATTGGTTTGTACTTTCTGTAAAAATGCTTCTTTCTGCATTCTTTGGAAGGCACAGCACCCACCCATGTAATTGCCTTGCCTTACACCTGTTTTGTTATCTTATTTTTTCCCATGTATACTAGCTGAACTTGGCTAGCAGCATGAGAATTAAGGCACCAGCATGGGGCACCCCTAGACTGTTCTTTTGTTTTGTACCTAGTGTCCTTCTCCTGCCGGTGGCATAACCAACAGTCAAGATCTACAAATCAGAGCTGTGTCCTGCAATTAATGCATTGAAAAGGATTTATTCCTGCATACAAAAATCCTATCTTTCATTTTAGAATTTGGTTGGATGTTAAAAAATCTTTGTCAGTTTTTGTCAGTTTTTGAGGACCTTAAATTCATGTTTCTGAACATACAAAGAACAATAATAAATGGGTCTGTACATGCTTTTTTCTGTGCAGCAATGTAAAAAAAAAAAAAAAAACTGCCATGCCCATATACTATTTAAGTAACAGCTCTCTATTGTGTATGACTGTCGAAATCCATACTTTTTTTTGTTTTTTTGCATAATGAAAACATTACTATTTAGTTTTAGTGTGTTGCACATTGAACATTTGGATGTTCTTGGGTATTTCTATAGCTTTGAGTTACCTCTCTGCCTTAGGATCTTGCATCTGTGTGTCATGTGTCCAGTTTGAACACTGCATTCAAATAAATGTTGGTTCAGACTGAAAAACATCTACCTACCATAGTTATCATATATCCTTCAAAAGAAAGGAGGGCCTACATATTGCCTTTTCGTTAAATCCAGACCACGTTCTACTTTTTTGTCACACAGTGGGTCTCAGATCTACACATAAAAAAAATCTGGAAATCTCAAGTTATAATAGCACCAAAGTTTATAGTATGGGTAGCTTCTGTCATCCCCTCATTCAAAGATCTTAAAAATTGGAGCTTTCTTTCAGGCTGAAATTTTCTGGCTGAGATTTTCTTGCTTTTAGAGACATATTAGGATGCACATACATGCTGTTTATCAGCAATAAGACCTCATTTGCAGATAATTGATGCATGTATTGACTATACCTGAGTTTGTTTGATTCATACCCTCTGAGATATTGTTTATACTTGTGGAAAATCTGGTTGCATGCCGACTAAATACGAGTGTGTTTGTGTGTTTATAATGCATTTCATAGTAAAGAAATGCAGAAGTAGAGGTGAATGCTTAAATCATACACATTTAGCAATAGGCTTGTATAGTTTGGGTCACTAAAGGAAAAGTCTAAGTCTGAGCCTTGGGTTTATGGCTAGTTTAACGCAAGTGGTGCCTGGAAAGAGGGTTGACATTTACATTATTTTGTACATATTTGTTTGGGTGGTCAGATGACATTGATCAGATTGTTTACTTACACTGTCCAACTACTTGACATCTGATAAACCTAAAGGTACAAAAGGTAAACTTAGAGCTCAAATCCAACTAAACATTTTTTAGGGACACCGCACCAGTTATGTAAGTTATCTGTAATAAAATTTATCTGTGAATGCAGGAGGGGCATGTGAATGACAGGATCTCCCCTGTCCATTAACAGAACGACTTGCATTATGGGAGACGAGTACTAGTAGATTTTTAAATGGAAAAGGTGACAGGAACGGGAGGGTGAGCAGTGCAAGTCCTTCACTTCACAGTTCCGCCACTGTAAGGGGGGGTTACGAGCAGTGGGTGTAAGTTCATGCTGTGGGTAATATCCGGTGTCACTGGATTTTGACAGCAGCCAGCAGAACATGGGATATGCTTTAAAAGAGGTAACTTAAATGATTAATGCTGTGTGCCCAAAATAGTTCTTACTGGTTAACTGCCTTTTGCTGATGCGAACAATTATTTATTTTTTTATTTTTTTATGTCTACTTGTACTGGAGAATGTGATCTTGAACCTGTATCCCTGTCATAGACAATGCAAGTCCTTTCTATTTGTATATTGCATTATTAACTATTTTACCATCAGGGCACATATGTTCTGCTCAAAACATGCCTTAGTCATATGCTTAGCTTTATCTCAAGTTTGAAATGTAGGTGTACAAAACCAGTCTTGTTGATCAAATATTAAATCAGTGCAATATAATATGCAACAAGGTTGTAACGCTATATGAAGGGCACTGTAAGTTTTAATCTTTCCTAATCCTCTGGCATTTAGGATTACTATATGTAGTGAGCACCATGGGCAATCTGTCTAGCGTTATATGGTTTTGTTGTTTGACATAACTATTTGTCTGTCGTCCCAGACTGAAGAGAAACACTCCTCCCTCTGATGGAGAAGATTTCAGTGCTTCTATTGAAAGCATCTGAACTACTTCACCACATCTTCACACTGTGCTCGTCTATTAATCCGGACAAAAGAAACCCAGCACAAAGCCCAGACAGCCAGTTATAATGAGCAGCAAGTGCAAAATGATCTCAGGGTCTGGCTATATGCTTAAGCAAAATATAATTATATTTTCACAGCCGCACCATTCAGCCATTCATTCAGCCAAGCGAAATTACAGCGGATTAATGATCTATACCACCAGCGTTTCAATGCACCTGGGAGAGCCATTTACAAAAGGCATAATTCCACCTTTGCTGTTTAGTGCATTACCCCCCACGAGCTGATGCCTCCCCAGATACAATGTACATATACCTGCACCTGTTCCCTCTATACCAGCTCACCAGTGTGTTTCTGCAAACTGTTTTTTTTTTTTCTTTTTTTTTTCAATTTTGTATTCTATTTTCACAAACGCATTTTTTTTTTTCCAGCAAAATGTCTCACTGGCTCTAACATAAATATGTGAAAACAAAATGATTAAATGTATCTTAAAATCATAAAGTGCACTGTATGCAAGACCCTAAGGCAGCACGGGGATTAAGTATAATGCAAGTATATTCTGCATAACTAGTCATGGATCATAAAAGATGTATGGGAATATACACCGCAAAATAATGCTTCTAGCCGATCTAGAATGGGCAGTTTATCAGGCAAACGGCGCTGCGACGCCGTTACTGAGTCTTGAGTAAACGGCGTGCTTTATCACCTTGGGTTTTAGGATGCAAAGCTAAAAAGGGATCATTGAATCATTATTTGAGCCTAGTTTGTGGAGACGAAAAGCAATAAAAATATATGTTTAGCAAATAAAAAACACATTTCTGCACTAACCTTCCTGTTAGAACCGGATGAAGTGACTATTAATATTATTTTTCTTCCCCTTTTTAGAGGATTGATTTTCAGCTTTGTGAGTGGTTAAAACTAAACAAGCGGTTAATGTGCGTTTGACTAATGTGGCTGTGGCAAGAGTTAAGTGTAATTGACCACAGGATGCATTTTTGAGACTTAAATTATTTTCTCCTTTAGCAATTTAAAAATTCTGCTAATCTGAGCAATAAACTGGAGTCATAAAGCTTCCTTTTCCCTCTGCCATGGGAAGCTGACTGAACTCACAACTCTGACCTTTCATGTACTAGTCCCTGCTTACAGTTTTTGCAGCCTTCCAGGTGCTACCTATCCAACAATAAAATGCTGAAATACTCCACTATAGCTTTTCTACATTGTATTTTAAGGGATAGATTTGTTTCAGTATGCATTTTGAGTTTTAGAATCAATATTATAATGGAGAGTTTGGTTAATTGCGCAAAAGTGAGTTGTGAAATTTGTGATTTTTAGCTTTTATAATACAAAACAAAAAAGACAGCCATGGCATAGGCACACTAGTCAATGATGTCACTCCACACCCGCTAAAAGCTCTC
This sequence comes from Aquarana catesbeiana, assembly GCF_042186555.1. Classification (NCBI taxonomy): domain Eukaryota; kingdom Metazoa; phylum Chordata; class Amphibia; order Anura; family Ranidae; genus Aquarana; species Aquarana catesbeiana. The sequence goes on along the minus strand of NC_133324.1, from coordinate 165,110,984 downwards.
CCTGACCCACCACTCCACCCCCTGGCCAGGAACCAATCAACAGGGAACGTATGCCCACCAACATTTTTTTTCCCCAATCATTCTTCAACAAGACTCGAATACTTATGCAATAATGCTTCACTTCCTGGTCCCCCAGGAGGCTCAGGCAGCATTGAGAGCCATTGGCTCCTGCTGCTGTAAGTTAAAGGGAGTGGGGGGGAGTGACAGAGCCATGTTGTCTTTGTCTATGAACGCACACGGGAGCACATCCACACATGTGTCCCCATAGTACACCCACACAAGTGCTATAAGGGTACATGCAGGAAAGTAGGAGCAGAGAGCGCCAGTGAGGACTTCAGAAGAGGAGGTAATGGACCACTGCCTGCTCTACTATTGCAGAGAGCAGATAAAAATCACATGCTTGTTATTTTAACGCAAAGAAAAAAAGGTTTGCAGTGCCTTGAAAAAGTATTCGTACCCCTTGAAATTTTCCACATTTTGTCATGTTACAACCATAAGGAAACATAAGGAGTACAAAGACACTAAATTTCAAAGGAGCCAACTTCCCTAAGCTACGATCCTTGCTAGAAGATACTAAATGGGATACAATCCTAGGAACAAAGAAAACAGAGGAAAAATGGGTGTGCTTTAGGAGCATCTTAAATAAGGGTATTAGTCAGTGCATCCCAAAGGGTAATAGTTTAAAAGAGCTAATAAAAGCCCTGGGTGGCTTAATGCCAACGTAAAAATTAATATAAAAGCAAAGGAGAAGGCCTTCAAAAAATGCAAGGCTGAAGGATCATCATCAGCATATCAACTGTACAAAGAATGCAATAAGAAATGTAAGGGTGTAATCAGGGCGGCTAAGATAGAACACGAAAGGCACATAGCAGAGGAGACTAAGAAAAATCCCAAGAAATTCTTTAATTGCATAAATAGTAAAAGAGGGAGGACAGATCATATTGGCCCCATAAAGAATGATGAAGGGATTTTGGTTACAAAGGATGGTGAGATGGCGAAGATTTTGAATGTATTCTTCTCCTCAGTCTTCATGAGGGAAATGGGGGGCTTCAGTAACCAAAACTGCAATGTTTATCATAATGACACATCACATCATAATGACACATCACAGGAAGCACGCCCATGGTTAACAGAGGATAAAATTAGAAACAGACTTGAAAAACTTAACATAAATAAGTCATCAGGACCAGATGGCTTGCACTCGAGGGTCCTTAAGGAACTCAGTCAAGTAAATGCCAGACCGCTGTTCCTAATTTTTAGGAACAGTCTACTGACTGGTATGGTACCAGCTGATTGAAGAAAAGCCAATTTAGCACCAATCTTTAAAAAAGAACCAAGCTATATCCCTGGGAACTACAGACCAGTTAGCCTAACATCAGTAGTATGCAAATTTTGGTAAAGGACCTCTGCACTATTAGAGTGAGCTACAAAAAAACAAAAAATGAAAATGGGAGGAGCAGAAATGCTGCAAAAGCTAACAGTGATCACCAATCACCTAATGTAAATGGAGTGTATATAAATAATTATGTGTGATCTTGCACATAAGCCTCAATAACAATCACTAATTGAGAGAACGTGCTAATAATAATAGTGATGAGAAATAATACAAATAATAAAAATTATATGATAATGGTGATGAATGATATACAATAAACCACATGTATATGGGGAAAAAACAAGCTGATGTAGGACTTCACACCGATGACAAACTAATAAAACAAAGTGCTTCAATGTGCAAGAAAAAATCATTAGAAACGCAAAAGTGTTCAAAAAAAGTGTTAAAAAATGTTCGAGAAATAATCAATAAAAATACAGAAGTGTTCAAAAAATGTTAAAAAAAATCAATAAAAGTATAAAAGTGTTCAAAAAATGTTCAAAGGAATGTGCAAGCTATAACGAGTGTATCAAATAAGATACCAAAGTTCAAAATAAAATTCCAGTGTGCAAAAAATTCAGAAATCTTCACCATCAGATAGAAGAAGACATATCATGTTGACTGTAGTTCAAATGGTAACAACACTCCTTCAATGTGCTCTCAATGCTCTTACCTAAGGCATAGATAGATAAATGCCTTAGTACATTGCTAGGACGAACACCTCGTTAACGGGACCCAGACTCAATCAGGATAGGCGATGGGTACTTGATGTAAAAGGCATCGGTCACCTCCAACCCGGTATCCGGATCCACATGGAAAGAAATAGCCTCCAATAGTGTATTACCACAAAAACACAATTTATTAAAAAACTAAAATATGCTTACATCAAAAAGATGGAGGATAAGCCAAACAGAGACCAGAAACAGTTTTCGCCACCTCATATGCCACTTCCGGTCCGCGGTAGCAACTTCTGGTTCACGGTAAACGACGAATAGTATGCAAGCTCTTGGAGGGGATGATAAGGGACTATATACAAGATTTTAGTAATGAAAACTGTATGAGTAGCAGTAATCAGCATGGCTTCATGGAGAATCGTTCTTGCCAAACAAATCTATTAATCAATGCAAGCAATGGGGGGGGGAAAGCAAACTTAGGACCCTTTTTGGCATGGCCCATTATGCCCAAATTTCCCCCTTTTCTGCTGATCTTGTTAGACCCTGAAACTATATTGCTTTTCATACATTTTTTATAGAATTTAGATGCATCTGGCTCCTGAAGAGTGGATTGAAGTCCATGAAACGCAGCGTCGGGCCTACCTTCGATGCATCCAACACCTTTTGACCAATTTTCAGATGTTTTTTTACTTCACATGACTTTTTGCTTGGGGGATTAAGATGCATAATTGTACCTACCCATGTCCTATGGTTGTGTATATATATATAGATTTATTGTCTATATGCAATTTTTTTATGTTTAATATATGCAGTGCGTTTTTATGCCATGTTGATCATTGGTCCTTAATAAACATACATATGTTTGCACCTCTGTGAGTGTGATTGGGCTGCATCATGCGCACCTCATTCAAAGTCCCAACCTTCCCCCCTCCTTTTCATGGTAATAAGGATGGGGGCGCAAACTTTCCCTTGCGTCCCATTTAAAGTCCTAAGTTCGCTTTTCCCCCCATTGCTTGCAATGTGGAAAGTAGGGTTCCTCGGGGTTCTATCCTGGGACCAATCCTATTTAATTTATTCAGAAATGACCTGGAGGATGGAATAAACAGCTCAATCTCAGTATTTGCAGACAGTAAAACGCTAAGCATGGCAATCACTTCTCCGCAGGATGTGGTAACCTTGCAAGAAGATCTGAACAAATTAATGGGGTGGACAACTATATGGCATATGAGGTTTAATGTAGAAAACTGTAAAATATTGAATTTAGGTGGCAAAAACATGGAGGCAATCTACTCACTAGGGGGAGAACCTCTGGGGAAATCTAGGATGGCAAAGGACCTGGGGGGGTTCTAGTAGATGACCGGCTCAGCAACGGCATGCAATGCCAAGCTGCTGCATGCAAAGCCAATAGAATATTGGCATGCAGGCATGCATTAAAAAGGGAATTAACTCCAGAGATAAAACGATAATTCTCCCGCTCTACAAAACTCTGGTCCGACCGCACCTAGAGTTTGCCGTCCAGTTCTGGGCTTCGGTCCTCAGGAAGAATGTGCTGGAAATGGAGAGAGTACAGAGAAGGACAACAACGCTAATAAAGGGACTGGAGGATCTTCCTTATGAAGAAAGAACACAAGCATTGAACTTATTCTCTTCAAGAAAAAGAGGGGATATGATTTCAATGTACAAATACCGTACTGGTGACCCCACAATAGGGATAAAACTTTTCCGTGAAAGGGCATTTAAAAAGACTTGCGGCGATTCACTAAAATCAGAGAAAAAGCAATTTAACTGGAAACTGCATAGAGGGTTCTGAGCAGTAAGAATGTGGAATTCTCTTCCACAAGCAGTGGTTTCAGCAGGGAGCATAGATAATTAAAAAAAAAACTTTTAGATAGGCACCTAAACGATCACAATATACAGGGATATACAATGTAATATTGTGATCGTTTAGATGCCTATCTAATAGTTTTTTTTAAATTATCTATGCTCCCTGCTGAAATGGCGGAGGTTCACCTTCCAGCAGGACAACGACCCTAAACATACAGCCAGAACTACAATGGAATGGTTTCGATCAAAGCATATTCATGTGTTAAAATGGCCCAGTCAAAGTCCAGACCTAAATCCAATTGAGAATCCTTGGCAAGACTTGAAAGCTGCTGTTCACAGACCCTGTCCATCCAATGAGCTTGAGCTATTTTGCAAAGAAGAATGCATAAAAATGTCACTCTCTAAATGTGCAAAGCTGGTAGAGACATCCCCAAAAAGACTTGCAGCTGTAATTGCAGCAAAAGGTGGTTCTACAAAGTATTGACTTAGGGGCTGAATACAAATGCACGCCACACTTTTTAAAAAAATGTATTTGTAAAACATTTTGAAAACCATTTATCATTTTCCTACAACTTCACAATTATGTGCCACTTTGTGTTGGTCTATCACATAAAATCCCAATAAAATGCATTTACATTTTTGGTTGAAACATGACAAAATTTGGAAAATTTCAAGGGGTGTAAATACTTTTTTAAGGCATGGTACAACCACTTAATACCTTTTGACTCATTCATCTGTAACAAGTTTTTACAAGTCCAGAAGATATGCACTATTATTCCTGTGTGGCCACAGCCCTGCCAGCAGAGGGGAGAATTAGAAGAGGAATACCAACGGTTTATTATTTTGTGCGTTCGTTGCCAATGATTAACACAATGAGTTCTGCAGTAAGCAAAATGAAGTGCTTTTAGCCATTGGGACATAGTTAAGGATTTTTGAAGGTTTGTCTCCCAATTTAAAAGAGGAGTTGTCTTGGTGAACAGCAATGTCATTTGAAAACTGTTTTTGCCTCTGCTAGCTTACAAGGAGAAGGTATAGAATTGCCAAGCCTTGGGATGGTTATGAACTAGCGAAGGAGGATTAGTGGATAAAAAATGAGTAATATAAATATATGTAGAATATTTGGAGTTGGGTAGCCTGTGTTCCTCGACTAAATCCCCCATGCTTTTGGGTTAATTTCCAATTAGTCATCAGTCATTGTTATACCATGATGATACCATGTTTTAACTGAGATATGTGGAATAAGTGATTCTAATATCACAACAGGTAGGTGAACATCTTCCTTATGTAAGCTGTGCACTGAAGGGTGATGTGTAGTGTTCTCCATGCTAGCAGAGAAGCCTTAGTTGACAGAGGGAGGTTTCCTAGTTCTAATGGCTTCCATAGGTCTGCCAGTAGAAGTAAGCTTAAAACATAAGTGGGTACCGAAGCAGATTCTACAGTATGTCCACCCACAAGACGTCTTTCGAAATGTGAAACCAGTGTTTGAGTTGGTCTAGCTGAGTGGCTATATAGTAGACTTTATTGTCTACCAAGGCTATACCTCATTGAAGGAGAGCACATGGAGTTCCCAGCATAGCTAGAGAACCGACCATGGTGTGGTCTCCTGCTTATTGTGGTCAGGTTTTTATAGTAAAGCAAGGGGACTAGCAGGAACACCAGGGATTTCACACAAAGGAAACAATACAAAGTGAACAGGATACATTATCATACAAGTACATGGTGCAACAGGCACATATCAGGAATATGAAGTGTTGGGGTAACAATCGCTTTAAGAGGCATAGGTAATGTTTGGCATAAATATTACATCGGAGAGAGTATTGTCATTTTAAAGGACAATAGTTGCCAGACTGCGATATAGAAAATAAGGGGATTACAGTTGGTTGCTGCCAAGAAGACAGTAATGAAACTCAAAATGATACCCAGATACGTATACATTTGTCAGTCCAGCAATAAAGCAATTGTATTAAGGAGTGTTTTGTCGTCTAATGGACGCCTAGGTTCAGTATAAAGGAGGTGGTGAAGTTAACTTTATAATAAGCAAGGGAGCTGAATCGGGTTAAAATTTGGTGAGCATACAGATGGACTTATTTGAAGTTATATTTCATCATCTGCAAAGACATTTATTTATTGAGGTCTTGGGTGAAATTGAAAGCCAGAAATGGAGGGGTGAGAGCAAATAGCTTCAGTTAGGGGTTCTATCAAAAGATTGAATATGTAAGGAGATAAAGGACATCCCTGGTGGGTATTATTGAAGTTAGTAAAAGGTTTAAATAATAAACTGGAGGTATAAAGGTGAGTAGCCTAACATAAATATAGCACATATATATATATTGGTGAATAATATAGTGCCCTGCTGTTTGGAGATCTTTAAAAGTTTTGTAGTATTCACTGGTAAACCCATCCAGGCCTGGTGATTTACTATTCTCTAATGCGTCAATCAATTGATAATTTCAGAGGTGGTGAATATGGTGTTTAAACTACCAAGATTTGATTCAGAGAGCATCAGGAGCTTCAACTGGGATTAAAAGGTTTTTATATCTACTTTAGTGGGTTTATGTGTGTGTTCGTCATCCCTTAGATTATATAAAGACCCATAATAATCTGCAAATGCGTCTGCAGTATCCTGCGGATTTATGAATTTATGTTTAGTGAGGGGATGCACAAGGTGAGATATTCTTGTCTTGGCTCTTTGTGTGTGTTTTAAGGCTGTTAGCCAGGAATTGTCCTGCTTTATTGTTGGCATAAAAGCTGTGTTTGAGCTGATGGAAAAGGTGCAACCTTTGGTTTGAGAGGTAAAATCTAGATGTGGGTCCACTATAAGATTGCAGTCTCCCCATACAATGAGATTTCCATATTATTTTTCCATATTTCTTGAAGAAATTGTATTTGAACGTTGGGAGCATAAACATTTATCAAGCATAAATATCGCAATTTAGTTTTGTATATCTACCCTTAAGGTCTAGTAAAGAGTCTGTCAAATTGAAAGATACAGATTTTTTAATTTCAAGCAGCACACCTCTTTTCTTTTGAAGAAGCATGGGCCAAGAAAAGAAGGAGGAAGTCTTTGTGGCTGCATTTATCAAAAGGTGTTGGATAATAAAGGGGTATGAACTCACTGTGAACCTCAGGTTGACTAGGAAAGAGGAAGATGACTGTAGAAGATGGGGTCCATTGATCAGTCATGAGATCCTGTAAGCGTGACCACTTAAGTATTGCAACAGATAACTCTGTAAAGAGAAGAGGGGTTAATACCCTGAACATGGAGGAAAAAAGCAATGCGGGTGCATAGACTTAGACTTAGACGGTCACACCAAATTCTGACCGTCAAGAACGCAGTGACGTACAACACGTACGAAGGGACAACACGTACAACGTCTCGTACTTGCTTCAGAGCATGCGTCATTTTTGGTACGTCCTAAACCGCGTACAGAGGATAGGAATTTGTTCTGTCGGAAAAATATAGAACATGTTCTCTAAGTCCGTCTGAATTTTCGACGTAAAAAGTCCGATGGGGCATACACGCGGTCGGAATATACAATGAAATGCTCCCATCGGACTTTTCCTGTCGGAAATTCTGACCGTGTGTGTGGGACATTAGTTCCAATAAAGTATAACCATAAACAGACGTCAAACGTAAAAACAGGGTGTTAGATAGAACCATGGCAAGTGTGTACTGCAGTAGAGACGAGGGAGTCTAAAGTAGAATGGAATTTACTCTCTCATAGCCGGGTATTACAGATCCATAGGTACGATCGCAGTTTGACGTTCAGAAGCCATCATGGGAATTCTTCTTGGATGAGCATTTATATAAAAACTATTTGTCAATCTGTGAAGATTGTAGGAAAAGACACCAATTCATGTGCAGCTGGCAGAGGTTCTGGAACAATGGCCCCTATTGAAGAAGATGGAGTGACTGAAGTAGTAGAGCCATTCTGTGTGATGAGGAGTTTAGAAAGGTACTTCCATCGATACATGATTTTGTGGCTCCTTAAGGCCATAGTGATAGTAAAGAGATTTTTACTTTGCTACAGCGTATGTCAGGAGAGATCTGGAAACACCTGTAATCTCAAGGGCCTGTTCAGGGAGCTAATCGGCATGACAAAGGGTATCTAGCAATTTTTCTTTCACATGGTAAAACTGTACACTTAGTAGGACATCCCACAGAACATTGAGAGATAAGTAGGAGGGTTTTAGAACATGGTGTATCCTTTAGATCAACTGAAGTGAGGAATGTTATGACCTCTAGGAAGAAATCATGTACATAATATTGCAACTGCAATGGCTAAATGAATTTTGGAATATTATGAATTTTAAGGTTATTTTGTCATGACCTGTCTTCTAGGTCAGTTACTTTGATTTTGAGCCAGGATAGTTCATCATTTTGTGCTGCATGGGCATCCACCAGTGTGTAGAGGAAGAAGTAAACACACATTTTATTTTAAATATGTCACTTTCTCTCCCCAACTTCTATACCTCTACTTTATATTGGTGCATGCAAGACAGCATGCCAGAATGTAAAGTGGCCCTTAATGACAACAGCATGTTCTTCAGAGTGGTGTCAGAAACTGACTGATCCGTTATTGGGAATGAGGTAACAGGTTCAGTATATGTTGTACTTGGGCACTGCTGTCCCTGGTGTGTGCTATTGTATTCTGACAGCAGGGAGAGTTCCCTGCTGTCAGTTGCTGGCTAAAGCCACTGGCACTGATCAAGTAAAAAAAAAGTATGATACAGAAGTTGATCTTGAGATCAACTTCTGGACAGCCAGCCTACCCATAGATGAATCTGAGTCTGGGAACCTTTCATGTAAGGCAACTTCACATGTTACATTTTTACTGACTGTATGAGTAATTGTTTATTAGTAGTGTTCTTCATGGTACCTATAGGGGGTAAAGCATTTGATTCTTAATCTTGTATTTTCAAAGTAATTTGAAGAAGAATTCCAAGTATGGTGTATTTTTATATACGTACATTGCCCCAGATGTAACTATGTATATACCATACCTGGCCAATGCTCCTGGAAGCTGGAAATCACTTAAGTAGACATCATTACTTAAGTGATCTCCACTTGCTCTTCTGGGTCTTGTGCTGGGCCGTTGGCCTAATGCATTGTGAACAGAGGAGGTCCACTGCTGGGACACCATTCAGAGAAAGCTTTGCATTTTCTGAATGAATGCATAGCATTCTCTGGTTGGAAAAGGCAGACAGGCGAGGTGGTGACATGACACTCTGTCTTATCCAGGGGAAATAACACTAATTCACTTTTAAATGGTTTACATTGTATTAGTTGTGGCTATTAGTAGTAGTGGTGATGTCATGTCTTGAACTGGGCCTTAACCCCTTGGTGCTGGCTCCTGCCTGCCCTTTAACAAGCACCGAAAGATGAAAGATAGAGAGGAGCTTCCCAGTGTTATCACTGTGATTAACTGTCATAGTGGTCCCATGATCAGGAACTGTTTCCACCATCTCCTGATTGTAAACTTTGATAGGAAACTGTAGGTGAATGCCAGGAGTGCACATTAAGTGTGTTCTAATCACAGAACTGTGTAGCCAGCTGACACATACTGTATATGTATACAGCTGGTGTTAAGGCCTACCTGCAGTGCTGATGTATACAGTGCCTTGAAAAAGTATTCATACTCCTTGAAACTTTTCTACATTTTGTCATGTTACAACCAAAAACCTAAATGTATTTAATTGGGATTTTGTGTGAAATGTGTGGAGTGCCCCTGCCTTGGAACGATATTGTAAATCTTTTTCTTTGTCGGTATATGAGCACTTTTGATTGTGTACTTTATATATTACCCACATATTTATGATGTTGTTTTTCTACTCTTTGTGAAAACTTTAATTAAAAACATTGAAACAGAAAAGTGTAGCATGCATTTGTATTCAGTCCACTTTACTCTGATACCCCTAATTAAAATCTAGCGGAACCATTTGCCTTCAGAAGTCACCTAATTGGTATATAAAGTCCACCCGTGTGTAATTTAATCTCAGTATAAATACAGCTGTTCTGTGAAGCCCTCAGAGGTTTGCTAGAGAACCTTATTGAACAAACTGAATCATGAAGGCCAAGGAACACACCAGGCAGGTCAGGGATAAAGTGGAGAAGTTTAAAGCAGGGTTAGGTTAAAAAAAATCCCAATCTTTGGGATTTTCTCACGGAGCACTGTTCAATCCATCATCGGAAAATGGAAGAGTGGCAAGAAGAAAGCAGTTATTGAAAGAAAGCCATAAGAAATCATGTTTGCAGTTTGCGAGAAGCCATGTCGGGGACACAGCAAATGTGGAAGAAGGTGCTCTGGTCAGATGATACCAAAATGTTACTTTTTGGCCTTAAAGCAAAACGCTGTGTGTGGTGGAAAACTAACACTGCACATCACCCTGAACACACCAGCAGGGACAAGGAAGCTGGTCAGAGTTAAAGGGAAGATGAATGGAGCCAAATACAGGGCAAACTTAGAAGAAAACCTGTTAAAGTCTGCAAAAGACTTGAGACTGGGGCAGAGGTTCACCTTCCAGTAGGACAACGAACCTAAACATACAGCCAGAGCTACAATGGAATGGTTTAGATCACAGCACATTCATGTGTTAGAATGGCCCAGTCAAAGTCCAGACCTAAATCCAATTGAGAATCTGTGGCAAGACTTGAAAATTGCTGTTCAGACGCTCTCCATCCAATCTGACAGAGCTTGAGCTGTTTTGTAAAGAAGAATGGGCAAAAATGTTACTCTTTAGATGTGCAAAACTGGTGGAGACATACCCCAAAAAGACTCGCAGCTGTAATTGCAGCAAAAGGTGGTTCTACAAAGTATTGACTCAGGGGGGCTGAATACAAATGCACGTCAGACTTTTCACATTTATTTGTAAAAAAAAATTGAAAACCATTAATCATTGTCCTTCCACTTCACAATCATGTGTCACTTTATGTTGATCTATCACATAAAATCCCAATAAAATACATTTAAGTTTTTGGTTGCCACATGACAAAATGTGGAAAATTTCAAGGGTGTAGGAATACCTTTTCGAAGCACTGTGTGTGTGTGTGTGTGTTATGTTCACAGGAAAAGGTTAACCGAAAATGATTGCTTAAATTACACGCAAGCTGCAGTATTTTACTTTTACTAACTAAATGTTTACTAACATTTTACTTTTTCATCTTGAATTACATATGCTGCATTCTTTCTACAATTTATCAAGATTTTATTTTTTTATGTTTAGTGCTGGTACATATTTAAATATATTCTTTTTTTACTTAAATTTTATGTTTCTATGTTCTGGTGTGGTGGTTGATAAGATATAAATCAAAGAGAAAATTTAAGTTTACTGTAAATGTTGTGCCAAGTGCAGTCTGAGTGCTGTTGTAGTGTTCGTGAAGGAGCAATCCAATCTCCCCACAGATCTTATTTTTGTCATCTACACTGCCTGCCAAACTGTGTACATTATGGTGGTGATTTTGTTATGTGCACACCTGTCCAATGAAAACTGGATGGAGACCTCCAACTACTCTCACAAACACTGCAGATGGTGAAAACATCTGGTTGCTTTCATACACAATAAGCACACAAAGGAAAGCCTCCTTAGTACAAATGAATGGATGCATTTTGAAGTGTGTAGTCTTTAAGGGATACATTTTCAGATAAATCTGAGGGCATGTATCTCACTGTAATGTAAGCTGTATAATGTACTGTCACCTATCTTTGCTTGTGTTAGTCTTTTTATTAGTATTTTTTATTTTTTTGTAACTTCTTTCAAGGCAGAACCAGGAATTTTTTTCTGCAGATATAATATATAGTCTTTTCAGTTTTTCAGACACAGAAGACCTTGCTATGAAAAACTCAAGCATAATAAAACACAATTCAATATAGTTAATCAGCGGCATAGTTTCTCTAGAAGAATATGTATACTTATGATTTTTTTTTCTAACAGGTCATTCTCACATTTGCGTTCATAGAGCAATATTATGCAGTAATAGGTGTAATCCAAGGTGCCTTATTTGTAAAGCCTGTATGGTTTGTGGGACTTTCAAGATACCAGGTTTCAGCATGACATATGTACTGCATATGTATATCATCATTTAGAGAGTGTGGTCCTGCTTTTGTTTCTTGCCTAATGGTATCTAGCCCACATTTACAAAGAAATGCCTTGCACGCTTAACTACACCATCCACTGGTTCAGCTGTGAAGCAGCTGCCATTTTGATAAAAGCTTCCTTATATTCACAGCTAGGTCTTTATTTTTGCACTTTTTTTACCTCAACAAGATCAGAGAATCTACAAAACCTTTAGTTAGTGTTCTAACACAACAGACTGTGGATTCTGACTAAAGAAGAAGGAATCTTTTGTAATCCAAAGCACTCTTGATGTGTGAACACTCCTAACTGAGTCACCCAGAGAAGATAAGGATTTATGTTGGCTGCACTATTAAAGTGGCCCTATACTATGATCTCCTAAGTGCAGGTAAAAGGTATAGAAAAGAGTGGTGAAATTTCTTTCTAAATCCCAATGAGTATAGTGCCTTCATTTGCCAGCCTCATAAGCAAGCATTATGGCATTGGTTTTGCAGTCTGTTGGAGGAGAAAGCCAGGATTCAAGGAAAATGCTTGAATGTCACAGTTTTGCAAAGAGCTCCTTATGCCCCGTACACACGGTCGGATTTTCCAATGGAAAATGTCCGATCGGAGCGTGTTGTCGGAAATTCCGACCGTGTGTGGGCTCCATCTGACATTTTGCCTCGGATTTTCCGACACACAAAGTTGGAGAGCAGGAGATAAAATTTTCCGACAACAAAATCCGATTGCGTCAATTCCGACCGTGTGTGGCCTGTTCCGACGCACAAAGTGCCACGCATGCTCAGAAGAAATTCCGGCACGGAACAGCTCGTTCTGGTAAACTTAGCGTTCGCAATGGATATAGCACTTTTGTCACGCTGCAATGTTAAAAATGGTTTAATACAGCGCACTCTCTTCTTCTTTATAATGTGACAAGAATATAGTAGTTTTGCTGCTCATATTCACACACACTTCTCACAAACTTATTTTGTTACTATTTATCGGGATTCCCTCAATATATTTTGATTTCTCACATGTGACTTTTTTTCTGTATTTTTTTTTTTTTTTTGGCTTTAATGTAGATTTTTTTTTGTGTTTGTATTTTTTTGAAGGTATTTTTTGGGGGGATTTTGATTTGTACTCCCGAAAATGTTTGTGTGTGTTTTTTGTGACAAGTTCCCACAACACCATTGATATGTTGTTCTATTTAATCTGTAGGAGATTGTTTGGTGTTGTTGTCTCTTGTTAATTTCACATTTTATGTTAGAAATGTACCTGAATCGTCACCAACAAACTGTCCTTTTTGGATGAAAACACACAGGAGAGTCTAATTTCCCCAAAAAAATGTTATTAAGGGGTCACAACTAAACAAAGAGGGAGGCAACGCTGGAGAAACTGCAGAAGTGGGTGAAGCTTTGGACCCCCAGGGCACACATCAACTACTTTTAAGCAAAATTGGTGGCCTGAGGAGTCCTTATCTAAGGGAGGGCAGTCTGGTCCAGAAGTCCCAGAGATCCGGAAAGCAGCAGGTGACATCTGTGTCCCCAGGCTGTGGTCATACGAGAGGCTGCATCTTCTGTCAGACCAGACTGAACCTAGGGTCATCACTCTCAGGTCTTCTTTCCACGCTTCCTTCCACGCGGTGGCTGTGGTGGTGGAGTTGTGGCAGCAGGAGGAGGAGGAGGAGGATGGTCCAACTCAACCACGTCGGTCTTGGGTGTTAGTTCCCCACTCACCCCCTTAGTTAGGACTTTATAAAGCAGGTCCTCACAGAGCCTGCGTTGACCCTCCTGCATGCCCTGCAGTTTTGTGGCAGCCATGCAGGCAAAGGCCTCTTCAGGAGTGGGTAAGGCTCGTAGGGACACTGAAGCCTCCTGGATCAGCCTGAATGCTGAATCCTGCACGGGACTCGGAGTCGTCTTCCTGGCTTTTTTATATGGAAGGCGGAGGGGAGGAACCTGAGACTCAGTCAGGCTGCGACTGGTCCCTGGCTTCTCCTGGCTGACACTTACTCCGCCTCCTCCTGGCTGCCACTAATCCCCGCCTCCTCCTGACTGCCACATTCCACAACCTCCTCCTGGCTGAGGTCTTCCTGTGTATGAAAAAGGGAAATAGTTTTAGTATTTTTTTTCATCAATCACACACAATTTTCCCCTCCTGACTGCTGCAAATTGAATGTTAACAAATATAACAGACTATCCTTCTGAGCCCAGCAGTTTTCATTCTTGTCCCAATTTTGGGTGCCCACTACTGTCAATTGATATGTAAAACACTTTCAATCAGCAATTAGTGATCAATAATAACATCTAGTAAACATCATTTCTTTATTGACCAGAAATCTGTAGAAGAATGCTATACCTGACTCCAGCTGGGCTCCTCCACTTCTTCCTGGCTGGAAGGCCCAGGTTGGACATCGGAAGCCTCAGCTGGGGTGGAAGGAAGAGTGGAGAGGGATTCCCTGACTTCAGTGTGGTCTGACAGAAATCGCAGTCTCTCATAGTACCAGAGCCTGGGGACATAAACGTCATCTGCTGCAGCTCCGGACCTCTGGGAATCCGTGACCTTCTTGCGATCCCTAAGATAAGTGCTCCTCAGGCCACCAATTTTGGCTTTTAAATAGGGGATGGTTGCTGTGGGGACCACCGGCGTCACCAACTCCAGCAGTTTCTCCAGCGCTGCCTGCCTCTTTTGTTTATGGTTATAGTGGGGGTGTCTGACCTGCCACAGACAGGGCAGCTCCCTGTATTTGCCAATGAACAGGGGGAGGAAATTGTGGTCGTTGAAGCCATCCATTTTCTCTGCAAGACACAACACAAGACAAACCCTAATGTCAGGCCAAACTCCCCTAATCTTGTTACAATATAGGCTTCCATTTCGAAGCAGTATAGGCCCAAGTTTAGGTCCTACCTTCGTTATCACGATCAGCGCCTCCGATGCTCCTTCCTCCGCTCACAGATCGTACGTAAGACGCACGCGTGTCATGCTTTATACACACTGCGCATGCGTGTAACTCCGCCCGCCCCTGACGTTCTTTCTAGTCTATTCCCCGCCCCCTTTCATTCGGCACAGTGGGGGAAGAGCACATGGCGGAGACACAGCAGGATCGTGCTAATTGTAGCAACGAGGAGGAGGAAAGGCCGGATCCGGACACGTCCCGATCCAGAAGGAGATTTAAGGACTCAAATATGTCCTTTGGGGAGATGTTGGAGATGGTCGACATCCTGAAGAAGGCCGACTATGACGGAAAGTATGGGCCTTACCCCAACCCCAATATCAGAAAGGCCAAGATCATGGCGAAAGTGGTCAGGACTCTGCACCGGAAATTCGGGGTACGACGATCGAAAGATCAGCTCAGGAACCGGTGGTCGGACCTCAAATTACGAGAACATGAGCAGTACAGAAAGATCCGGAGTGCTGCAAAAAAGTAAGTAGTTGTGCTGTGTTCCTATTCTTTATGTTTATTACGTTCGTGCTGCTCCATGTGCTTTTAGGAACTGTTGTACAGTTTAAAATGGCAACTTTCATGTTAATGGGCACACTATTCGTTCGGATCAAACATTTTTCTTTCGGACTATAAAATACCATTGTTTAGGCCATATGCATTTGGCCACCATTTTGACGCCCTATACTTGTCTTCAAAGAATTGGGTTGTGTAGATGGCTTTGTTACTAGAATGAAATGCAAACTAGATTCTGTGTAAGGAGAGGACACTGAGCAGCTGTTTTCACATCTGGACACTGGAGCACTAGTATGGGACACAAGAACACCATTTTTATTAGGGGGCCACACAGGTGCTCCAGTGTATACTATAGGGGGGGTCTCCATCTGTGAAGCTTGTACCAAACAGGTAAAGTATTGCAGCTTGACAAAGGACACTAAAAAAGCTACATCTTTGAACTCTGCTAAAATTGACAATTGTACCCCACTTCCAAGCAATGTTTCCTATTTCTAGTTCGGCCATCAAATATCTGTGTGCTAAGTATACCATTTTTGTTTTACATAGGGGATAAAAGACTCAGAGGACACCCCTCATCCGAGGAGACCAGAGCCCCCCCCTCTGGAAGAAGGGGAAATCCCCCCAACACAATCTGAGCAGGAAGAAGAAGATGTGGTGGAACTAGTCACCACAACAGGTGAGTGTCTGCGACCACAGGCTCAGATAAGAGATGGATGGCGGCATTTTTTTTAGACCTAATTTATTTTGGGGTTCCTCTCTTTTTAGGTGATCGTGAGGTTGTGGATCCAGATCCTTTCACATCCGAAAGTGCCCAGATCCTGATTGGGGAGATCATGGGGTGTAATTTACAATTGGAAATCATCAAGAAAAACATCAATGATGTTATTCCAAAAAATAAAAACATCATTGATGTTTTGGGGCGAGTTTAAAGCCCCTCCAAATCACTTTCTTCTTTTGTGTGCTACAATGCGCTAAATGTTTTTGTGATTTTTTCCCAAAGCCAAATTTGGAGGATGCACACAGTGTGCCAACATGTGCTATCTGCCATCACAGGAGATCAATGGACGCGTTTTGGGGGTGCAACTCCTTCCTCAATAATAAAGTAGCGGTGAGGAAGGGCTTGCTCCCCCAAAACACATCCCTTGATCCCCCGTGATGGCAGGTCGCACATGTTGACATTGTTAAATTGGTGTGCATCTTACAAATTTGGCTTTTCCTGGGGTGACTTCACCCCATCTGAACGCAATATCAAACACAGTTCCTAAATACTCATGTCTGATATTGCATTCAAATTCTACCAAATGTGACGTTTGTAAGTTCAAGATTTATGCCTTTCTTGTTGGTTTTACACAGGCCTGTTTTATCTAAAATGGACATTTTGAGTTTTGATAATGCTACCCCAAAAATTGTTGTACAACAAACATGTTGGTTTGTTTGAAAAACCTTTGGTAAATGCACATCTGATTGTGCAGGTATTAAAAAGATTGTTAATCAAGAATGTGTGGATTTGTCTCAACGCTACAGCACTTTTGTGGTGATGTCATTGCTGTTTTCAGCAAAAATGGGGGTTGTTTCCTAAGAGCAAATCCTCTTTGCACTACAAGTGCAGTTTCAGTGCAGTTGCAAGTGCACTTGTAGTGAAATGTGTTTTTGCATTTAGTAAATAACAGCCAACAGTGCTTTGTATAAAGTTACACAATCACGCCATTTTCTGCACTCAAAACATTTCTGTCAGGGTCAGCTAAAACAAACACAAGCAGTAAATGTCCACAAAGAATTTTTTTTTTGTTTTATTATAAAAAGGCTTCACAGATTTGCTGGCATATTGATAGCCCCCCTACCCGCAAAGATCTCCAGGTAGCGTAACCGGACATCACGGCACTCAGGGAGGGCAAGCCAGGACGGCTGCTTTCAAGCGCCGTCAGTGTGGTTTGATGTATCATTCCGGCCTCAGGCCCAACTGAGCCAGCATAGTTGGCCGAATGTTTCCTTAAAAAGTTATGGAGAACACAGCACGCAAGTATAATATGGTTCAGTTTATACTCCGCCATATGGATGGGTGTCATAAATAGGCGGAACCGGCTTGCCAGGATTCCAAATGTGTTCTCCACCACTCTTCGGGCTCTGGCCAGCCGGTAATTAAAAACCCTCTGTTCCGGGGTGAGGGTCCTCATTGGGATTGGCCGCATCAGGTGGTCCCCCAGCGCAAACGCTTCATCAGCAACGAACACAAATGGGAGTCCTTCAACATTGTCCTCTGGAGCTGGCAAGTCCAAGCTGCCATTCTGGAGATGCCTGTAAAACTCCGTCTGGGCGATGACTCCACCATCGGACATCCGGCCATTCTTCCCCACGTCCACATACAGGAAGTCGTAATTAGCCGACACCACCTCCAACATCACTATACTATTGAACCCCTTATAGTTGAAATAGTACGACCCCGAGTTGGGTGGTGGGACGATGTGGACGTGTTTCCCATCAATTGCCCCTCCGCAGTTAGGAAAGTCCCACCGCTGGGCAAAGTGGGAGGCCACAGTCTGCCATTCCTGTGGCGTGGAAGGAAACTGTTGAGGAAAAAACAATAAACATTACTATTTTTGATCTGAAACTATTGGCAGCCCACTGGACAGGTAAGAAGTGTCATAATACAAAGATATAAATACACACTGTACACATTTGAGGACATTTGGACATTCTGCTATTACCTATCAAGATAATAATAGAATAAAACAACTTTAAACAGTACCATTTGAAAGTATACAGGCAGGCCCTTGCACTACATGCTTTGGGGAATTCATCCATAAATCTGAGCACAAAAGAGATGGGTATAGTGTGTATGGGTTTGGCAAAGTCAGCAGATAGATGATTGAGGATAATGAATTGGGATCAGCTGACTTAGCAGTTGGGGGAGGGAAAGTTACTAAAAATTATTTGGGGACACCACCAAAAAAAAAGCCTCTGGCACTCTGCCAGAATTTAAAGCAAAAATAACATTTCAAAACATTTTAGGGGGTGTTTGGAGTAAAGCACTACTATGGAGCAGAAAAAATACATTGTTAAGTGACTACATGAGGTGAATATAGGGCCAGGAGACACCATGCTGGGGAGGTTATTGAAGGGCAAATATGTATGAAGGACCTAAAATAATAATTACATAAAAATCCAGCATGCATGAGGACAAAGGGGACATTCACAGCATATTCCAATCATGGTAATTAGGGAATGAGGAAATAAATACAATATATTATCAAACATTCAATACAATAAAATGTGATATTAAAGGATAAAAATCTTACCTTCATATACTCCTTCTGCAGGACCTGGATGATGGCAGAACAGGTCTCTGGGATAATGATCCCCAGAGCCTGGGGGGAGATGCCTGTCGAGAACCTGAGGTCCTGCAGGCTTCTCCCTGTGGCCAAATACCGCAGGGTAGCGACCAACCTCTGCTCTGGAGTGATGGCTTGCCTCATGCAGGTATTCTGCCTACTAATATAAGGGGTCAGCGAAGCCAACAAACGGTGAAACGCGGGGTCCGTCATCCTGAGAAAGTTCCTGAAATCATCAGGATTATTCTCACGGATCTCACGGAGCAAAGGCATATGAGAGAACTGGTGACACTGAAGCAACCAATTCTTGGTCCATGAACTCCTCCCCACCCTGTTCATGGACTGGACTTGTGTCAAGTTCAGGACCCCAACACCAAGCCCCCGCACAGCACGAACTCTACGAGGAGTACGCATACGCAACATGGCTAGAAAACGGTCGGCTGCTCAGAACGAAGTAACAGAACACACTGAAGAACAGCAAGGCCTGTGAAGAGCGACCTGAAAAACAGTAACGAACGAACAAGAATACAATGACTAAAGTCACGCGGAACATGCTGGCACGCACTGAAGAGCAGATACAAACCCACAAGCACAAACTGAACAGCAGAAAACGATCTCATAACCACGAGTCTGAAAAAGCGTGAATCGTCTCTCACCAAACTTTTACTAACACGAGATTAGCAAAAGGAGCCCAAAGGGTGCCGCGCTTGGTTCTGAACCGGCCTTTTCTAGTCTCGTCGTACGTGGCGTACGTGACCGCGTGGTTGGCGATCGGAAATTCCGACAACTTTGTGCGACCGTGTGTAGACAAAACAAGATTAAGCCAACATCCGTCAGAAAAAATCCTAGGATTTTGTTGTCGGAATGTCCGAACAAAGTCCGACCGTGTGTACGCCCTATTATACTTATCTGAGCTCGATTTTAAAAGGTCTGTGCTACATACAGAGTTCAGGAGTGCCTTGTGTACAGAGTGCAGAGTTCAGAAGTGTTCTATGTACAGAGTGTAGAGTTTAGGAGTGTGCTACATACAGAATGCAAAGTTCAAGAGTGCACTACGTTCAGAGTACAGGAGTCTGTTATGAACAGAGGAGAGTGCTACATATAAAGTGCAAGGTTCAGGAGGGTGCTATCTACAGAGTGCAGCGTTCATGAGTGAGCTGTGTACAAAGTTCAGGAGTGCACTACATACGAAGTGCAGGGTTGAGGAGTGCACTACATACAGAGTGCACAGTGCAGGGTTCAGCGCTCCCCTCCACCCCCATATCCTCCTCCTTGATAGTACCAGAGTGCAGCTACAACTTGTTTCATTCAGGAGGTGAGTGGAGAGTGTAGGCTGCGGGGCGAGCACAGGCTTCAGGAGGATAATAACATTGATGGTGATGATGGTCAGCATTGCAGGGACAGGATCCGGCCATACAGATCCATCATCATAAGTATAGGGACAGAGAAATGGAAACCCTCATACCCCTACCACTGATATCGCTCACACCCACATCCACAACTAGCAACTTCCTGCCCTCCCAGGCTGGGCTCTCTCTCCCATCCACAGCACCTTCCTCTCCCTTCTCTGGGGGGATGTACAAACTATGGAGAAAAATGAGCTCCAGTACTCAGTGGAGGCTTTTTCAGTAGCTGCTGCCACCAGACCAACATGGCTGTGTGCATACCCTGCCCCCTTCTCTGCTATTATATAATATGCAGGGTATATACATATATATATATATATGTATGTATGTATGTATTGTGTTATGTTTAGTATGCAGCGTGCTGTGATGTGTTGCAGTGTGTTCCGTTTTTACCTGATGCACACCAACACAGCGCATTGATGTGGATTGGGGATATAGGAAAAAAATTGATTATAGACTGTATTGTATCAGGTCTATGTTGAGCAGTGCATATGTTGTAAATAGGCCATAATGTTTTTTTTTTTTATTTTTGTTTTTTTATGGAGATGCAGGTAAAATCCACTTGGCTAATGTGCACAGTGACTGAAGGTCTATTTTGCACTTCATTGCAAGTTTTGTAGTATCCTGCAGTGGTATTTTGCTTGTTTTAAAAATAATTTATGGTATGGTTGAATTGTCACCTTTGCTTTTTTGTACTATATATAATCTGTTGCTAGAATAGATGTTTTCTAGGTTCTTTTACTCCTGCCATTAATTATAGAAAATATATTTTGGTCACCTGCTCATTTCTGCTAACGTGATAAATACTCTGGAGATGCTTCAGCTTCTTGGTCATTTCCTCTTCGTAGTTAAGTAATTAGAAAGAGGATAGCGACATGGTTGCTCTTGCTGTTAATCTGTGCCAGCATCTGTATTGTTATGTGCCATTATATTGTGTATAAAAATAAATTGTGATGGAAACAGTGGATTCCCCAGAGGTACAGCCACATTGGTTTTGCTCCAAGGTATGTTGCTGTTCAACAAGTGTCTTGAAAATAAAGTATAACATTCCTGTGGGTGCAGAGGATATCCCGAATGCAGTGCAGGTGGGTGTCCCTGACTTTATTTTTTATCTGTAGTGCAATAAAGATAATGTCTAATATTAGGATGGTTAAAAATATGTTTTTTTTTTTTTTTTAAGCGTAATAAGTAAGGCTGCCTATGTTAGTCTGTGTAACTGCTAAGAAAACTCCTAGTCTAAACAAAAACGTTTCTAAAGTTTCTAAAGGTAGGTTTTTTAAAGCTGAGAAGGCTACTACTGTGTAAATTATCTTTATTCCTAAAGTGGTTAGCACGCTTTCCTTTCAGCACTACGGTCATGGTTTTGATTGCCATCAATGCCACTAGCTGCATGGAGTTAGTGTGCTTCTCTAGTTTATGCATGGGTTTTCTTTAGCTGCTCTGAATACAAAAAACAATGCTTTTTAGGGGTTATCCGAGCTTTATCCAAGATCGTACACAGTTTACCCATTAATTGGCAACATACAGTATTTATGAATACTCGGTGCTTTTCAACCAACATTAGAAGTCTACTTATAAAAAAATCTGCTTTACGAATGTCTCAACATTTGTTAAAATTGTAACAAATATCACCCCATAATGTTTGTAGTATGTGTGTAATTATTCCCTCCTTGCATTTTGCCAGATGAATCTAACACTACCTAACATTGGACCCTGAGAGAAATATCCCTAAGAACATTTGACTATGAGCGTTAACATTCACCAATAGAACAAATAGCCAAACATTACAGGCTCAGACCTGCAGGGGAAATAACATGAGGAAGACCTATGCACTGTGTCATCTATGGAGATTCCCCAGTGTCACCTATACCATTTATTAAGTAGGTGGGCTGGTATGCACTGATGAACACAGATTTTCACCTGCCTGGCTGCCAGTCTTTTTTCCCAACCTGAAAAACCTACTGAGACTGGTTGCCTTTTTCCATATTGACTCTAGTATGTGTGACTGTATTGGGCACATTATTGCATAGTTGGTAAGGTTGAAAAAAAAGGCACCAGTCCAACCAGTTCAACCTGTGGTGTGTGTGTGTGTGTATGTTAATAGTAAATCGCATATCCCTGTATGTTGTGGCTGTTAAGATGCCCATCAAATAGTTTTTTTGAAACTATCAATGCTCTCTGCTGATACCACTGCTTGTGGAAGAGAATTCCACATCCTTACTGCTCTTACAGTAAAGAACCCTCTACGCTTATGGTTGAACTGCTTCTCTTCCAATTTCAATGAATGGCCACATGTCTTACATTAGATTGTAATCTGTATAGGAGGGGCAGAAAATAAAGTGAATATTTCAGTGTTCTCTGACGAGCGATTCAAAGTAAAATCCCTCTGTTTTCTGCATTTTTTAGGTCCATTGTACATATTCATCATAAACTGAAATGAATCTAGTATGTATACCAGTGAACCAAATGACAGTTGCTTCAGCTTTTCTCACATTATGTAAAGGTTCAGATCAAACTGGTGATGTTTCTGTTGCACTTCTGCCTGAAAAAAATCAAACCTTCAATTCTTTGCATATGTTCTAGCAGATCTTTTCAGGCATATTGATAGATGTCCCACCAGTAGTTTTCCTTTAGTAATTCTCTGTCAATCACAGTTGACAGCATTGTGACCATGTGCTTGAAAAGCTGCTTGATAAAGCACCTGTATTGGAATCTGTGGCACTTGACAAATACATTGTGCACACAGCGTTTTCTTGTAGTCCGTTAAAAATTTCAGCTTTTTATTTTGGATCTACAATTCCAGTATTAGCAAACATTAACTGCAGTTTTTGGCTACAGATTTTGTTTTTTATAAGTGGGAAACGGCAGCTGAACATTGCAATCATTGTTAAAATATTATAATGTACAGTAGCTCCAACATTTAAAGCTGCATTCCCAGCATTTTAGAATCTTCTTCTATATCCCAATCTTTCTGAAATGCGAAAAAAGGGAAACCCAAGGTGCATGAGCTATGAAGAATTAATGGGCCAAAAATAATTACCACTACTATTCTTTTATACTGGCTTCTAACTTCTTGCCTACTGGGCACTTAAACCCCCCTCCTGCCTAGACCAATTTTCAGCTTTCAGCGCAGTCACACTTTGAATTACAATTGCGCGATCATGCTACACGGTACTCAAATGAAATTTTTATAATTTTTTTCACATAAATGGAGCTTTCTTTTGGTGGTATATTTTTTGCTAAACAAACAAAAAAAGAGACATTTTTGAAAAAAAAACAAAAAAAAACTTGTTTCATAGTTTGTTATAAAATTTTGCAAATGGGTAATTTTTATCCTTCATTGATATTCTCTGATGAGGCTGCACTGATGGGCACATATAATTTTAATATAATTTATCCACTTTTAGGCGATCCCTGAAAACTTTCCTCTTCAGAGAAGCCTATCCTGCCTCCACCTAACAACTGCACTATTTTCTCCATTAGCTCATCCCCAACAGCTATTACCCTTTTGTATAACTTGACCCTCCATCTTAGATTGTAAGCTCTAACGAGCAGGGCCCTCTGATTCCTCCTGTTTTGAATTGTATTGTACTTGTACTGTCTGCCCTAATGTTGTAAAGCGCTGCGTAAACTGTTGGCGCTATATAAATCCTGTATAATAATAATAAGCCGACACTGATAGGCACTGATAAGACGGCACTGATGGTAACTGATTAGACTGCATTGATGGGCACTGATAAGATGGCACTGATGGGGGGCACTGATGGACACTGATAGGTGGCACTGATGGGCACTGGTAGGTGGTATTGATGACGCACTGGTGATTTATAGGTGGCACTGTGGACACTGATAGGTGACACTGTGGGCACTGATGGGTGGTACTGTGGACACTGGTAGGTGGCGCTGGTGGGCACTGATGCCATCTTGGATTCGGGAGGCAGCGGTGACGCTGCTCTGTGGAACTGGTCATGCAGCCTTCTGGGGCATGTGTAGAGGTGTGTCAGTCTGACACACCTCTACACTAATCTCTGTAAAGAGTCTCTGACGGAGACTCTTTACCATGTGATCAGCCGTGTCCAATCACAGCTGATCACAGTGTAAACGGGAAGAGCCATTGATCAGCTTTTCCTCACTCGTGTCTGTCAGGCACGAGTAGAGGAGAGCTGATCAGCTGCTCCTCTCACAGAGGGGGGGTCTGTGCTGATTGATTATCAGCACAGCCCCCCCAGGATGCCCACCTTAGACCGCCAGGGACGCCACTAGGACCACCAGGGATGTCACCACCAGGTATGCCACCCTAGACCACCAAGGATGCAATCAGTGCCCACAATGGATGCCAATCAGTGCCCCCAATGGGCATCACTGATTGGCAGGCATTATTGTTTGGCACTGATTGGCATCCATCCATACCATGAATTACTGTACAGTTGTGCCACCTATCAGTGCCCATCTGTGCCGCCTATCGGTGCCCATCTGTGCCGCCTATCGGTGCCCATCTGTGCCGCCTATCGGTGCCCATCCGTGCCACCTATGTGTACCCATCAATGCTGCATATCATTGCCGCCCATCAGTGCCACATATTAGTGCCCATCAGTGCCACCTCATCGGTGTCCGTCAGTGCAGCCCCATCAGTGAAGGAGAAAACATACTTATTTACAAAGTTTTGTAACAGAAACAAAAAAAAAGATTTTTTTTAAAATTTTCGGTCTTAGTTTTATTTGTTTAGCAGAAAATAAAAATCCCAGAGGTAATCAAATAGCACCAAAAAAAGCTCTATTTGTGGGAACAAAATGATAAAAATTTAGTTTGGGTACAGTGTAGCATGACTGCGCAATTGAAAGCTAAAAATTGGTCTGGGCAGGAAGGTGTATAAGTGCCCTGTATTGAAGTGGTTAAATGCTACATTTTCGGCTATACATCAGATCAAAAAGAGGGACATCTGAGAAGGAAAGACGCAATCAAATCTGGTTCCTAAAAAGGGACAGTCCCCCATAATTAAGGACATTTGACAGATATGTTCTTGCCTTACAGCTCCCTTTACCTGAAAGATACTCTATAGATGTCTGTGGGCTTTGTGGCAGGATCACATGCCCTGTAAATGTTCATTGCACGGCTGTTTAATATTAGAGAAGTCATATTTGAGTGAAATCACTTCATGAAGTTTACAATTGAAGAAAAGCCAAGTCCGTCTATAAATATACACTATGGAAAAAAATTCAGTTTTCACTTTAAAGTATATAGTGAAAAGGAAGGGGGGGAAAGGGGGAAATTGGGAAGAAGGTTTGGGACTTTAAATGAGGCAAAAGGTAGAAACTAAGTAGAAAATATCTTGACGCTTTTAATAACATAAACATGTATCATGTCACATTGTAGCAGTAGATATGCATATGTGGAAATAATTTCATATATATATATATATATATATATATATATATATACAGGTCATAGAAATGTTACAGTTCATATATACAGTATATACATACTGTAGATGGATGAGCAGCACGTTGTAGTAATGAGTATTAATATATATACATAGATGGATAAGCGGTATGTAGCAGTTACCAGTATTCATACATATACTTGGATGGATGAACAGCATGTTGCAGTGACCAGTGACCAAGGTAATTATACTCCATGTAATACGATTGGTAAAAATTATTTAAAAAATTGAGGATATAGTCTAGTTGGAAATACATATATATATTTTAAAACATGGCAGCATCCTAATGCTGGACGCGTTTCATGGTTAAAACCACTTCATCAGAAGCAGATAAATCCAAATATCTGCAAAAAATATCAATGTCAGTTTGATATACAACCCCTCGCAAAAATTATGGAATCACCAGTCCCTGAGGATGTTCCTTCAGTTGTTTATTGTTGTAGAAAAAAAGCAGATCACAGACATGGCCAAAAACTAAAGGCATTTCAAATGGCAACTTTCTGGCTTTAAGAAACACTAAAAGAAATCAAGAAAAATAATTGTGGTGGCCAGTAACAGTTATGCCGCGTACACACAGTCGGACTTTTCGTCTACAAAAGTCCGACAGCCTGTCCGACAGACTTCCTGCGGACTTTCGGCGGACTTGCAGCAGACTTTCTAACGAACGGACTTGCCTACACACGACCACACAAAAGTCCGACGGATTCGTACGTGATGACGTACACCGGACTAAAATAAGGAAGTTCATAGCCAGTAGCCAATAGCTGCCCTAGCATGGGTTTTTGTCCGTCGGACTAGCACACAGACGAGCGGATTTCGGGGTCCGTCGTAGTTACGACGTAAAGATTTGAAGCATGTTTCAAATCTAAAGTCCGTCGGATTTGAGGCTGAAAAAGTCTGCTGAAAGTCCGGAGAAGCCCACACACGATCGAATTACCAGCCAGCTTTAGTCCGTCGGCGTCCGTTGGACTTTTGTAGACGAAAAGTCCGACCGTGTGTACGCGGCATTAGATTTATAACACAAGCAGAGGGAATAAATTATGGAATCACTCAACTCTGAGGAAAAAATTATGGAATCATGAAAAACAAACCAAAATAACACTCCCAACACATCACTAGTACTTTGTTGCACCACCTCTGGCTTTTATAACTGCTTGCAGTCTCTGAGGCATTGACGTAATGAGTGATAAACAGTACTCTTCATCAATCTGGCTCCAGCCTTCTCTGATTGCTGTTGCCAAATCATCTTTGCAGGTTGGAGCCTTGTCATGGACCATTTTCTTTAACTTCCACCACAGATTTTCAATTGGATTGAGATCCGGACTGTTTGCAGGCCATGACATTGACCTTATGTGTCTTTCTTCAAGGAATTTTTTCACAGTTTTTGCTCTATGGCAAGATGCATTATCATCTTCATAAATGATTTCATCATCCCCAAACATCCTTTCAATAGATGGGATAAGAAAAGTGTCCAAAATTTCAATGTAAACCTGTGCATTTATTGAAGATTTAATGACAGCCATCTCCCCAGTGCCTTTACCTGACATGCCTCCCCATATCATAATTGACTGTGGAAATTTGCATGTTTTCTTCAGTCGTCTGCATAAATCTCATTGGAACGGCACCAAACAGCATCAGTGACTTGGTGATCACAGCGTGCTCCGCGCACGCCCTACAGGGCGCGTGCACAGGGGAGGCCATCATATGATGGAAATTCAGGTCCGTGCTGTGGCTGTCATTTGGCTATAGCGTGGATGCCAAGAGGTTAAAGTCCCAAACCTTATTTTCTTATTATTCACTTTAAAGTAGTTGTAAATTTCTTACACGAAATATGAACAAAGCACATCCTTCTATAGTGTGTACTTGTCTCAATCCAACCACTGAATGTCATTTTTCTCTGCTGTCTCATTCATCTGTTATCTGCATAAATCATTTCTGACAGGCTTTCTGGACTCCAAGAGAGATAAAAAAGTGAGGGGGGGCTCCAACACACAGCTTGTGATTGATATCTCAGCTCTGCATGTTTCCTGTGTGCTGTGTCCCTTCCCTTCAATCACCTCCCAGAGCTCTCCTCACTCAGTTGTATGGTGTGTAACTTCAGCTCCCCACCCTCTGCTTTGTGCTTCTGTGAAAAATCTTTTTTATCTCTGTTTTACAAGGACGAGCAGGGAAAATTACAGCAGATAAACAGGTACAACTTATGTAGTAGAATTTTTTTTAGCTCTGTGTATCACCAGCCATTTTCACTGGCTGTGTATAAGGATTTACTACTTCTCAAAGTAGATGCAAGTTCTGAATGATGTTTGTTTTGCTGAATCACTGTGTATTGTATTCCTTTTGTTAATAAAATCCTTGGTTTATCTCCTTTTTAACCACTTCCCGCCCAGCCTATAGCAGATTGACGGTGGGGCGGTGGTTCAGTTATCCTGACTGGGCGTCATATGACGTCCAGCAGGATAAGATGCCGCCGCGCGCCCGCGGCGTTCAGTCTGACACACCGCTCCACCGATCTTGGTAAAGAGCCTCCGGCGGAGGCTCTTTACCACGTGATCAGCCGTGTCCAATCACAGCTGATCACAATGTCAATAGGAAAAGCCGTTGATCGCCTTTTCCTCACTCTCTGACAGACGCGAGTAGAGGAGAGCCGATCGGTGGCTCTCCTGACAGGGGGGGTCTGCGCTGATTGTTTATCAGCGCAGCTCCCCCTCAGATGCCCACATTAGACCACCAGGGAAGGGGGCAACATGTGGATGACCAGGTATGTACCCCATGGCCATCCACATGTGCAAATTATGCCAGATTTGTGCCAATCAGTGCCCACAAATGGGCACTGACTGGCACCATTATATATCAGTGATGCCCAGCAATGCCACCAATCACTGTCATCAGTGCCACCCATTAGTGTCCATGGGTGCCACCTGTCAGTGCCCACCTATCAGTGTCACCCATAAGTACCCATCAGTGCCACCTACGAGTGCCCATCAGTGCCACCTATGAGTGCCCATTAGTGCCGCATACCAGTGCCGCCTATCAATGCCCATCATCAGTGCCCGTCAGTGCCACCTCATCGGTGCCTATCAGTGCCGCCTTATCAGTGGCTGTCAGTGCAGCCATATCAATGCCGTCATTGAAGAAGAAAACATACTTATTTACAAAACAGAAACAAAGAAAAACTTGTTTTTTTTTCAAAATTTGTTGCGCAAAAAATAAAAACCACAGAGGTGATCAAATACCACCAAAAGAAAGCTCTATTTGTGGGAACAAAATGATAAAATTTTTGGGTACAGTGTTGCATGACCGCACAATTGTCATTCAAATTGCGACAGCGCTGAAAGCTGAAAATTGGCCTGGGCAGGAAGGTGTCTATGTGCCTGGTATTGAAGTGGTTAAATCCTTTTTGCATCTCAGTGCTGATTATCTTTTGCAGCCAAATCCTGCCTATATGCATGTACTGTAGCGATGGCTCCATGGCATTTCTCAGGGCTAGTTCCCTGATGGAGGCAATGGTGGACTAGTACACTTAAAGTGCAAGTGAGAAGAGAATTGCTGCAAGTGAGGGACCTTTATTAGCAGAGCTGCTTTTTGGAGACTGAAAGTGCGACCTGAGCTTTCTTTGATAATGGTCTATATGGTTCCTATATTATGAATGTTTTCTAGTAGGAACAGTAAATTTAGAAGCCCATTTTTCACCCAACATGCTCACTACATGTTGAATAATATCTCCATTGGCTGTGAACTGCTGTTCTACATATGTCAGCTGGGAGCAGCTGCAAGCTAAACACCTTTCCAGCCTACCCTGTCAGTTTCTTATTTCCTGGGTGTTGGTTGTCATCTTCTTACAACCTTAGATTGTTGCTTGATTATGCCAGATCACATTATGCAAAATATGACTCCATGTTTCATAAGCTTTTTGGTTCATTGCAGATGTAAGCCTTTTGCATAAAATAGAGTAATGTTTTAATAACAGCTAAATATATAAAACGCGCATGTCACTGGAGACCTCCGGGACCACAAATGTGTAAGACCTCTATATCTGCCGGGGCGTCTCCTTAATGCTAAGCTAAAGCAATGTATTCAATAGCGGCATAATTGTTTAGAATACAACAAAATTAATTAGACAAAATGATATTGTAAGATAAGATTGTGAAGCACGCTTTAGAAATGGCACGAAGAAGCTCTCTAAATTGCTGCTGGATGCAGACAAGGAAATACCTAAGAGAACACGGCTTGCGAGCAACTGTTAATTATTTTCATGCAGTGACAGCCTATTTATTTGATAACTGTTTGCCACAAGGGAGTTTGGATGCTATTTATAATAGTTGTTTCAAATAAAGGTATTGAGCTGGTTTTGAATTTTAAATAATTTATGCCCTAATCTACAGCTCTCACAATAGATGAGAATGTGATTTTAAGGGGTTGGGATCTGTAATTCTGGCAAAGCACGTAACCCAATTTATCTGTTCTTTAACAATTGAACCATATTTAGTGGCTCCTGATGCTGTTTATTTACTAATGACCTAAATGTGTGTCTCCCTACCAAAGCCATTTGTGTTTTACATCAACTCATGATAAAGTAGCTGGGACATTGCCTTATAAACTCACTAATGCATCTTAAGTATTAAACATCAAAAAATATCTTCTATTACTTACTCTTTTTTGGTCTGTTAAAATGGTAGCCCACTTTGTGATTTTACCTACAGGTAAGCCTTCTAAATATCTTCTAAACGTCACAAGCACATGCACACTGAAGGTCCGGCATACCGTGCCGGACCTTCAGAGCTTTGTGCTGGAAAGGAGGGCTCCCGTGCACATGTGTGGGAGTGACGTCATCGCTGCTCTGGCCACTCACACAGCCGGAGTCCGCGAACCCAGGAGAAAGCCTGGGGGAACATCTCAGCGGTGACAGAGAGCCGCTGGAGGGCTTTGTTCTAAGGTAAGTATACGATAATGTGCTAGTACACTATGCATTAGTACGTGAAGCACATTATGCAATTGCCTTACAAGTGTTTTGGGGTTTTTTTTGGTTTACTACTGCTTTAAAGCTGAGTTCCAGGCTTTTTTTTAGTTTTTTTAAAAGTCAGCAGCTACAAAAAGTATAGCTGCTGACTTTTAATAAACAGCCACTCACCTGTCTCATGGTCTAGCGATGCGGGCACCCGAAGCCTCACTCCTCTCCCCCTCCTCTCTGCGGTGCCGTCATTGGAACTGTGGGCACCCGGCTGTGACAGCTTGTGGCGTCACGGCTGAGCGCGCACTGCGCGAGTCGCACTGCACTCTTTGAATGGACAGGCAATCTTCTGGGAACTGTGACATGTCCTTGAAGATTGCATAGAGGGAGGGGCCGCCTAGGGGGAGAGGAGTCGCCGCCTAGGTGGCCTGAAGAGGGAACGAGGAAGCGGGACAGTTAGTCCATCTCTTAAGTAGGTACCCACTCCCCACCAAAAAAAAAAAAAAATTACATGCTAAATGTAGCATGTAAGGGGGGCAAGGAGTACTTAAAGTGGAAGTTCCACTTTTGGGTGGAACTCTGCTTTACCTATACCATTGAAAGTGCAAAAAAATACTTGTTGATCCTGCCAAAAACCCATTAGGCTTGTAATTTCTCTGCTCTACTTATCAGGCCCCCCAGTTCTCAGTTACAAACTTTCCCCAGTTCACTTCTGGGGACCACATAACAACCCCCCCTACTATATTATGGAGAGGAGGAGGGGGGGTTCTCTAGTCCTAACAAACTTCCTCTCCTAGGACAACACCACCACTCCTCCATAAATATAGCACAATGGGGTGATTTACTAAAGCTGGTGCATTCAGAATCTGGTGCAGCTGTGCATGCTAGCTAATCCGCTTCTTACTTCAGCTTGTTCAATTAGGTCTTGACAATAAGCCCACGTTCACATTGGGAAGATTTGGCATGCAATTTGACATGTCAAATCGCATGCCAAATTGGCAGGTTTTGCCGGCAATAGCACCGTCCCGCACAGATGTCTGTCAAATCGCCCCCGAACTGCATTACCAGTTTGAAGTCCTGCGAGTTCAGCTGAATTTCTAACCTGCAGCAGTGTGAACCTGGGCTGAAACCTGGTTCACACTGGTTCAGTTGATTGGTTTCCATCCAGAGTTGCACCATATTTTCCACTCTCCTGTTTTAGTCCATTTTAGTCTTCTGCTATTTAGTAGACTAAATCTCCAGTACATTTTACCCGGCTAAAATCGAATGTGTTTAGTTTTATAATGCATTATTTAACCACTTGCCGACCGCCTCACGCATATATATGTGAGCAGAATGGCACGGGCAGGCAAAATCACGTACCCATACGTGATTGCCTTCCCGCGGGCGGGGGGTCCGATCGGACCCCCCCCGGTGCCAGCGGCGGTCGGCATTTGGCTAGGAGCGATGAGAGACGAGGGGGAGACCATCCGATCGTGGCCCCCCCCCCTCGCGATCGCTCCCAGCCAATGAGGAACATCCCCTGCCTGTGTATAGTACACACAGGCAGAGGATGTGATGTCATCTCTCCTCGGCTCGGCAGTTTCCGTTCTAGCGCCGAGGAGAGAAGACATGTAAGTGCACCAACACACACACACACCGTAGAACATGCCAGGCATACTTTACACCCCCGATCCCCCCCCCCCAATCACCCCTCCCCCCTCCCTGTAACACTGACACCAAGCAGTATTTTTTTTTTTTCTGATTACTGCAGGGTGTCAGTGACAGTTACTGTGGTAGGACAGTGAGTGTTACCCCCCTTTAGGTCTAGGGTACCCCCCTAACCCCCCCTAATAAAGTTTTAACCCCTTGATCACCCCCTGTCACCAGTGTCGCTAAGCGATCATTTTTCTGATCGCTGTATTAGTGTCGCTGGTGACGCTAGTTAGGAACGTAAATATTTAGGTTCGCCGTCAGCATTTTATAGCGACAGGGACCCCCATATACTACCTAATAAATGTTTTAACCCCTTGATTGCCCCCTAGTTAACCCTTTCACCACTGATCACCGTATAACCATTACGGGTGACGCTGGTTAGTTCGTTTATTTTTCATAGTGTCAGGGCACCCGCCGTTTATTACCGAATAAAGGTTTAGCCCCCTGATCGCCCGGCGGTGATATGCGTCGCCCCAGGCAGCGTCAGATTAGCGCCAGTACCGCTAACACCCACGCACGCAGCATACGCCTCCCTTAGTGGTATAGTATCTGATCGGATCAATATCTGATCCGATCAGATCTATACTAGCGTCCCCAGCAGTTTAGGGTTCCCAAAAATGCAGTGTTAGCGGGATCAGCCCAGATACCTGCTAGCACCTGCGTTTTGCCCCTCCGCCCAGCCCAGCCCACCCAAGTGCAGTATCGATCGATCACTGTCACTTACAAAACACTAAACACATAACTGCAGCGTTCGCAGAGTCAGGCCTGATCCCTGCGATCGCTAACAGTTTTTTGGTAGCGTTTTGGTGAACTGGCAAGCACCAGCGGCCTAGTACACCCCGGTCATAGTCAAACCAGCACTGCAGTAACACTTGGTGACGTGGCGAGTCCCATAAGTGCAGTTCAAGCTGGTGAGGTGGCAAGCACAAGTAGTGTCCCGCTGCCACCAAAAAGACAAACACAGGCCGTCGTGCCCATAGTGCCCTTCCTGCTGCATTCGCCAATCCTAATTGGGAACCGACCACTTCTGCAGCGCCCGTACTTCCCCCATTCACATCCCCAACCAAATGCAGTCGGCTGCATGAGAGGCATTTTCTTTATGTCCTCCTGAGTACCCCTACCCAACGAACCCCCCCAAAAAAGATGTTGTGTCTGCAGCAAGCGCGGATATAGACGTGACACCCGCTATTATTGTCCCTCCTGTCCTGACAATCCTGGTCTTTGCATTGGTGAATGTTTTGAACGCTACCATACACTAGTTGAGTATTAGCGTAGGGTACAGCATTGCACAGACTAGGACACACTTTCACAGGGTCTCCCAAGATGCCATCACATTTTGAGAGACCCGAACCTGGAACCGGTTACAGTTATAAAAGTTAGTTACAAAAAAAGTGTAAAAAAAACAAAAAAAAAAACACATACAAAAATATAAAATAAAAAAAAATAGTTGTCGTTTTATTGTTCTCTCTCTCTCTATTCTCTCTCTATTGTTCTGCTCTTTTTTACTGTATTCTATTCTGCAATGTTTTATTGTTATTATGTTTTATCATGTTTGTTTTTCAGGTCTGCAATTTTTTATACTTTACCGTTTACTGTGCTTTATTGTTAACCATTTTTTTGTCTTCAGGTACGCCATTCACGACTTTAAATGGTTATACCAGAATGATGCCTGCAGGTTTAGGTATCATCTTGGTATCATTCTTTTCAGCCAGCGGTCAGCTTTCATGTAAAAGCAATCCTAGCAGCTAATTAGCCTCTAGACTGCTTTTACAAGCAGTGGGAGGGAATGCCCCCCCCCCGTCTTCCATGTTTTTCTCTGGCTCTCCTGTCTCAACAGGGAACCTGAGAATGCAGCCGGTGATTCAGCCAGCTGACCATAGAGCTGATCAGAGACCAGAGTGGCTCCAAACATCTCTATGGCCTAAGAAACAGGAAGCTACGAGCATTTTATGACTTAGATTTTGCCGGATGTAAACAGCGCCATTGGGAAATTGGGGAAGCATTTTATCACACCGATCTTGGTGTGGTCAGATGCTTTGAGGGCAGAGGAGAAATCTAGGGTCTAATAGACCCCAATTTTTTCAAAAAAGAGTACCTGTCACCACCTATTGCTATGATAGGGGATATTTACATTCCCTGAGATAACAATAAAAATGATTTAAAAAAAAAATATGAAAGGATCAGTTTAAAAATAAGATAAAAAAGCAAAAAAAAATAAAGAAAAAAAAAAAAAAAGCACCCCTGTCCCCCCTGCTCTCGCGCTAAGGCGAACGCAAGCGTCGGTCTGGCGTCAAATGTAAACAGCAATTGCACCATGCATGTGAGGTATCACCGCGAAGGTCAGATCGAGGGCAGTAATTTTAGCAGTAGACCTCCTCTGTAAATCTAAAGTGGTAACCTGTAAAGGCTTTTAAAGGCTTTTAAAAATGTATTTAGTTTGTCGCCACTGCACGTTTGTGCGCAATTTTAAAGCATGTCATGTTTGGTATCCATGTACTCGGCCTAAGATCATCTTTATTATTTCATCAAACATTTGGGCAATATAGTGTGTTTTAGTGCATTAAAATTTAAAAAAGTGTGTTTTTTCCCCAAAAAATGCGTTTGAAAAATCGCTGCGCAAATACTGTGTGAAAAAAAAAATGAAACACCCACCATTTTAATCTGTAGGGCATTTGCTTTAAAAAAATATATAATGTGTGGGGGTTCAAAGTAATTTTCTTGCAAAAAAAATAATTTTTTCATGTAATCAAAAAGTGTCAGAAAGGGCTTTGTATTCAAGTGGTTAGAAGAGTGGGTTATGTGTGACATAAGCTTCTAAATGTTGTGCATAAAATGCCAGGACAGTTCAAAACTCCCCCAAATGACCCCATTTTGGAAAGTAGACACCCCAAGCTATTTGCTGAGAGGCATGTCGAGTCCATGGAATATTTTATATTGTGACACAAGTTGCGGGAAAGAGACAATTTTTTTTTTTTTTTTGCACAAAGTTGTCACTAAATGATATATTGCTCAAATATGCCATGGGAATATGTGAAATTACGCCCCAAAATACATTCTGCTGCTTCTCCTGAGTACGGGGATACCACATGTGTGGGACTTTTTGGGAGCCTAGCCGCGTACGGGACCCCGAAGACCAAGCGCTGCCTTCAGGCTTTCTAAGGGCGTAAATTTTTGATTTCACTCTTCACTGCCTATCACAGTTTCGGAGGCCATGGAATGCCCAGGTGGCACAACCCCCCCCCCCAAATGACCCCATTTTGGAAAGTAGACATCCCAAGCTATTTGCTGAGAGGTATAGTGAGTATTTTGCAGACCTCACTTTTTGTCACAAAGTTTTGAAAATTGAAAAAAGAAAAAAAAAAATGTTTTTCTTGTCTTTCTTTATTTTCAAAAACAAATGAGAGCTGCAAAATACTCACCATGCCTCTCAGCAAATAGCTTGGGGTGTCTACTTTCCAAAATGGGGTCATTTGGGGGGGGGGGGGGTTGTGCCACCTGGGCATTCCATGGCCTCCGAAACTGTGATAGGCAGTGAAGAGTGAAATCAAAAATTTACGCCCTTAGAAAGCCTGAAGGCGGCGCTTGGTCTTCGGGGTCCCGTACGCGGCTAGGCTCCTAAAAAGCACACATGTGGTATCCCCATACTCAGGAGAAGCAGCTAAATGTATTTTGGGGTGCAATTCCACATATGCCCATGGCCTGTGTGAGCAATATATCATTTAGTGACAACTTTGTGCAAAAAAAAAAAAAAAAAAGTGTCACTTTCCCGCAACTTGTGTCAAAATATAAAACATTCCATGGACTCAACATGCCTCAAAGCAAATAGCTTGGGGTGTCTACTTTCCAAAATGGGGTCATTTGGGGGGGTTTATGCCATCTGGGCATTTTATGGCATTCAAAACTGTGATAGGTAGTGAGGAGTAAAATCAAAAATGTACGCCCTTAGAAATCCTAAAAGCAGTGATTGGTTTTTGGGGCCCCGTACGCGGCTAGGCTCCCAAAAAGTCCCACACATGTGGTATCCCCATACTCAGGAGAAGCAGCTAAATGTATTTTGGGGTGCAATTCCACATATGCCCATGGCCTGTGTGAGCAATATATCATTTAGTGACAACTTTTTGTAATTTTTTTTTTTTTTTTTGTCATTATTCAATCACTTGGGACAAAAAAAATTAATATTCAATGGGCTCAACATGCCTCTCAGCAATTTCCTTGGGGTGTCTACTTTCCAAAATGGGGTCATTTGTGGGGGTTTTGTACTGCCCTGCCATTTTAGCACCTCAAGAAACGACATAGGCAGTCATAAATTAAAGGCTGTGTAAATTCCAGAAAATGTACCCTAGTTTGTAGGCGCTATAACTTTTGCGCAAACCAATAAATATACACTTATTGACATTTTTTTTACCAAAGACATGTGGCCGAATACATTTTGGCCTAAATGTATGACTAAAATTGAGTTTATTGGATTTTTTTTAGAACAAAAAGTAGAAAATATCAATTTTTTTCAAAATTTTCGGTCTTTTTCCGTGTATAGCGCAAAAAATAAAAACGGTAGAGGTGATCAAATACCATCAAAAGAAAGCTCCATTTGTGGGAAGAAAAGGACGCAAATTTCGTTTGGGTACAGCATTGCATGACCGCGCAATTAGCAGTTAAAGCGACGCAGTGCCAAATTGTAAAAAGTGCTCTGGTCAGGAAGGGGGTAAATCCTTCCGGGGCTGAAGTGGTTAAGCATTTCTCTAGGTTTTCAAAACTCATTATACACTCCTGGAGTAAAAAAAACACCTAATATCATGTTGTTGTTTATGGTTTGAAGAAACTACACAGACACAGATTTAGCAGTTATATAACGTCTTTACTCTGTAAAACCAAGTTTCGTTACAAAAATGTTGCTTTTTTGTGTCATATGGCTTCATTTCTTGCTATAAGTGCATGCTACTTTTCTGTTGTTGA
The DNA here is from genome assembly GCF_042186555.1 of Aquarana catesbeiana. Taxonomy (NCBI): domain Eukaryota; kingdom Metazoa; phylum Chordata; class Amphibia; order Anura; family Ranidae; genus Aquarana; species Aquarana catesbeiana. The sequence goes on along the minus strand of NC_133324.1, from coordinate 165,073,831 downwards.
GAACAAGTAACCCAAAGACCACCCACACACTGCACAGTCAATTAAATCGCTGTGTGGACAAATGCTTGCACGAGTGGGACGTACCAAAGAGGAAGATCCAAAGCGTCAATAGGAGTAATATGGTGGCAGCATTTAAACAAACCGCAGCAGCAACAGCAGCAGAACCACCCAGCTCTAGGGAGGAAGACTCCCCCATGACAGAAAGTGACTGTGAGACTGAGTCCAAAATGAATGATCTGCAGTGAGCCATTTTTATTATTCTTTTACATGATGACACCACAGTCAATTATCAAATGGATATTAAATGAATGATCTTGGGGCTGTCTGCTCTACTGATGTATCTTTGTTATTTTTTCACTTTATTTGTATCTTGTGTAAAACTATTTCCATAAGATGTTGGACCCGACACTGTGTGTGGTCTCGCCTGGTGCATGGAGGCAAGTGTTAAAAGAATCTTTGATAAAGCAAGATCAATAGTCAACGTCTTCAAGTCTTCCATTACATTGAAACACTCAAGATATTGGAGCATTGTTGTCTTACTCTTTTAAAATGACTGCCCCACACGCTGGTCAAGTCATACTGCTAGTACATTCAACATGATCGAAAGACTCCTCAAACTGAAAAAGTCGGTATGCCAAATCGTACAGCTTTCTCCCTAGTTAAATGGAAAAAGCTCACATCATTGCATGACCTTCTGCTGCTTTTTGCGGAGCGTAACAACATACTAAAACCCTCCTGAGTTACACCATGTCCATGTCCATGTCCCTGCCCTCTTTGATTTACTCTCTACTCAGCCACCTTGAGGACTTTAAACAGAACACTTTTAAACAGAACACAATTTCACAGAAAATGAAAGCGAATGTGAACCAGCATTTTGCTTCATTCATTCTTAAATCCAAGTAACTGATGAAATGTTCTTGCAGCAGCTGCTTGTTTTTTTGCCCCACTTACAAGATGAGTATCTGTCTGACTCTGAAGATGATGTGTAAGAAGAGGAGAATATTGAAAAATCACAGGAAGTGGAAAAAGCACCATCCACATCAAAGCAGCCAGTCTTTCGGTTTCTTTCAGAAAGCCGCAGAAGACCAAGGCAGAGCATCTCCCCAAACAGGCAGCATAGAGAAGCAGATCAGTCTGACGGGTAATCCGGTGCACACAATTAAAAAAGCAGTGTAAATAGTTTACTGTGGGGGTGCACTGGCTTGACTTGACCCGTCATTGGAGGTTTTATGTATCTGGGATTGAATTAAGGAAAAAAACTCAAGTTATTCTGATTTTACTTTATCTCTCACCCCACACAGTCAGCTCTAGGTTGTCTCTCTATAATATACTACATATATGGCTCTTCCCGGGGCCGGCCTTAGGCCTTTAGGCACCCTGTGCCATGTGAAAATTGACAGTGCCCCTCCCAATTTTCCCCGCTATACACGTACTTTAGATTTCCTCTTGTATTTAGCCTTTCAGGTTCTCCGCAAATGTCATCATAGCCTTCCTCCCCCCCCCCCTTTTTTTTGTCGCCTTTTCTTTTCCCTTTTCTCTTTCTTTTCCCTTTTCTTTTTCCCCTACGCATGAGCTCCCCCCCCCCCCACACCTTCCCCTAGCCCCTTGCCCCTCGATTCTTTTCTTTTTTCAGTGTTTTTTGTTTTCTCGTTTTTCGTCTTTCGTTTTTTCCGTTTTTGTTTTCTTTCTACCTCATCTTTTTCTCACTTCACTCTTATCTTCATTTATATATTTCTATTTAATTTTTCTTTTATCAATTTTCCTTTCTTCTCTATTTCTTTCTGCATTCCCCTATTTTCTATTATTATTTTTTATTTACTTACTTTTTTTCTTTATCTTCCCATTTATTCTTTTTTTTCTTTATTATTAATTTTTATTTTTATTTTCTTTCTTCTTTTTTCCATTTATTTTTACTATTATTTATTTATTTTTTCTTTTATTTCATCGTTCTCTTTAATTCTTTTTTCACTTCTCATCTGCACTTCAGCAACTTCCTTTCTGAGTATCATTTCTCCTTGTTGTACTCTGTCACTTTTGCTTCGTCTGTTTAAACTCTTCGCTTCTATTTCCTTCTCTTCTATCTTCCCACTCTTTCTCCTCTATTTTGTTCCCACTTCTTGTATTCTCACTTCACTCCACTTACTCACCTCCCGTGATTTGACACAGCCCAGCTCAGGGGCAGGGCCCGCCGACGTCACTCCATGACATCGGCGTCCCCAGCACAGCAGTGTCCTCCGTTGCTCAGCTACAGCCGGCCCATCGCGCAAGCGCAGTCGGCAGCCGCTGTTATCTCCCTCACATGCTGGTATGCTAGGGACTTCAGCATCTCCTTTTTCCCCGGCTACCGCTGCATGATGCAAGCGCGTCCTATGTTTATTATTGAATCTCGCCCCACAGCATCCGATCCCTACACTGGCACCGATCCGTTGCAGGATCGTGCACTGCAGCCTGATGTTCCCCAACAGCTGTTCCATCCCCACAACGGTTTGCAGCATTATCGAGGAGGTACCATGATGACAGTTTTACAATACTTTTCTCTGTACCCTCCTTTGTCATTTGCTTTTCTTTCATTCATGAAAACTTTTTTATACATTTGTTAGTGTCTTTTTGGCGGGATTTATGATGTCATACCAGTCTGGGGGTGGGAGGAGTCTTTTGTTTTTTTCCTTTTCTCTTTTTCTGATTGGTTGATGTTTCTTTATATATTTTCCACTGTTTTTTCACATTTATCACATGCCTGACGAAGGGGTCCTGCGTGACTCCGAAATGTTGCACTCTCCTTGTGTTGTGATCATGCAATAAATTACACTTTGGATGCTATCTACGCCGTTCCATAGTGTGCTGGCAAATATTTTCATTGGGCCTTAGGCCTTTAGGCACCCTGTGCCATGCGAAAATTGACAGTGCCCCTCCAAATGTCCACAATTGATACTTACATTCTGGGAAAGCAGCAGCTGAGAGCCCTTTTGGCAGGATATCAGAGCTCAGGCGAAGGTTATACTGGACATAGATATATATGACTCCCCATTGGAGTTTCTACTTCATGTGCCATCCATGTCTCAACGTATACCGTAAATTGGTTTTGCCACATCTTTAAATGCTGTCAGGCGCTTGATTCCAGTACATTGGAAGTCACCTCATGTTCCTGGAAGATCTGACTGGATTTGACTGGTTAATAATATGGTAGCAGAGGAATGGATGGCAAAGTGCAAGGATAGATATGAAAAATGTTATAGTATATGGGCCACTTGGATACATTACAACTCTAATGTCATCAGTGCCATAGCTGACTACCTCTAGATTCTTTATGCCCTGGTCAGTAGTACCAGAGATCTAAACATTCTCATGTATATCAGTTAGAGGCAGAGGCCTGCATGTTACGGACCCCCTGAAATATTTGTTTTAGCACTATTCATAAAGCTACATAAAGTGCTAGAGGTTTCTTCCAGTGTTTATAGGGGCCTTGCCCTCTACTCTCTGTTTTTTCTCACCTCTATTCCCTTTTCTTGCCTTCTCCTTACATCTTTATATCCCATCTCCCCTTTACTCCTTTCCCCATTTCATAACCGGTACACGACCTATAGAATCGCTCATGGGTATGTAACCCCGATATGGTACTCTGGTTTTATTACACCCCCCCGCCCCCCGTGTTATATGGTTTACAAAAGTTGAAATCATCTGCTGCTTATGTCTATATGTACCAAAGGATTTTCTTAATCTAATGTTGCAGACCAGTGATTCGTGGTTCAATACCCTTCATTATATGTTTCCCCCCCCCCTTCCATTATCATTGGAAAGGAAAGTAAAAGAAAATTCCAAATTTTGGATTGACACCATAACAGTAATAGAGGGGAAATCTTCCAATGGGGACACAATGCGATTCCCTCATGCTGGAGGGATTTCCTTTTACTTCCTGTTTTGGCTATGGGACAGGAAGTGAAGGGAAATCTACCCTATGGGACACAGATGGCAAAAAAAGACAGAGTAAGGTGAAGGATTATAACCCCTATCTAAAATAAAAAATAGTTTCCCCTCTAGTTGCACTTTAAGTGGGTCTACTTAAATGAATGGTAAATGCAAAAAACACTTATATCATGCACGCTTGTATATCATAGAAATTGTAAATTATGAGCACTTCTCCCTCAGTATGCATAATACTGTATATAGACAGAAGCTCACTGATTAATTATTACTCTGCTTTCTACTCCTGCCATTGTTAGACAGACAGAGGTATACAACTGATGTAAATCCAAACTTTTCAGGGAAAGACAGTAATGTAGGAACTGATGGCCAAGTCATGGCCTGCTGCATGCTTTTTCAGTCATAGAAATTTTAAACAATTGGTCACTGAGTGAATTTACACTGATATGTTTTCCTTACCTGGTGCCCTGCATCCAAAACTTCTGAAAGCATCCATAAGCATTTATGCCTAACTTTGTGAGAAAATGGATTGTTGGGTCTTGTAGAATATGGCCTTTCTAATATTATAGCAGTAAAACAAAGCAATGTCTACATATCCCTTCCCACTAAGGTGACTACACATGTAGCGATCATATAATTGATAATCCAACATGACTAAAATGAATACATTGAATAAAAATCGTAAACCAAAGATTCACGATTCAATCAATTAAAATATTTTAATACAGGGCACTTGCACCCCCCTCCTATCCAGGCCATTTTTGAGCTTTAAGCGCTGTCACACTTTGAAGGACAATTGCGTGGTCATGCTACACTGTAACCATGTGAAATTTTTATAATTTTCTTCACACAAATAGAGCTTTATTTTGGTGGTATTTAATCACTTCTGGGTTTTTTTATCTTTTCCTAAAAAAAAAAAAAAGACTAAAAATTTTGAAAAAAAAAAGTTTTTCTTAGTTTGTCAGTAAATTTTGTAAATAAGTAATTTTTCTCCTTCACTGATGGGTGCTGATGAAGTGGCACTTAGGAGCACCGATTAGGTGGCACTGATGAGGACACCACAGGACATGGTTTCAGTAATCCATGTCCTTAGTCTGCTTGTCTTTAGCAAACTGTTTGCGGGCTTATTTGTGCATCATCTTTATACTAGGCTTCCTTCATGGACGACAGCCGTGCAGACCAATTTGATGCAGTGTGCGGCGTATGGTCTGAGCTGCACTGTGCTGCAGCTCGGTTTCAGGGTCCTGGCAATCTTCTTACAGCCTAGGCCATCTTTATGTAGACCAACAATGCTTTTTTTCAGATCCTCAGCGAGTTCTTTGCCATGAGGTGCCATGTTGAACTTCCAGTGATCAGTATGAGAGATTGAGAGCGATAACACCGAATTTAACACACCTGCTCCCCATTCACACTTGAGACCTTGTAACACTAGCAAGTCATCTGACAGGGAAAATAGCTAATTGGGCCCATTTTGGACATTGTCACTTAGGGGTGTACTCACTTTTGTTGCCAGTGGTTAAGACATTAATGGCTGTGAGTTATTTTGAGAAGAGAGCAAATTTACACTGTTATACAAGCTGTACACTCACTACTTTACATTGTAGCAAAGTATCATTTCTTCAGTGTTGTCACATAAAATAATAATAATAAAATATTTACAAAAATTTGAGGGGTGTACTCACTTTTGTGAGATACTGTGTGTGTGTGTGTGTGTATGTATGTATATATATATATATATATATATATATATATATATATATATATTATATTAAAAAAAATCTTTTCTGTACCTATGACCTGTAGTGATATTAAAGCAATAAAATGACGACAGCCCATCTCAGATGTGTGCTGGAATGTAAACCCTTTGGTGTCATCAGCGCCTCTCCTAAAACTTTGTGCATTAATACTGCTTGGACCTTGATGAAGGGGGCACCCCACTGAAATCTTGTCCTGAAAAATTGTATGTTAGTGCAAATTAAAAAAAATCATGGAGTGTATGCCATTGCTCCTCTACCCTTAAAGACTGATTGACTCTAAGTAATTCCCTACCCGAGTGTTTTGCAAAGCAAATTGCCAGTATTATCTGACGACTTCACAGATCAGCTTTTGGCTTCATTGTGTAAAGTAGGAAGCAGGACAAAAAGACCTTAGTTCAAAATAAGTTTTATATAATTTTATGGTACCGGTCACTATTTATTTTTGAATATTTTTTGAATATGTAGGCTTTCGATGCCATGTGTCAATGAGTTCTTCATAGAACAAAGACTTTATTCTGGAGCCTTGACCTCCACTATAATTTTAGACATAAGCAGTCTTTTATTTTTAGGTAGCACAGACTCTTGTAGGTTTGTAGGGCTGATGATGTTAGTGACATGATTTTTAAGATTATAGTTGTATTTGTTTTAGAAGGAATATCTGATGTTTGAGACAGCTATGATATTTACTAGTTACATGTAATACATTTCATAGTGAAAAGTACATGTATTTTGACACATTGATGTATTTAACAAAAATACACTGTGATACACTAGATACATAATTATAAACTCTTGTAAATTGTCGTTCCTAAGACTTTCCTATGTTGAAAACTTCTTGTCACCAATTTTCCTTGTGATTTGTCATTATTAGAAAAATCAATTGTAACAAATCTGTATGTGAATGGGATAAAGAGATAGAAAATGTTTTGTGCGTTTCTGTTGAGTGGTATAAAGTTTGAATTGTCAGAGCAGCTTTTTCTATGTCTGTTGCTGCATGTGAGTTATCAATAATTAAAGCAATACCTGGCATATATTACCCTGGTTCACTTATACCCCATCAAGGCAGCCAGACATTCAGAAATAATTGGCATGGTCACTGTCAGCTTCAAATTAGAACCATAGCAGATATTTTCTATTTATAGTTGGTGCTTATTTTTTTACAAACTTCTTTGTGGGCTTAGGAACACATGTGGATGTAAATGATTCCAATAATATGATAACTTTTTTCTTTATATTGCTGGGGGGCTTAACATGGTAGTATGTCCATGCTACTTAAAAAAAAAAAAAAAAATGTCCCTTTCTGTCATGACAGATTCTGAATAGAGTAGCCTCTACTATATTCGTATGACCAGCCTGTATTTTTCGTTTTGTATACAGTTCTGCTATATTTTATTCTATTTTTCCATGGTGCACAGCTGCACAGTAAGAAGCATGCTAATGAGACAAAAACTAAAGGAATCTTCCATCATACTGGAAAAGCTCTAAAGTGTACTGGTCATGAGAGAACTACTACTACTGTTCACTCTGATAATGCTGTTACTGTCTTCAGTACTAATGAGCTGCTGACCTCGAAAAGGCAGACAGCACAAGTCAAGCCAAGGCATAAGAATAATAGCCAGGCAGTTGGCATTTTTACAAAGGAAAGTTGCAGCCTACATCATTTTCTTATAACAAATCAAGGACATTGCTGTCATTGAGATGAAATTGATTTTGTAAGGCAAATAATCTCTTACAGGAATAGAACACACTGGGGGTTATTTACTAAGGGTAAATCCATTCTTACACATGATTGGATTATAAAATCAGCAGAGATTCCCCTAATTTCAAGTCTTCCCCTCAGATCTACAGCAACTGCACTTCCAAGTGCACTTATAATGCACAGTGGATCTGCCTTTTGTAAATAACCCCCACTGTCTCAGCAGTTGTTACAATAAATTGCAGTTTTTGAGCCCAAAAGCTGGGCCATTAGGAGTAAGAGCTCATTGATTCTTTTAGCATTGCATGACCATTTTATTTATGTACTACTAAATATCTGCAGCATATTAGGAGCATGCAAATGGCAGAGACACAGACATACGATGGTCAGGCATGTTTGCATTGGCATGTTTAGGTCCATGGATAGCAGAGGCTTCACTAGAAAATCCCAGACTGCATCTTGGGAGTCAAAGCAATCAGCTGAGGAAACCCAATACAGCAGGTTCATCCTTCTGAGATTGGTTAGCCAGGAGATCTCTAGAGAGGTTAGATAGTCTCTATAGACACGCTAAGATTGCCTGGCCTACCCAAACAGCTGACTGAAAGGAGAAAGGGCCACCTTATGTCTTTAGGGCAATATAAGTGTCAATATGATGATTACGGCAGGGGCTTACTGCTAGATGGAATGTTTGTCTGGAGCTCGCAGAAGCTTGGGATTTTTTGATTTTGAAGCAGGCCTTATTTCCTTCCAAAGTATGGGCATGTAGCTTGTTTTTTTCTTCTAAGTTTACCCAAAAAATGTAAGTGTATTCTTTGAGTACAGTACTTTTTATGTTATAGATGTTCACTATATACTGTACGTATATAATTTTATATATATATATATATATATACACATACAGTATCTCACAAAAGTGAATACACCCCTCACATTTCTGTAAATTTTATTATATCTTTTCATGTGACAACACTGAAGAAATGACACTTGCACACTCCACACACAGCCATTGATATCTGAATCGCTGGCAACAAAAGTGAGTGAAAATGTCCAAATTGGGCCCAGTTAGCCATTTTTCCTCCCTTAGTGTCATGTGACTCATTAGTGTTAAAAGGTCTCAGGTGCGAAAGGGGAGCAGGTGTGTTAAATTTGGTGTTCTTGCTCTCATTCTCTCATACTGGGAGAGGAGGGAATACCCCTGTAGTGGGACTTTATAATGTAACACAGACAATCTGCGCTAACCCCAACCACCTACAGCTTTATAGAAAAAATTAGGATAATTAGAATTATAATGGTGACAAAAAGTGCTGCAACCTAAAAAAACTGGAATATTCAGTTTTGCCAAATAGTGAATAAAATCAAGTATACTAAGCTACTAATGCCAAAAAACACTGGTGCCAAAAAAACACTGGTGAGATGTTCACCTCCAAACTATGTATACATGATATCCAAACAATAAACGTGAATGAAAGCAATAAATTGATTTAATAATGTGCAGTCCACCTAGAGAATAAGTAACCAAAAAAAAGGTCCTGGAAATAATCCCAAACTGTGTATATTTTCTTATATGGGCAATCCTTTCTTCAGATATGGAATGCCATCTCCTATGTATTAAACAAGCCAGATAATGGTAAAAAAGGGCCGTTTTTTTTTTTTTTTTTTAAATTTGGCGTGGAGTTCCCCTTGAAGATCCTCAGAGCACTAGTCACATGCCAAAGTTGGGTCAGTTAAGACGGCGATCTGACTTTGATCCGACTTCAGTGATAATCAATGGGCTGAAGTAGGATCGAAGTCGGACCAAAGTAGTGCAGGGAGCATTTTCAAAGTCGGACCAACTTGTGTCGGACCAGTTAAGAATGCTCCCATAGTTTTCTGTTAAAAAAAAAAAAAAAGAATGCTCCCATAGGGAATCATTGCTTTTCACACGTCATGCAGCATGAGCTCCCAATGTCGGAGTGTTTGTCGTACCAGTGTGAACCCAGCCTTGTACGCACACACTAATTACAAGCAAACAGATCACAGGTGAGCATGGTTACCTTTTAACAGCCATTCAAACCACTTTGTGTCAACTTGTGTGCATGTTTTCAGGCCAAAATCACCAAGGTATGTAAACTTTTGATCTGGGTCATTTGGGTAGTTTCTGTTGCCATTATGATTTAACCCTTTTGCTGCTAGGCCCTGTGCTCCATTTTGTACACTCAGGCGGCCAGACCGTTTTTGCAATTTTTCCTTTGACATGATCAGACACATGATCAGTAGAATAAGAAGAAGGTGCTACTGATTTTTTAGACCCCGTGGTGTTTGTGCAAATATTTATCAAACATCTGCGGGCAGGGACTTCTCATTATCTGGGAGCTCCCTTTAACAAGCCCCCCCCCCCCAGATCACGGCCCCCCACCCTAGGTGAATGACTATGGGGTACATCGTACCACTACCCATTCACCTAAATAAAAAAGTGTTAAAAATAAACACACTACACAGGTTTTTAAAGTATTTTATTAAAGCAGCTCCGGCTCTCTCTCCTCTCTCTTCTGCTCTTTTGCTGGGTCTTCGCCCCTCTCTGGTTCTTCTCCTCTCTCTTCTGCTCTTTTGATGGGTCTTCTCCCCTCTTCGGTTCTTCCCTCTCTTCTGCTCTTTTGCTCTTTTGCTGGGTCTTCTCCCTCTGTTATTCTTCCGAGATGTTGACTCGATGTGATCTCCCGGTGTAATGCTGGGTACGCCGCCTGCAATCACTTATATTGGCATGGGGCGAGGCCACCCGATGACGTAAGTTAGAGGGCACGCCCCTTGTGATGTCATCACCCCATCATGCCCTGGACGATAACGTCACAAGGGGTGTGTCCTCTGACTTACGACTCGGGTGGCCCCGCCCCATGCCAATATAAGTCATTGCTCACGGCGGACCCAACATTACACCGGGAGATTACGTCGAGTCAACATCGGAAGAAGAACAGAGGGAGAAGACCCAGCAAAGGAGCAGAAGAGAGAGGAGAAGACCCAGCAAAAGAGCAGAAGAGAGAGGAGAAGAACCGGAGAGTGGCGAAGACCCAGCAAAAGATCAGAGGAGAGAGAGCCGGAGCTGCTTTAATAAAATACTTTAAAAACCTGTGTAATGTGTTTATTTTTAACACTTTTTTATTTAGGTGAATGGGTAGAGGTACAATGTACCCCATACTCCTTCACCTAGGGTGGGGGGCCGTGATCTGGGGGGCCCCTTGTTAAAGGGGGCTTCCAGATCACGATAAGTCCCTGCCTGCAGACCACGACAACCACTGGGCAAGGGTTGTCTGGAAGAGGCCCTCGTCCTCATCAACATGGACACAAGGTGCTTTGGGGTGGGGGGGCTCAGGGGCCCCCTCTGCCCCCAAAGCACCCACCCCCCATGTTGAGGGCATGTGGTTTGGTATGGTCGAAGAGGGGAGGAGGCGCTCGCTCGTTCCCCCCCCCCCCTTCCTGACCTGCCGGGCTGTATGCTCGGATAAGGGTCTTGTATGAATCTTTGGGGGAACCTCACGCAAAATTTTGTTGGGGTTCCTCTTCAAGATTCTCAGCACACAAGTCGCACCGCGAGTTGGATCATCTTGATCAGACTTCTGGTGCGACTTCTATTCAAATCAATGGGCTCCCATAGGGAACCATTGATTTTAAATAGAGACAGAGAAACGCTGGACGGTGCATAACGCTGTGTGTACAGCCCCGTTAAATCGCGCTTAACACCGTTTACCGGCATCTGGCGTTTTTACTGGAGTCTCAGAATGCACTGGTTCTGGGGTTTTTTTTTTGGAGCTTAAAAACGCCTATGCCACTTACAGCTCAAAAATGCCATGGTGGGCATGAGACCATAGGCTAACATGGAGAGGCATTTTTAAGCTGCAAAAAACGCTCAAAAAAGCGGCTGTAAAAATGTCCGTGGGCATGAGGCCTTAATATTGCACATAAACACAATGTAACTTACAAAATTTCTGCTAAATTAGTACTAAAGCATCGTTCACATGTGGTATACTAAAGTGTACGCCCATGGAGGGCCATTTTTACCCGCACGGGTATGCACGGGTGTTCCGTGCATTCCCATACAGGCAGTCCCATTTATGTCAATTGGGATGCAACGACTGCACAGGCATAGCTGCTGTTCCCAATCTGACATCTGTGTGGATGTGGGTACCCAAACACAGACAGTGTGAGCTCAGGGACATGCATGCGGACCTACATGGATGTAAAATTGTGAGCAACGACTCTGTTCATGCAGTTGCTACATCACAAATTACATCAATGGAACTACCTGCACAGAGATGCACGGAACACCTGTGCATCCCTGCAAAGGTATGCTGTGTATGCCCTGTGTGAACAAGGCCTTAGGCCCCTTTCACACAAGCACACCGATCAGTTCTGCCTGTCCATTTTTCAGGCAGGCTCAATCAGACCACCCATTGTTCTCTATGGAGAGGCTGATGTAAATGGACATGTGTCCATTTACACCTGCCTGCATTCGATCAAGTCCGCTAAAAACAGACGGAGGGGATTCCGTTCCCCATCCATCTAGCAAATCGGATGGCATCTGATAGAAATGGAGAGGCGATCCGTTTCCATCTGACCGGCCCATAGAGAACAGCCGGCTGTGTCCATGTCCGCTCTGCATTAGCGGAGCGGACACAGACCTGTCATCCGCCTGATTAGCGGGGATCAGCAGACAGATCCCCCTCTGAGCAGACGGATCTGCTTGACAGAGTCCATGTGAAAGGAGTCTTACCAGGAGCGGCCGGTATATTAGGGGCGCAACCCCCCTGCAGGGCGCCGGACTCATACGTTTGTATGAGTTTTTTTTTCCAAGCCACATGATTAGAGCCTGAGGCTCTAATTGGCTTGAAAAAGATTGGGCTCAGAGCGCTGAGCATTGCACCCCGAACCCACCCACTTTTGACAATAGAAAATTAATATTCGCTATCGTTTTCTGGCTTCTCCTCCTGGCATTCAGGACAGATCAGGTTGGCTGGGAGGAGCAGCTGAGGTATCCGTGGAGGGGTGAGTTTTATATATATATTTTATTTTTTTTTTGGAGGGGGGGGTCTTTGGTGAGATATCAGAGGTCTAAACAGACCCCCATATCTCTTTTATTGAGACAGAGAAAGGGACTAAAGATAGTCCTTTTATCTGTATCATGTTACTTGAATGAACGGAATCTGTATAGATATTCAATTCATTCATAAACTGACAGTGTGATACATAGTAACTCTCGCGGTTACTATTATCAGATGTCAGTGGGCATATAGGAGCGATCATATTGATCGCTGCATACGCCAAGGGTGCTACACTGAGGATGGTGGTAAACACATGTTTACTAAGCCCAAACATCACCCGCACCGCTCCCCCCGCTGCGCTCCCCAGCCTGTCAGTTTACTAGAGCAGAAGCTGCTGGAGGGGAAGGAGGGATGCTGCCGGAGCAGGGATGGATTGTGGTTGCAGGGGCAGGTATGGGGGGCTATCTGAGTCATAGGGGGACACATCTGGACCCCCCAAACCCCCAGCAGCATCTGAAGCTGGCTGGAGCGGCAGAGGACGGATGCCGGCTTATGATGGTGGCAGCAGGGGATGGAATTTGGGGGGGGGGTGAAGGGGGTTGAAGGGGATAGGAGAGGAGAGTGGGGGAGTAGTTTTAGGTGGAAGGGAGCTGCGGGAGGTGGAGAGGCAGGGGACGGGGAAGCGGTGGCATTGGAGGGGGCAGTCACATTAGCAGTTTCTAACTCTGATTAGCGGGTTGTAATCAGCTGATCAGAGTTATAGAAGAGTTATAGAATTGTTCAGCAGAGTCTGCTGAACAATTCTGATATAAGCTTATGATTATTGAAGTGACCATAAGCTTATAGGAGAGTGAGAAAGGAGGTCCGTATGCCATACTGACCTGGCCACCTGCAGGCCCTTTTGTAGGTCTGTATGGCCTTGGCAGTGAAAGGGTTAAAAAGAGTAAACACAGTTGATTGATAATAAATGGCTTCAGCCAAACACTAACCATGAGTGAAAATGTTTGTGTTATTCACACTCTCTGAAAAAATGGCCAAGAAATCATAAATCCTGCCAAGATATGTAAACTTATGAGCACAACTGTGTGTGTGTGTTTATTTTGTATGTATATAATTTGATACATTTAGAAATATAGATATACATTTAGATATATATATATATATATATATATATATATATATATATATATATATATATATATATATATATATATATACATACACACACTAATGACTTTAATTTTTTTTTTTTTTATAAGAACTAGAAAAATCATGGTGTTTCTCTTATTTTTAGATTCTTCATTTTCCAACGGTGTCTGTGGAATTTCTATTAATTATACCTCCGTAGCTAAAGCTAGTGTGGATCCCCAAGGTTTGACTGCCATGTGCTAAGAAAGAAGTCTGCTCCCAATCTTCCAGTTAGGTCAAGTGCAAAAATTAAGATATGATTGAGGGCTGTCAGTAGCTGCAAATATAAAAACACCTCCTCACCATGTCATTATAACATGTGGCTGTAACAAACTGGCTAGTGTTTTAACTTATGACAATTAATTTTTAAAAGTAATGTAATCTGACAGTGAAAGGATATTGAAAGACTTGTGAAGATGTCATAAGTGTGACCTTTCTGCCCAAGTGTATCCAGAAGCCATTTTTAACAAGGGATCTCAGAAAACAGTACTACTCCTTTTGTAGTTTTGTTAATTAGTTATTGATTTGAAACAATGCACTACAAAATATTGTCAGATTAGCTAGACGCCAGCAAGGTCACTGTGTGACAGTCTGGTCTTGATAATCTTTATACTACACAAGAATTTGCTTTCACAAAACCTATTGTTGTGTGATATGTGCCTTTTGTCCTGTGCTGCTTTGAAATGTTTCAGAGATTGGTGCATGTGTTTCTAGGTTACAGTGCAAAGTCTGATGTTATCTTACCCCATTGTGTGAATTGTGCAGCATTATATTTACTACCTCGAAAGGTATTCTATTATTATCTTTTTTTTAAATGGGATTTCAGATTGATATAGCCATTTTCACTACAATTGATATGTAGTAGCAGTGAAAAGAAAACAGAAAAAAGTTTACACATTGGGTGAAATTGGTATTTTAGGATAAAAAGGAAGTATGCTTTTGATCCACCTGTTATAGAGGTCCAGCATTAGTACAGCATAATGGTAACCAGAAGTATGTAAGATTGTGCAAGGCCTGCTTGTGGATGTATTCAGTTACTCTCTATCGCATTACCCTATACAAACCTCCTGCTTTACCCCACTAGCATTTACCTTCAGCCACAGTGGCTCCCAAGTAAGAAAGTAGCTTCCAGACCAACACAGTGCTGAACATAGTTTATGAACTTTTTTACAGTTTAAATAATGGTTACCAAAATATTTAATTTAGAAAACTCAGCTTAAAAAATGTAAACATTTATCTTTTTAAAATAAGCAACCAGATCTTAAAGTAAACCTTACCCAAATCATGCATACTAAAGTATTTAAATATTCTGAACAACATTCACCTACAGTAGCTTGAAAAATTATTCATACCCCTTGAAATTTGTCACATTTTGTCATGTTACAACCAGAAACGTAAATGTATTTTATTGGGATTTTATGTGATAGACCTACACAAAATAGAAGAAAAATCATAAATGGTTTTCAGAATTTTTTACAAATGTGTGAAAAGTGTGGTGTGCATTTGTATTCAGCCCCCTTTACTCTAATACCCCTAACCAAAATCTAGTGGAACCAATTGCCTTCATTTCACTGAGCACTGTTCAATCCATCATCTGAAAATGGAAAGAGTATAGCACAGCTGCAAACTTACCAAGACATGGACGTCCACCTAAACTGACAGGCTGGGCAAGGAGAGCATTAATCAGAGAAGCAGCCAAGAGGCCCATGGTAACTCTGAAGGGAGCTGCAAAGATCCACAGCTCAGGTGGGAGAATCTGTCAACAGGAGTCGTGCATGACCCATATCTGGCCTTTTATGGAAGAGTGGCAAGAAGAAAACCATTGTTGAAAGAAAGCCATAAGAAGTCCTGTTTGCAGTTTGCAAGAAGCCATGTGGGGGACACAGCAAACATGTGGAAGAAGTTGCTCTGGTCAGATGAGACAAAAATTGAACTTTTTGACCTAAAAGCAAAACGCTATGTGTGGTGGAAAACTAACACACTGCACATCACCCTGAACACACCATCCCCGCCGTGAAACATGGTGGTGGCAGCATTATATTATGGGGATGCTTTTCTTCAATGGGGACTGGGAAGATGGATGGAGCCAAATATAGGGCAATCTTTGAAGAAAACCTGTTGGAGTCTGCAAAAGACTGGGGCGAAGGTTCACCTTCCAGCAGGACAACGACCCTAAACATAAAGTCAGAGCTACAATGGAATGGTTTAGATCAAAGCATATTGATATGTTAGAATGGCTCAGTCAAAGTCCAGACCTAAATTGAATTGAGAATCTGTGGCAAGACACAGAGTCTGTGGCAACTCACAGACACTCACCTTCCAGTCTGACAGAGCTTGAACTATTTTGCATAGAAGAATGGGCAAAAATGTCACTCTATAGATGTGCAAAGCTGGTAGAGACATACCCAAAAAGACTTACAGCTGTAATTGCAGCGAAAGTTGGTTCTACAAAGTATTGACTCGGGGGCTGAATACAAATGCACGCCACACTTTTCACATTTTTATTTGTAAAAAATGTTGAAAACCATTTATCATTTTCCTTCCACTTCACAATTATGTGCCACTTTGTGTTGGTCTGTCACATAAAATCCCAATAAAATACATTTATGTTTTTGGTTGTAACATGACAAAATTAGGAAAATTTCAAGGGATATGCATACTTTTTCAAGACACTGTATATATCTATAGACATTGTGGAGAAATCCATTTTCAAAGTTAACAGTGTGGACATAGCCTTTTTCCTATGGGAACAGATCTTGGAAGGCCAAATATAGTGGATGTCTCTAAGCTGGGCACAAATGCACTTTAAAATAATTTTCAGGTTGTTCAACCCTCCTCTGTAGTTCCCACTGATGTGAAAATCCCCCCCTCCCCCAATTTAAAAAAAAACAAGCAGAGGGGCACCTCTGAGTGTATATATCAAAACACTTTAATAGTAAAAACAATATCCACTCACATGGAAGAAGGTATAGTTGAGTACATCCCTGGGCTGAGTAGTGTCCAAGAGCAGGATGGGTGACCAAGTCACAGTAGGTCCCCTTCTTGCTGGCGATGTGCAGCACATTAAATTCCAGTAAAGGATGGGGCGGTGAACTGTCAGAGCCTGTTAGTTCTCAGCGCTACAGCTCCAAAGGCCCTAGCTGGTGACCGCTGTATTGGAAGACAGCCTGTGTGGTGTGGATCCCAAAGAGGGGCTTGGATAGCATAGAACAGCATGGCACAGGGCGGTGACGTCACAAGAATGTGACGTGTTTCTGAGCGTGCGTGCTACGAGTGTTCTGATAGCCACGCTCCTTTATTAATCATAGTGAATGGGGTGAAGGGACAGTCATATAGTGGAGCAGGGGGAGGGGTCAGAGAAAATACATGTAATAATAGTGTGTAACGTTAATGGTGGCAGGAAATGAATATGCATTAGCCAAAAACAAATATATCCTGACGATTATATATACTGAAAGAAAGAACAGAATAATCAGAATCATGTATCGCCAAAAAATTTAAATAATATCGCTGTCAAGCATAATAAAAACAAGTATAACCAAGTATGATGGCATATTAGTGATTATAATGTGTGGATGTATACTGGAGACTGACTATATACATGATGTACAATAAATAGGATACCTCAATAATTGTGGAGAATTTTAAAAAGGGTATTTTTAGGAAAGAATTTTTTTAAGATGATTATTTAATATTCTTCAATAGTCACAAATAATTGATATAAATTGAGGGATAGATAAGAGGAAATGTATTTAAATAATGAATAAGATGATGGGTTGTGGAAAATGATTTTAAAATTAAATAGAAAGATGCATGGGGATAAAATAAATATAAGATTAAAAACAATCAATCAATTGATTAATAGATAAATTAGATGGTATTATATGATAAAATAATATTATTTTAATAACATGTATAAAGATGCCTGACAAAGAAAAATGTATTAAACTTGGTTAATCAATATTTATTATCAAGGGGGATATAAATATATAATATATACAGTATCTCACAAAAGTGTGTACACCACTCACATTTCTGTAAATATTTTATTATATCTTTTCATGTGACAACACTGAAGAAATGACACTCTGCTACAATGTAAACTAGTGAATGTACACCTTGTATAACAGTGTAAATTTGCTGTCCCCTCAAAATAACTCCACACATAGCCATTAACGCCTAAACTGCTGGCAACAAAAGTGAGTACACTCCTAAGTAAAAATGTCCAAGTTGGCTCCAATTAGCCATTGTCCCTCCCTGGTGTCATGTGACCTGTTAGTGTTACAAGGTTTCAGGTATGAATGGGGAGCAGGTATGTTAAATTTGGTGTTCTCACTCTCTCATACTGGTAACTGGAAGTTCAAGCCTCTTCTAAAGATGATGCACAAGAAAGCCTGCAAACAGTTTGCTGAAGACAAGCAGAGTAAGGACATGGATTACTGAAACCATGTCCTGTGGTCTGATGAGAACATGATAAACTTATTTATTTCAGATGGTGTCAAGCGTGTGTGGCGGCAACCAGGTGAGGAGTGCAAAGACAAGTGTGTCTTGCCTACAGTCAAGCATGGTGGTGGGAGTGTCATGGTCTGAGGCTGCATGAGTGCTGCCGGCACTGGGGAGCTACAGTTCATTGATGGAACCATGAATGCCAAAGATGGGTGATAAATAAAGTAGGAAGGGGGAAGAGGGTGAGGGGAGGGGGGAAGGGCAGAAAGGAAAGCAGGGGGAGGGGGTGGGGAGTAAATGGGTCAGTGGGAGGGGAGGAGGGAGTCATGTTAAAAAATGGTTAGCCTTAAC
This sequence comes from Aquarana catesbeiana, assembly GCF_042186555.1. Lineage (NCBI taxonomy): Eukaryota > Metazoa > Chordata > Amphibia > Anura > Ranidae > Aquarana > Aquarana catesbeiana. The sequence goes on along the minus strand of NC_133324.1, from coordinate 165,055,460 downwards.
AATACATAGTGTTCTATGCTGTTTCTCATCTCAGGGCCGGATTATCATATACTCACAAAGTACGATCCCACCACCCCCATGGAGAGTAGAGAGGGAGAGAGGATCCTGTTATAATAATAAAACAATGTAAGTTTAGGCTAGAAAAGATGACATCCAATAATCTATATTAATAAATTGGAGTACAGTCTCGATACCCTCGTTTAAGCCACCTGACGAAAAAACATCAAGATTATAAATCCAGAAAGTTAGTGTGGGTCATTGAACAAATATCCAGATCCCTCACAGAAGCTGAACGTTTCAAAAAATTGTGCACCAGAGAGACTTTCTGGATTTATATTCTTGATGTTCTTTCACCAGGTGGCTTAAACAAGGGCATCGAGATTGCGTTTGTACACTAATTTATTAATATAGATCATTGGATGTTGTCTTTTCTATCCTAAACTTATGTTGTTTTATTATTATCACAGGATCCTCTCTCCCTCTCTACTCTCCATGGTGGTGGCAGGTCCGTACTTTGTGAGTATATAGTATTCCGGCCCTGAGATGAGACACAGCATAGAACACTATGTATTGTTAAGGCTAACCAATTTGTAACGTAACTCCCTCCCACCCATCCCCATCCTCCCCACCCCCCTTCTTTCCTTTATACCCTTCCCACTCCCCCCCCCTTCTCTTCCCTCCTCCCCCATTTCTCCCCCCCCCTCTTCCCCCTTCCTACTTTATTTATCACCCATCTTTTCCAAGCCATACCGTACCAGAACCAGAGGTGGTTCTGGCCAGCTCAGTAGATTGGTTTAACCACTTCAATACCAGGCACTTAGACACCTTCCCGCCCAGGCCAATTTTCAGCTTTCAGCGCTGTCGCAATTTGAATGACAATTGCGTGGTCATCCATCACTGTACCCAAACAAATTTTTCAGCATTTTGTTACCACAAGTAGAGCTTTCTTTTGGTGGTATTTGATCATCTCTGCGGTTTTTATTTTTTGCGCAACAAATAAAAAAAGACCGAAAATTTTCGAAAAAAAACAAGTTTTTATTTGTTTCTGTTAAAATTTTTTGTAAATAAGTAAGTTTTCTCCTTCAATGATGGGCACTGATATGGCTGCACTGATGGGCACCGATGAGGTGGCACCAGTGAGGTGGCACTGATAGGCGGCACTGATAGGTGGCACTGATGGACACTGATAGGTGGCACTGGTATGCGGCACTGATGGGTACTCATAGGTGGCACCGATGGGCACTCGTGGGTGGCACTGATGGGTACTTATGGGTGGCACTGATTTGTGGCACTGATGGGCACTGATAGGTGGGCACTGATGGGCACAGATGGGCACTGACAGTGGCACAGATGGGCACTGACAGGTGGCACCAATGGGCAATGACAGGTGGCACTGATAAAACATTGGGGGCATTGCTGGACAGATCTTGGACATAATGGTGCCAATCAGTGCCCATTTGTGGGCACTGATTGGCACAGATTGGGCACACTGGGCACATGTGGATGGCCATGGGGTACATACCTGGCCATCCACATGTTGCCCATTCCCTGGTGGTCCTAGTGGCGATCCCTGGTGGTCCAGTGTGGTGATCTAAAGGGGGGGCTGCGCTGATAAACAATCAGCGCAGACCCCCCCTGCCAGGAGAGCCGCCGATCAGCTCTCCTCTACTTGCGTCTGTCAGACGCGAGTGAGGAAGAGCCGATCAACGGCTCTTCCCATTGACAGCGTGATCAGCCGTGATTGGACACGGCTGATCACGTGGTAAAGTGCCTCCACCGGAGGCTCTTTACCAAGATCGGTGGAGCGGTGTGTCAGGCTGATGCGCGCTCCCGGGGGCGTGTGACGACATATGCTGCTGGACGTCATATGACGCCCAGTCAGGATAACAGAACCACTTCCCGGACGTCAATCCGCTATAGGGCGGGCGGGAAGTGGTTAAGAAAGGCCTGAATACTTTCCTAAATGTACATATTATAACTGTGTACTAACATTTATAGGTAAAGTTGATCCAGGGAAAATCCTCTTGGGGGATTAGGAAGGAATTTTTTCCCCTGCTGTAGCAAATTGGAGCATGCTCTGCTGGGGTTTTTTGCCTTCCTCTGGATCAACTGTGGGTATAGAATTGGATTGTATATTGGATTGTACGATATTTTTTATTTTATTGATTTGTTTTTTTTTTTATGGTTGAACTGGATGGACTTATGTCTTTTTTCAACCTGACTAACTATGTAACTATGTACCGCTTCTTTCTGAACTAAAAAAAAAAAAATATATATATATATATATATATATATGTGTGTGTGTGTGTATATATATAATATATATATATATATATATATATATATATATATATATATATATATATATATGTGTGTGTATACTTTGATAATAAATATTGGTGACCAAGTTTCATCAATTTTTCTTTGTCAGGCTTCTTTAAATATTTTATTAAAATATTATTTTATCATATAATACCATCTAATTGATCAATTGATTAATTGTTTTCAATCTTATAATTATTTTTATCCCCATTCATCTTTCTATTTAATTTTAAAATCATTTTCCACAACCCATATCTCATTCACTATTTAAATACATTCCCTCTTATCTATCCCTCAATTTATATCAATTATTTGTGACTATTGAAGAATATATAATAATCTTCTTAAAAAATAATTTCCTAACAAATTCCCTTTTTAAAATTCTCCACAATTATTGAGGTATCCCATTTATTGTACATCATGTATATAGTCAGTCTGCAGTATACATCCACACATTATAATCACTAACATGCTATCATACTTGGTTATACTTGTTTTTATTATGCTTGACAGCGATATTATTTATATTTTTATGCAATACATGATTCTGATTATTCTGTTCTTCTGGTATATATTATCATCAGGATATATTTGTTTTTGGCTAATGCATAGTCATGTCTTGCCACCATTAATGTTACACACTATTATTCCATGTATTTTCTCTGACCTATCCCCCCACTATATAAGACTGTCCCTCCACCCCATTCATTATGCTTAATAAAGGAGCGCGGCTACCATAACACTCGTAGCGCGCACGCTCAGAAATGCATTGCATTCTTGTGACGTCACCGCCCTGTGCCACGCTATTCTACATTATCCAAGCCTCTCTTTGGGATCCACACCACACGACCGTCTTCCATCACAGCGGCCACCAGCTAGGACCTTTGGAGCTGCAGCGCTGAGAACTAACAGGCTCTAACCATTCACCTCCCCATCCTTTCATGGGAATTGATGTGCTGCACATCACCAGCGAGAAGTGGACCTACTGTGACTTGGTCACCCATCCTGCTCCTGGACACTACTCAGCCCAGAGATGTACTCAACTATACCTTCTCCCATGTGAGTGGATATTGTTTTTACTATTAACCACTTGACGACCGCCTCACGCCGATATACGTCGGCAGAATGGCACGGGCAGGCAGAATCACGTGTAAATATACGTGATCTGCCTCCCGCGGGCGGGGGGTTCAGTCGGACCCCCCCGGTGCCCGAGGCGGTCGCCTTGTGACTGGGAGCAATGAGAGGTGAGGGGGAGACCATCCGTTCGTGGCCCCCCCCCTCGCGATCGCTCCCAGCCAATGGGACTCTTCCTTTGCTGCTGTATGCTAAACAGCAGCGAAGGAAATGATGTCATCTCTCCTCGGCTCAGTATTTTCCTTTCCGGCGCCGAGGAGAAAAGACATCACTGTGAGTGTAAAAAACACACACACACAGTAAAACATGCCAGGCACACATTACACCCCCAATCGCCCCCCGATCACCCCTCCCCCCCCCCCCCCCCCCCCCGTCACACTGACACCAAGCAGTTTTTTTTTTTTCTGATTACTGCATGGTGTCAGTTTGTGACAGTTAGTGTGGTAAGGCAGTTAGGGTTAGCCCCCTTTAGGTCTAGGATACCCCCTAACCCCCCCTAATAAAGTTTTAATCCCTTGATCACCCCCCGTCGCCAGTGTCACTAAGCGATCATTTTTCTGATCGCTGTATTAGTGTCGCTGGTGACGCTAGTTAGGGAGCTAAATATTTAGGTTCGCCGTCAGCGTTTTATAGCGACAGGGACCCCCATATACTATCTAATAAAGGTTTTAACCCCTTGATTGCCCCCTAGTTAACCCTTTCACCACTGATCACCGTATAAGTGTTACGGGTAACGCTGGTTAGTTTGTTTATTTTTTATAGTGTCAGGGCACCCGCCGTTTTTTTTACCGAATAAAGGTTTAGCCCCCTGATCGCCCGGCGGTGATATGCGTTGCCCCAGGCAGCGTCAGATTAGCGCCAGTACCGCTAACACCCACGCACGCACCATACGCCTCCCTTAGTGGTATAGTATCTGATCGGATCAATATCTGATCCGATCAGATCTATACTAGCGTCCCCAGCAGTTTAGGGTTCCCAAAAACGCAGTGTTAGCGGGATCAGCCCAGATACCTCCTAGCACCTGTGTTTTGCCCCTCCGCCCAGCCCAGCCCACCCAAGTGCAGTATCGATCGATCACTGTCACTTACAAAACACTAAACGCATAACTGCAGCGTTCGCAGAGTCAGGCCTGATCCCTGCGATAGCTAACAGTTTTTTTGCGTACCTGCCACTACCTATTGCTATCATAGGGGATATTTACATTCCCTGAGATAACAATAAAAATGATTTAAAAAAAAAAAATGAGAGGAACAGTTTAAAAATAAGACAAAAAAAAAAAAAAAAAAAAAAAAAAAAAGCACCCCTGTCCCCCCCCTGCTCTCGCGCTAAGGCGAACGCAAGCGTCGGTCTGGCGTCAAATGTAAACAGCAGTTGCACCATGCATGTGAGGTATCACCGTGAAGGTCAGATCGAGGGCAGTAATTTTAGTAGTAGACCTCCTCTGTAAATCTAAAGTGGTAACCTGTAAAGGCTTTTAAAAATGTATTTATTTTGTTGCCACTGCACGTTTGTGCGCAATTTTAAAGCATGTCATGTTTGGTATCCATTTACTCGGCCTAAGATCATCTTTTTTATTTCATCAAACATTTGGGCAATATAGTGTGTTTTAGTGCATTAAAATTTAAAAAAGTGTGTTTTTTCCCCAAAAAATGCGTTAGAAAAATCGCTGCGCAAATACTGTGTGAAAAAAAAATGAAACACCCACCATTTTAATCTGTAGGGCATTTGCTTTAAGAAAATATATAATGTTTGGGGGTTCAAAGTAATTTTCTTGCAAAAAAAAAAAATTTTTTTCATGTAAACAAAAAGTGTCAGAAAGGGCTTTGTCCTCAAGTGGTTAGAAGAGTGGGTGATGTGTGACATAAGCTTCTAAATGTTGTGCATAAAATGCCAGGACAGTTCAAAACCCCCCAAATGACCCCATTTTGGAAAGTAGACACCCCAAGCTATTTGCTGAGAGGATGTCGAGTCCATAGAATATTTTATATTGTGACACAAGTTGCGGGAAAGAGACAAATTTTTTTTTTTTTTGCACAAAGTTGTCACTAAATGATATATTGCTCAAACATGCTATGGGAATATGTGAAATTACACCCCAAAATACATTTTGTTGCTTCTCCTGAGTATGGGGATACCACATGTGTGAGACTTTTTTGGAGCCTAGCCTCATACGGGACCCCGAAAACCAAGCACCGCCTTCAGGCTTTCTAAGGGCGTAAATTTTTGATTTCACTCTTCACTGCATATCACAGTTTCAGAGGCCATGGAATGCCCAGGTGGCACAAAACCCCCCCAAATGACCCCATTTTGGAAAGTAGACACTCCAAGCTATTTGCTGAGAGGTATAGTGAGTATTTTGCAGACCTCACTTTTTGTCACAAAGTTTTGAAAATTGAAAAAAGAAAAAAAAAAATGTTTTCTTGTCTTTCTTGAAGAGCAAATGAGAGCTGCAAAATACTCACCATGCCTCTCAGCAAATAGCTTGGGGTGTCTACTTTCCAAAATGGGGTCATTTGAGGGGGGGTTTGTGCCACCTGGGCATTCCATGGCCTCTGAAACTGTGATAGGCAGTGAAGAGTGAAATCAAAAATTTACACCCTTAGAAATACTCAGGAGAAGCAGCTAAATGTATTTTGGGGTGCAATTCCACATATGCCCATGGCCTGTGTGAGCAATATATCATTTAGTGACAACTTTGTGCAAAAAAAAAAAAAAAAGTGTAAATTTCCCGCATTTTGTGTCAAAATATAAAATATTCCATGGACTCAACATGCCTCAAAGCAAATAGCTTGGGGTGTCTACTTTCCAAAATGGGGTCATTTGGGGGGGTTTTATGCCATCTGGGCATTTTATGGCCTTCAAAACTGTGATAGGTAGTGAGGAGTAAAATCAAAAATTTACGCCCTTAGAAATCCTGAAGGCAGTGATTGGTTTTCGGGGCCCCGTACGCGGCTAGGCTCCCAAAAAGTCCCACACATGTGGTATCCCTGTACTCAGGAGAAGCAGCTGAATATATTTTGGGGCGCAATTCCACATATGCCCATGGCCTGTGTGAGCAATATATCATTTAGTGACAACTTTTTGTCATTCAATCACTTGGGACAAAAAAAAATAATATTCAATGGGCTCAACATGCCTCTCAGCAATTTCCTTGGGGTGTCTACTTTCCAAAATGGGGTAATTTGTGGGGGTTTTGTACTGCCCTGCCATTTTAGCACCTCAAGAAATTACATAGGCAGTCATAAATTAAAGGCTGTGTAAATTACAGAAAATGGACCCTAGTTTGTAGGCGCTATAACTTTTGCGCAAACCAATAAATATACACTTATTGGCATTTTTTTTTACCAAAGACGTGGCCGAATACATTTTGGCCTAAATGTATGACTAAAATTGAGTTTATTGGATTTTTTTTATAACAAAAAGTAGAACATATCATTTTTTTTTCAAAATTTTCGGTCTTTTTCCGTTTATAGCGCAAAAAATAAAAACCGCAGAGGTGATCAAATACCATCAAAAGAAAGCTCTATTTGTGGGAAGAAAAGGACGCAAATTTCGTTTGGGTACAGCATTGCATGACCGCGCAATTAGCAGTTAAAGCGACGCAGTGCCAAATTGGAAAAAGTCCTCTGGTCATGAGGCAGCCAAATGGTCCGGGGCTGAAGTGGTTAAAGTGTTTTGATATATACACTCAGAGGCACCCATCTACTTGTTTTCTCTTAGCTTCACTGGAATTGGCTTCTGGTCTCCCCTGGTGGCAGCCCTGACATACCGACCTACTCCTTATCATACCTGTTTGGACTATTATGGATTTTATATGCTCATGACTGAGGTTCTAGAGTATTGCGCCTTCTACTTGTCCCCAATTTTAAAAGGCCAGTTATTAGTTGTTCCAGCTGTGAAACGTCTGAACATATTGATTTGTACAGGCATGCAGAAAGCTCACAAAAATAGTCTGCCTTTCCTATATCTCTACACGCAGGAGCACACGTTGCCAAACAAGGAGCAAACTTAAAATGATACTAGACAGAGAAGTGTTATTTGCCTTAAATTATACATATCATGCCACTGTATTTTTTTTTGTTTTTTTAAATCCTCTAAGTGCCTTATTCCTGCAGGGCTGTTGTGTCATCACGTGATATTTTCCTGTTCTTTGGCATCTGCAGGGAAAGATCTTTGGGAAGGGGCTTTTATTACTCTGCTGATGTATGCTCTCTACTGTGTGAGTCTGCGTCTGGCCAGCCCTGATTGGTGCTGTGCCAGTCACATGACTAAAAAAAAACAATTTCAGAAGAGCAATTCAAATGAAATTATAATTATAATATAAAAGAAAAGGTTTTATTGCTCCCTATAAATATTTATTGAACGTCAGATGTGTATTTTTTATGCATCAATATAGTGCAGGTGGATTCAAAGATGATTGGCACAAGCTTTCACTTTGTTCAGACAGCATCTGCATCCAAGGATCTTTTATTATGTTACAGGTATTCGCAATTATATTTCATATATATAATACTAATTTATATTAAAAATAAGCTTTTTTTGTGAGTTTCTTAATTCCTAAATGTAATCAGTCGGCATACTATATCTCATCCCCATAGTATTTTGCAATAAGAGGACATAAAGAAGGAGGGAAGAGAGTGTCATTTAGCACTGTGTATACTGTATGCCCACAATGTTTTTTTTAGTTTTACAAATTGAACACAGGGTTATGCTTACTAACAATAATTTACATGAGCAGTCTTTACTGTTAAATCAGCTCCATTTTTTTTATTACGAAATCTAGCATCAATTTAACAAAGTATATACTGGTAATGTTTGTGTTTGTGATTAAACTAAAGGATTTCTTTGTTGGAAACAAGGGTGTATAGAGGGTCCTAATAGACCAGGGGCACCTCTGGGAATGGTCCCAGAGGCTGGTGGGATGATGACAGAATTGGGTCAAACTAACTAAACTAAAACTAAAAAAACCTTTTTTTTTTTTTTTTTTTTTTTTTTTACAAAAATGAACTGATCTAAAACTGTAATATCACATTTAGATGATATGGCTGAAATAAAATCAAATGTGTTAGTATTGCTTAGATGGAAGAAAATATATATAATTATTATTATTATACAGATTTTATATAGCGCCAACAGTTTGCGCAGCGCTTTACAACATGAGGGCAGACATTACAGTTACATTACAATTTGGTTCAAGAGGAATCAGAGGGCCCTGCTCGTTAGAGCTTACAATTTAAAAATATATAATATATATTTATTTATAATTTGCAAAAAATAGATATACATTGTGGCTGTGTGGCTGTGTGTGTGTGTGTGTGTGTATGTGTATATATATATATATATATATATATATATGTATATATATATATATATATATATATATATATATATATATATATAATTTGTAAAAAATATACAGTGTGTGTATATCTATCTATCTATCTATATAGATATATATAGAGATATATTTATATCTCTATATAGATATAGAGATATATTTATATCTATATAGATATAGATCTATATATATATATATATATATATATATATATATATAGATATATATCTATAGATATATATCTATATATATCTATAGATATATATCTATATATATACATACAGGTGCATCTCAAAAAATTAGAAAATCATCAAAGAGTAAATTTATTTCTGTAATTCTAGTAAGAAAATGAAACTCGTATATTATATAGATTCATTACACACAGTATGATATATTTCAAGCATTTCTTTCTTAATTTTGATGATTATGGCTTACAGCTAGTTTAAAGCCCAAGATTCAGTATCTCATATTTCACAGTAATTTGAATATTGTTAAAAGGTCAATATTGTAGACTCATGGTGTCAATCTCTAATCAGCTTAAATAACTCAAAATACCTGTAATGGTTTCCTGAGCCTTTAAATGGAATCTGTCTGGTTCAGTTGGTTATACAATCATCGGGAAGACTGTTGACTTGCCAGTTGTCCAGTCATTGCCACCCTCCACAAGGAGGGTAAGTCACAAAAGGTCATTGCTGAAGAAGTTGGCTGTTCAGAGTGCTGTATCCAAGCATATTAATGGAAAGTTGGGTGGAAGGAAAAAGTGTGGTAGAATAAGGTGCACAATCAACAGGGATAACCACAGAGGATTGTGAAGCAAAGACCGATGAAGAATTTGGGGAGGATTCACAAAGAGTGGGCTATGGCTGGTGTCAGTGCTTCAAGAGCCACCACACAGATGTATCCAGGACATGGGCTACAACTGTCGCATTCCTTGTGTCAAGCCACTCCTGAGCCAGAGACCACATCAGAAGCGTCTTACCTGGGCTAAGGAGAAAAAGGACTGGACTGTTGCTCAGTGGTCCAACATCCTCTTTTCGGATTAGGGCTCTTTCACACGGGGCGGATCAGTGATGATCCACCCCGTGAACACCCGCTTGCTCAGCGGGGATCGCTCCGCCGATCCCCGCTGAGCAGGAAGATGACAGGTCCATCGCTGCACACTGTGCAGCGACAGACCTGTCGGAGCGCCGCTCTCCCCTATGGGGGATCGGATGATGACAGACCGTAGAGTCCGTCGTCACCCGATCCGATCCAAAAACGGATGGAAAAGTAGGGTTTTCCTCTGTTACACTTTTCGGATCGGAGCGGGTCGGATGTCAGCGGACATGTCACCGCTGACATCCGACGCTCCATAGGGATACATGCATGTCCGTTTTTCAACCGAAAACGTAAGGATGAAAAAAGGACATACGGATCGTCCATGTGAAAGAGCCCTAAAAGTACATTTTGCATTTCATTTGGAAATCAAGGTCCCAAAGTCTGGAGGAAGAGTAGAGAGGCACAGAATTCAAGTTGCATGAGGTCCAGTGTGAAGCTATCATAATCAGTGATGGTTTGGGGAGCCATGTCATCTGCTGTTGTTGGTTCACTGTATTTTATCAAGTCCAAAGTCAGCGTAGCCCTCTAGCAGGAAATTCTAGAGTACTTCATGCTTCCCTCTGCTGACCAGCTTTATGGAGATGCTGATTTCATTTTCCAGCAGGACTTGACACCTGCCCACACTGGCAAAAATACCAATACCTGGTTTAATGATCATGGTATCACTGTGCTTGATTGGCCAGCAAACTAGCCTGACCTAGACCCCATAGAGAAAATCTGTGGGGTATTGTCAAGAGGATGATGAGACACCAGACCCAACAATACAGACGAGCTGAAGGCCGTTATCAAAGCAACCTGGGCTTCCATAACACCTCTGCAGTGCCATAGTGTGATGCCAATATCAAGTGTCCTGGCTAGCAATGAGAACAAATACATTTTCTCTCCAGCATAAAAGGCACAACTGAGCATGTGCTGGTTGGCTACCCTGCCTGTGTTAGCTATCTTTCCCCAGATAGACAGTGCAGGAGGGGGAGGATCTATGCATACAGGATAAAACAGCCTTATTACGCAATGCAGAAGATTAACCCCTAAAGTTCCACAGTGAGTATAACGAGCATGCTATACTGCATATACAGACAGATTTTACTGTTGTGGTTTTAGTAACACTTTAAATATACTTTGATGCAAGCTTCCAGTTGTTGCAATTTTCTGCAGTGCATCAGATCCTATTTCCCCACGCCCCATCAGATCCCTCCCCCAGCTCCCTTACTGAGTCACCTAAGGCTTATTCCCTTATTGTGCTACCACAACAGGTTAAGCAGGACATTTCTGGACACCAAGGGCACATTTATTACATTTTTTAATGGTAACATGAAATTTCCAGCCCATCATAGTCACTGTATCTACAGTTAGGTCCATATATATTTGGACAGAGGCACAATTTTCATATTTTTGGTTCTATATGCCTACAGAATAAAATGAAAACAAAACAATCCAAGTGAATTTGAAGTGCAGACTTTAAGCTTTAATTCAAGCGGTTGAGCCCCCAATTTGAGGGGCTCAAATGTAATTGATCATTTTTAATATTTTGTTGAGAATTCTTTACTGGCAATGACTGCCTGAAGTCTCAAACCCATGGACATTACCAAAGACTGGGTTTCCTCCTTTCTGTTGCTTTGCCAGTCTCTAACTGCCGCTGTCTTCAGTTGTTCTTTGCTTGTGGATCTTTCTGCCTTTAGTTTTGCCTTCGGCAAGTGAAATGCATGCTCAATTGGGATGAGATCAGGTGATTGACTCGGCTATTGCAGAATACAGTGCCTTGCAAAAGTAGTCACCCCCTTGGATTTTTACCTATTTTTACATTACAGCCTTTAGTTCATGTTTTTTTAATCTGAATTGTGTTCTGATCCATCACATATAATAGTTTAAATTGGTGAAGTAAAATTAGAAAAATATATACATAAAACTATTTTTCAGAAATAAAAAACTGATAATTGGCATGTGCGTATGTATTCACCCCCTTTGTTATGAAGCTCATAAAAAGCTCTGGTGCAACCAATTACCTTCTGAAGTCATATAATTAGTGAAATGATGTCCACCTGTGTGCAATCTAAGTGTCGCATGATCTGTCATTACATATACACACCTTTTTGAAAGGCCCCAGAGGCTGCAACACCTAAGCAAGAGACACCACTAATCAAACACTGCCATGAAGACCAAAGAACTCTCCAAATAAGTAAGAGACAAAAAAAAATATCCAAATCTTTAATGATCCCTAGGAGCACCATCAAATCTATCATATCCAAATGGAAAGAACTTGGCACAACAGCAAACCTGCCAAGAGACGGCCGCAGACCAAAACTCACGGACCAGGCAAGGAGGGCATTAATCAGAGAGGCAGCACAGAGACCTAAGCTAACCCTGGAGGAGCTGCAGAGTTCCACAGCAGAGACTGGAGCATCTGTACATAGGATGTCAATAAGCCCTATGCTGCATAGAGTTGAGCTTAATGGCAGAGTGGCCAGAAGAAAGCCATTACTTTCAGCAAAAAACAAAATGGCACTGTCACTGTACTACTTACAGTGAGCCCACAGGCGAGCAGGTGACACGGGATCCCCCAGGGCGTGGAGTCTAAGGGCCAGCCGGTATTCTGCCAGGGACCACCTTAAGAGGATTTGGGCTTAGCTGCGTGCTGACCCCAGGTCACGAGTTTACCCTGCTCGCTAGGGAAGTACCAGAAGACACTGTCAGACAAGGATGGATGGATGAAGCAAAGGAGAGCCGGATAGCGAGCCAAGGTCAGGACGGGCTGCAGACAACGTAATCCGAACAAGCCGAGTCGGTACACAAGAGATCAGTTCACGAGAGGTCAGGTTAAGGCAGGTTACACGAAGGGAGCTCAGAAACAAATGTTGCTCAAGAAACCAGAACTGGTCTGAGAGGGATTTAAATAGAGAAGCACATGAGGGGCTGGACAGGAAGTAGCAGGAAGGAATCATATATTAAGCAACAGGTGAAGCTGGCGACACCCATAGCTGCAGAGTGCAGCAGAGCTAAACACAAGCTAGTGGAACAACAGGTGTCAGCCGGCCTACAGCAGTAAAGGTGAGACACAGATCAGCTCCGCAGCTGATCTGTGACAGGCACGTTTTGAGTTAGCGAAAAGGCATGTGGGAGACTCCCAAAATGTATGGAGGAGGGTGCTCTGGTCTGATGAGACTAAAATTGAACTTTTTGGCCATCAAAGAAAATGCTATGTCTGGCACAAACCCAACACATCACATCACCCAAAGAACACCATCCCCACAGTGAAACATGGTGGTGGCAACATCATGCTGTGGGGATGTTTTTCAGCAGTCGGGACTGGGAAACTGGTCAGAGTTGAGGGAAAGATGGATGGTGCTAAATACAGGGATATTCTTTTGAAAATCCTGTATCACTCTGGGGGCTAGGACTGAGGTTCACCTTCCAGCATGACAATGACCCCAAACACACTGCTAAAGCAACACTTGAGTGGTTTAAGGGGAAACATTTAAATGTGTTGGAATGGCCTAATCAAAGCCCAGACCTCAATCCAATAAAAAATCTGTGGTTAGACTTAAAGATCTCTGTTCACAAGCGCAAACCATCCAACTTGAAGGAGCTGGAGCAGTTTTGCAAGGAGGAATGGGCAAAAATCCCAGTGGTAAGATGTAGCAAGCTCATAGACACTTATCCAAAGTGACTTGGAGCTGTGATAGCCGCAAAAGGTGGCTCTACAAAGTATTGACTTTAGGGGGGTGAATAGTTAGGCACATTGACTTTTTCTGTTATTTTTTCCTATTTGTTATTTGCTTCACAAAAAAAATTTAAAAAAATGTTCAAAGTTGTAGGCATGTTCTGTAAATTAAATGATGCAAATCCTCAAATGATCCATGTTAATTCCAGGTTGTGAGGCAACAAAAGACAAAAATCAACTTTCAGCATTTGGCTGAATCTGGGCTGACCCATATTTTATGTAGTAGACCAACACAAAGTGGCACATAATTGTAAAATGGACGGAAAATGATTAATGATTTTCAAAATTTTTTACAAATAAATATCTGAAAAGTGCGTCGGGCATTTGTATTCAGCCCCCTTTACTCTGATACCCCTAATTAAATTCTAGTGGAACCAATTGCCTTCAGAAGTCACCTAATTAGTAAATAGTCCACCCGTGCGTAATTTAATCTCAGTATAAATACAGCTGTTCTGTGAAGCTCTAAAAGGTTTATTAGAGAACCTTAGTGAACAAACAGCATCATTAAGGCCAAGGAACACACCAGACAGGTCAAGGATAAAGTTGTGGAAAAGTTTAACCGCTTCAGCCCCGGAAGATTTTACCCCCTTCCTGACTAGAGCACTTTTTGCGATTTGGCACTGCATCGCTTTAACTGACAATTGCATGTTGCGACGTTGCTCCCAAACAAAATTGATGTCCTTTTTTCCCCAAAAATAGAGCTTTCTTTTGGTGGTATTTGATCACCTCTGCGATTGTTATTTTTTGCGCTATAAACAAAATAAGAGCGACAATTTTGAAAAAAACGCATTATTTTTTTACATTTTGCTATAATATCCCCCAAAAATATATAAAACATTTTTTTCCCTCAGTTTAGGCCGATCCATATTCTTCTACATATTTTTGGTAAAAAAAAAATTGCAATAAGCGTTTGATTGGTTTGCGCAAAAGTTATAGCGTTTACAAAATAGGGGATAGGTTTATGGCATTTTTATTAATAATTTTTTTTTTTTACTAGTAATTACAGCAATCAGCGATTTTTATTGTGACTGCAACATTATGGTGGACACATCGGACATTTTTTACACATTTTTGGGAACATTGTCATTTATACAGCAATCAGTGCTATACAAATGCACTGATTCCTGTGTAAATGACACTGGCAGTGAAGGGGTTAACCACTAGGGGGGGTTAAGTCAGTACTGGGGAGTGATTCTAACTGGGGGGATGGGCTAGCTGTGGCATGTCACTGATCTCTGCTCCCGATGACGGGGAGCAGAGATCAGTGACACTGTCACTAGGCAGAACGGGGAGATGCTGTTTACATCAGCATCTCCCCGTTCGTCCTCTACGTGAGGTGATCGCCAATATCCCCACGGCGATCGACTCCGCGGGACCCGCGACCCGAATCACGGAGCTCTTGGCCGGCGTGCGGCCGATGGCACGGTGGCAAATTCAAAGGGACGTACCTGTACGCCAATTTGCCCAGCTGTGACATTCTGCCAACGTACATTGGCGTGTGCCGGTCGGGAAGTAGTTAAAGCAGGGTTAGGTTATAAAAAAAAAATAGGTTATAAAAAAATATTCCAAGCTTTGAACATCTCACGGAGCACTGTTCAATCCATCATCCTTTTTCAGGGCACTGTATTACTTGTGCCAATCCCTATATAGATTTCTTTGAAGTACTTTAAAATGAATAGTATAATTTGTGTTAACTGAGGCCCAAGTTGAAATGGACAGAGACACAAAATCATTTGAGGTGGGGCTGGCAGGCCCTGACTGTAATACTGCATATGGAGGCCCCACTCTCTTTAACCCAGCTTTAACCTTGGTTTCTCGAATTAGCCAGTACAATCCACTTCTAACTAAAGCCCTTTGGGGATAAACATCTGATTTCCCCAAACATTTTATGGACACAGCAGACTGTTAATCACTTTTTTCCTTGCTTTCCAAAGCTGGATACACACTATAGAATTTTCTTTAGATTTTTTCCTTTAGATTTACCAAAACCATATAATATGAGGGCAAACCTAAACACTTTCAATTTGTATGCAACCAGGCAGGCCCTTGCACTACGTATGAGAATAGAAATGAGAACGGAGCCAAACCTAATAATCTGTGAATATCGACTGCAGCACCAAAAATTAGTAATAACTAATAAAGCATAAATCAGTGATAAAGGGCGCAAGTGAACCATACAATAATAACATATAGAACAATTTTTGAAATATTAAGTCAGCAAGTGAATCATAAATCATGTAGCAACAAAAGTCCAACAAAAATTTAAGTTATAAATAGCTCGGTTCACCTAGATAAACTCCAACACTGTGCCTCCTAAAGTGCAATGCACTTTAAATCTTGAAATCTTGAAATAAAGTGCTTCACCCGAAGTGTCATATAAATGTGCTCACCAGATATCTTTGGCCACAAAGTGACCACCAGGCATATAATAGAGGGATCCTTCCTCCTTTGTCTGAAATCTGCCAAGCCGCAAGCAGCTCCAATCATGGATGGCATAAATAGTGAAATCCTCAATCAATTATATTCTTGGATATATATCCACAGATCCCCTTCAAATAATCTGTAAAAATGGGGCTCCACCATAAACGAGCCACAGAAAGGCATAGATAGTGTAGTATTGTCTTTAATTTCTTAAAAGCACTTACGTATCATCTCTAAAATGTAGCAGATAGCAGAGCAGCTGGGGGAAGAGGCAGAGGTCGGTCCGTCACTCGATTTGTGATGCGAGAAGCACGTTGTGCGTCTCAGCTGTTGGTGTAAGTGGAGAGCTCCTATATCATGCGTGTGAAGCCTAAATTTCGATGCATTTCGCGCTCAAGCGCGCGTCATCAGGAAAATTAACAAGGAACATCAACATAGTTGTTTCTTTGATCGTAAAAACTATGGGATAATGGTGTTGTAACTTGCCCAAAAAAAACAAAAAAAAAAAAAACAACAAGCATAATAAGAATATTCTTGATATCACTAGAAAACAAAAGCCTTTTAAAATAAGTTTTGCCATAACTCCATCAGTATCACCAGCAAAGCAGCTTCATTATTATCCCATTAAAGAAGAATAGAATGTGCGCTGCATTTCAACATTTCCTAATTTGCCGCGTCAGAAATGTTAATTCTCCATTATGAGCGCTAGTTTACAAGACCGACCGCTTCCGGCTCGTTCCTTGCTTCTGATCATGCGTGTTTGTACTTTCAACTTTTGTGTGACAGACTTATGTACTGACCATACGAAAATCAGACAACAGACTGTTGTCCACTGAAAATTTACTAGCCTGCCATCCAACATTTGTTGGTCGAAAGTTGGACAACAATTGTCAAAAGGAGCATACTAACAGTCAGATTTTAGGACAACAGTCTGTCAACAGACAATCCCCTGCCAACAATCGCATTGTGTGTATGAGGCTTAAGTCATTCTCCAAACGCCAACTGAACTTATAGCAATGGCAGATAAATATGTCTGATCTATCAGAAGAAGACTAGCAAGATATCCCTAAATACGTACTTTCTTTTCTTATCCACTTTACCCCCCTTCATGACCAGGCCATTTTTGCGATACGGCACTGCTTTACTTTAACTGATAATTGCGCAGTCGTGCGATACTGTACCGAAATTAAAATGATGTCCTTTTTCCCCACAAATAGAGCTGTCTTTTGGTGGTATTTGATTACCTCTGCGGTTTTTATTTTTTTGCGCTATAAACAAAAAATGACTGACAATTTTGTAAAAAAAAAAAAAAAAATTTTTTTTTTTTACTTTCTGCTATAAAACCTAGCCAATAAAAAAATAAAATAACATTTCTTCATAAATTTAGGCCAATATGTATTCTGCTACATATTTTTTAAAAAAAATCACAATAAACGTATATTGATTGGTTTGCACAAAAGTTCTAGCATCTAGGTTACTATAACTATATAGGTTATCTTTATTGATTTTTACTAGTAATGGTGTTGACTTATGGCAGGACTGCGATATTGCGGCGGACATTCAGACACTAAATGACACTTTTGACGCTTTTTGGGGACCAGTGACACTAATACAGTGATCAGTACAAAAAATATCTACAGTCACTGTACTAATGACACTGGCCAGGAAGGGGTTAACATCAGGTGTGATCAAAGGGTTAACTGTGTCTAACCAGTGTTTTACTACAGGAAGAGAGAATTTATTCCCTGCTTTGCAGGGACACAAATTGCATCCTCCCTCCTGTCAGAACGGCGATCTGCCTGATGATTGGTGGGTGCTGGTGGACATTGAGTCTGCAGTACCCACCGATGGGCTCCCGCTGTGTATAATTACAAAGGGAGCGAGCCGCCGGTGGCATGCATGTGCGCCCCCTACCTGAAAGACACGAATCACGTATATATACATGATCCACCGCAGAGGTGCCACCCTGTAGCAGTAAAACTGCTTTAGGGCGGGCCTTAATTGGTTATAATATCAAACAGTAAATTCTAGGTTTTTATACAGGAAATTTATAAGCTGCCATCAAGACTACAGAAAATTGACTCCTCAACATTGGGCCTGTTTTCACAAATGCCTGACAAATAGTGGTACAAACAATTAATGATGTCTGGAGCTTATATATTTTATGAATCCCAGACTGATGTTATAAAAAGATAGCTCCTGATTAAACTACTATTCTTCTATACGAGATGATATGGAACTTGATATGGAACAATTTAATCCAACTTACAAAAAGAAGTTGGACTGAAAAGATAAATTAAGCTTTGCCATTAGAGAGTCTAACATATCACAAATAAAATTATCCTGTAGAAAAAAAACAGTGTTTTCCTCCAAAATTGTACTGTCAGGTCACCCAGGGCAAGGTGATAGATGCACAACGTTGGGATAAGGAGTGCACCGCTAAAGTAGTGGACCCTACGGCTGACTGCTGCAGATGGATCTCTGGGTGGTTCTGGCAAACAGGTCCACTGCAGCACTGACACAGATCCCACTGGGAGCTAGAGCATAAGGTTCCCCAGGGTTTGGAGTCTAAGAGTCAGCAGGTGTTCACCAGAGCTTCTAGTGGTGAGGATGGACTGCGCTGCAACTGGCTCCAGGTCGTGGCCCCCGAGTCTCCCAGCTCACGCTCACGGTAGGCTACTGAAGCATAGCGAGGAAGCAGCAGTCCAGGACAACAAGGGATAGTCAGGAGATAAGCCAAAGGTCGGGGCAACTAGCAGACAAAGATTAGACAAAGAACGTGTCAAAGGTCAGGGTAACAAGCAGGCAGGGATAGTCAAAGAACAAGCCAAGATTAGTGAACAGAAACAGACGTAGAGCACACGCAAGAACACACACAGGAAGACAAACACACAATATTGATCAGTAAGGCTTGGCTTGCAGTGCACAAGTTAATATAGTGTCTCCTGACGGGGGCTGGGGTGGAGCCATGCTAGAGGGAAGATTACTTAAGCATACAGGTGAACAGCGATCGGTCTCTAAGCTGACACAAGAGATAGGTAGGCAGACAGACAGACATAAATATTAATTGCAGATTTATGACATGTATGCTTTAGACTTGCTATTATCTGATGCAATGTTGGGATCTAACAGTCTTATTCTAAGTTAATGGTTTTGCTATAAGCACCTTAACCAGCTATAACAATTTGGTCATTATATTATTTCATATATTACACACACACACACCTCACTTTTCTTTGTGATGAGAAGGGGTTTTGAACCAGGTGTGGCAAACAAGAATAATCATTATTTTGTAATTTAGAGTGCATCTTAAATATATACTGGCTTATGTTATGCAATAAGCCATGGCTCTAATTGATCAAGCAAGTCAGTAACAAAACTATTCAAAAACCTCTGGCACCCTCTTAGAATCTTTTATCCTAAGCACTATCTTTTGTCTGAAAGTCTAGATATTAACCTTTTATTTGCACAGGCAGTTATTTATATATTATATCTGATTAAAACTAAATAAAAAGAGCTGGATGCATTCCTAAATACACAAAATACATTATAACTGAATACTAACATTTATAAGTAATTACACTAAGGATTGTTGATCTGGGGAACATCCTTTTGCCTTGTAGGGAATCAGGATGGAATTTTTTTTCCCTGCTGGAGCAAATTGGACCATACTTTATATACATTCTTGATTTATATAGGGCTTTTGCATTTCTCTTGATGAACTATGGGTATAGGAGTCTGTATATGGAGTTTTTCTATTTATTTTATTCTTCCCCCACATCTGTTTAGATCTTCACAGAGGACCATATTCTTAAAGTGGAGTTCCACCCACTTTTACAACTCTTCAGCATTCCTCACTAAACTGTGCACTGTAAACGAATTGGATATTTTTTTATTTTTTTTCTCAGCACGTACTGTATATCTGCTGTATTCATTTTTCACTTCCTCCTCCCTGGCCGCGGCCCATCGCATCATTTCCTGTTTGCAATGCCTTCTGGGAAGGGGCGGCAACTTCCTCTGACACTGCCGTTGCTATGGAAACCTGACCTGAAACCTATTACACTGCTTGTGCTGCACTGAGCATGTGCGAGACCTGCAAGGATGAGATCCAGGAAGAAATACAGTCTGGCTTCAGATGCCCAGACTTAAGATGGCCACGGCCTGTTGTAAGTTTATAAAATAAAAAACTACTGCTATAAACTAACAAAACAAACCTTAGTTTACAGACTAACTTTACTAGAATACATTAAGCTTGTGTATTATAGGGATATTTTTATTTAAAAAGTATAATTTCGGCCGGAACACCACTTTAAGCCCATTGAAAGGGTTCAGACATGGTTATGCCTTCCCTCCTCTCATTTTTTTTTTTTTCTGTAGTGGGATAATAGGGTTGAATGCAGAAGCTTTCACCATGGCCACTACAGCTATCAGAGGTGGTCAAGTTTGCAACGATCATCTGTTACCCATTGACCATCTGTCTACATTCTTACATTTCCCATCTTTGCACCTGGTCAGTGTTTCACTTTAAAAATATAGTTCTGGAAAGGAAGAAATCAATAGTTCGCCTGTCTATTCATCTGTTTCTTATGGACCATTTGTTTTAGAAGAGTGTGGTTAATCACCAAATCCGATACCCACTTTATAGCCAAACACTGGTGGCTGTGCACAAGGAACCTGGCACAGGAGGACCTGGAAAGATTTTTCTGTTTCTGGAGACCATTTTGCCATACTACAGTAGAGTTTTTCCCTTTGGAATAGTGACCAATTATACCAAGTAAAGCTTTGACCTGTTTTTTGTTTGTGGGGCATTGTCATTGGATGGCTTTTGTTTTGTTTGATTCCATGACCCGTGGTGTAGCTTAGGTACTTGGCTTCCTCTAAAACCAATGGCACACTTTTTGGGATTGGCAGTGAGAACTGCTTTACGGAGAACAGTCAGTACAGCTTGGACACAGGCAGATGAGTTACCGAGTTAGTAATATGCATCACTACATTGTTCACATGTGCTGAAGCATATTGCTGGTAGGGTCTTAAGATTCGGTTCATGACCCTCTGGAATGTGGCAGGGGCATTTTGAAACCCAAAATGCATATTTTTTTAGTGGGACAAACCCTCAGGGATACAATTGCCACCTTTTCCTTGGTCTGTTCAACTAGGGGTATCTGCTAATGCTCAACGTCCAAGGTTGTCAGATAACTGCTGTCCCCAATCGTTCTATGAGCTCATCTACCAGTGGCATGGGAAAGTGTCCAGAGCAATGTAAAATTTCAGGATCATTTTTACATGAAAGACGATCGCCAACTCTAAAAATGATGCAGCTGCAACCATGATCCTGGTATAACCACTTGCTCTCCAGGACATATATCTACATACGCTAGACTGCAATTGGTTAAACATTAACCCTATCTAAAAGCCCTTTTTACATACCTGTAGCTACAGTCATGTGATGATACAACACAGAATCTTCTCTTCTGTCTACTTCTTGGTTTGGATTCCTTTTTTGAGTGTCCATGTCAAGATCTGTTTGCTATGGACACTTCCTATTTGATGGGCTGCAGCAGGGTCCTCTCAGAATAGAGAAGAGGACAACATCATCAGAGGACAAAAGCAGGTTACCCATAATCGCAGCGAGGACATCGCAGTGCTGGATCAGCGGCCCCCCACCTAGAGCCCGTGGCGACAGGAGACCTGGATGGGAGACGTAAGTGAGTATATGTCTTCACAAGGTAAAGGGGGAAAGGCCTAATAGTAATGGTGTGGAAGGAAGGGATGGTCAAAAAAATAGTTTTGCCTGGAATGGGGCTTTAAAGTGTTGTGCATGTTAACTTAAAGTGGTTGTAAAGGCTGAAGGTTTTTTACCAGCGATGTGCACAAGAGCCAAGGCTCTCCCAGGTCTGTCACTCCTAATTGGCTGAGATGCAGCAACAGGATTCACAGCTGTCAATCAAAGTTAGTGAGCCAATAAGTGGAGAGTAGGCAGGGCCGAGCAGCAGCTCCAGATCTGAGTGGACACACAGAGCAGCGGCTCTGCTTGGGTGCCCCCATAGCAAGCTGCTTGCAGTGGGGTCACTTGGCAGGAGGTAGGGGCCAGGAGTGCCAGTGAGGGACCTGAGAAGAGGAGGATCTGGGCTGCTCTGTGCAAAACCACTGCACAGAGCAGGTAAGTATAACATTTGTTATTTAAAAAAACAAGACTTTAAAGAGGAAGTAAACCCTGATTGTGTGACACTTACCTGCAAACAAAGCCCACGCTGTTCCCGTAGGAGGCCGCATCCATGTTCGCCCCTCTTCCTTCTTTGGCTGCGGACTCCGGCACTGTGACTGACCGGAGTTGCGTGATGTCACTCCTGTGCATGTGCGCGGGAGCCGCCAGTCACGGCACTCGCTAGTGAAGAAACGGCGCGGAAACAGCGCTCCCTATATTCAATTCCTTAGTTTAAGTGCATACAGTGCATTAATATAATAAAATGTATAACCACTGGAATCACTCCAGTGGAAAGACCATTAAGTGAATAAACACTAAATCATAAACTCAAATGTAAATAAACTGCAATCAAAATTATGGATTCATTGGCTCAATATTGAACCACAAAATAGTGATGTCCAAGAATCCAGGGGTAAGTGAATGATTTAAGTCCAAAAAATTCCATCAAACATTTCCAGTGAAGCGGTGATTTCATTAATCCAATGAATGGGTGACTGTAGGAATCCTTCACCAAGACCAATCACTCAGCCTACTCACCAGATGGAGATGACCCCTATTACAGAGATCATAACAGCATTGGCATAAGATGTTCTGAGGATCTGCCTCAGCAAACGCAGTGGTACCTCCAATCGGTCATTTGGGGGATGATCACACAAAACCGGATCAAACATAAAACAAGGGACAAACTCCCATGATGAAGTATGTCAGCAAAAATGTATTTAAAATGGCACTTAATAATTCAACAAGGAAAAAGTGAAAAAAGAACAGATTGATGCAGGGACGATGTGCACTCCACCTGCGTTCCACTGTGGGCTGAAGTGACGTATCACGCTCAACCACATCCAACGCATTTCGTCAGCACGTCTGACGTCATCAGGGGTCACATGATCGGATACATCACCTCCATGATTGATACTGCCGCACAATGAAGGAAATCCAATCCAATCCTTCCAAATCACATTGAATTAGTTTAAAATGAGCATTGTACTAGCAAATTTACATATCCAATAGTAAATAGCAAATTATATTAGATTAAAATACCGAACTACAAAAATTGGATTAAAGAATTTAGGGATTCGGCTTTACATACGACACTTTGTGGTGGCAGGGAGTAAGTGGCCAATACCCAAAGTATGATGTTCACAAATGTCCCCATCATGTGGTGGCCAATCGGTAATACTTGTCTCAACATAAAAAATAATTACCGTATATCTCATATGGCAAAAATGTTTGGATTGGGTGAGGAACACCTTTTACAATATAGGTAAAAAAACACCACAATCACTAATAATTTGACAAAAACAATTTAGATCTATATCAATGTTGATACCCGCTGGATTAAGTGCATTTATTCTAATAATCCATTCATTTTCATTTTTCGAAATCCTCTGGGTCATGTTCCCCCCTCCCCAATGGGGCTCTACCCTATCAATGCCAAAAAAGTGAATTATTATAGGCTTACCTATAGGTAGAACTTGAAAATTGAGGTTTACAACCTCTTTAACCGCTTCCCGGCCACCTCATGCAGATATACTGCGGCAGAAAGGCACGTACAGGCAGATTAACGTACCTGTACGTTGCCCTTTGAGAGGCGGCTTGTGGGCGCGCACCCGCCGGGAGCTCCGTGAGCGGGATCGCGGGTCCCGCAGACTCGATGTCCGCGGGGATACCTGAGATCGTCTTATGGTGAGGAAGAACGGGGAGATGCTAATGTAAACAAGCATCTCCCCGTTCTTCCTAATTACACTCACTGATCACAGTTCCCTCTAATTGGGAGCAGTGATCAGTGATGTGTCACATACAGCCCCTCCCCCCACAGTTAGAATCACTCCCTAGGACACACTTAACCCCTACAGCGCCACCTAGTGGTTAACCCCTTAACTGCCAGTGACATTTTTACAGTAATCAATGCAATTTTTTAGCATTGATCGCTGTATTAATGCCGATGGTCCCAAAAATGTGTCAAAATTGTCCAATGTGTCCGCCATAATGTTGCAGTCACAATAAAAATTGCTGATCGCCGCCATTACTAGTAAAAAACAATATTAATAAAAATGCCATAAAACTATCCCTATTTTGTAGACGCTATAACTTTTGCACAAACCAATCAATAAACGTTTATTGCGATTTTTTTTTTTTTTTTTACCAAAAATATGTAGAAGAATACGTATCGGCCTAAACTAGGGAAAAGTGTTTTTTTATATATTTTTTGGGGGATATTTATTATAGCAAAAAGTAAAAAATAATGCACTTTTTTCAAAATTGTCGCGATTTTTGTGTTTATAGCGCAAAAAATAAAAACCGCATAGGTGATCAAATACCATCAAAAGAAAGCTCTATTTGTGGGACATCAAAAAGGACATCAATTTTGTTTGGGAGCCACGTCGCTCGACCACGCAATTGTCAGTTAAAGCGATGCAGTGCCAATTCACAAAAAGTGCTTTGGTCTTTGGCCAGCAAAATGGTCCAGGGATTAAGTGGTTAATATCACTTTAAATGTAATGGCAAGCTATTCAATCCCAACTAATTTCGTATAGTGTAATACAATCATTAGAATAACCACATCTGTCGGGAACCTATGTCCATTATATTTATGTAATTATTCATATGTGTAATAGGGAAATAGTAGATACAGCTGTGTACACACTTCTGTTTGCCATCAAGTGCCTGTGTTTGAATGGGCAACCACGGAACTTCAACCAAACACACTGTAGATGCCATTTTCTGTTCTTGTAAACATTATTCCTCGTTGCACTATGGGAGATTTGCCAATAAGAATCGAAAGTTGGCTTAGTACGTCTTAAACCTTTCTGGCTCCTAATCATTCTCTTCTGTTTTTCTGACTTAATTAGGAACTAAGGTACAATTAAACACTCATGTATGATAGTCTAAATAAGTAACAAATGTACAAGTCTCACATGCTCCCCCTCCTTGCAGCTCCACAATAAGAGGGATTCAGCAACAGAGGCAGTGCTGTCAAAATAGAAAGCAGTGGGCAGGACTAGGTGTTAAAAGGTGCTGATTGACAAGCTCCAAGCTTGTTAATGAGCAGTGACAATGCTAATAGCCATGCTGCGTGCAATATTTTATCATTCCATTGTAGTGCAACCATGCAACTTAGCTCTGAATTCAGGAGCAATTGTAATGTCCTTATTCCTCCACTGGAGGCTCCGACATCTCTCCTGTAATGTCTTTATCCCTCCACTGGAGGCTCCGACATTTCTCCTGTAATGTTTTTATTCCTCCACTGGAGGCTCTGACATTTCTCCTATAATGTCTTTATCCCTCCACTGGAGGCTCTGACGTTTCTCCTGTAATGTCTTTATCCCTCCGCTGGAGGCTCTGACATTTCTCCTGTAATCTCTTTATCCCTCCACTGGAGGCTCTGACATTTCTCCTGTAATATTCTTATCTTTTCACTGGGAACTCCATCGCAGATTGATGACGTCACAACGACATCACCCAGCTCCTCCTCTTGTCCCTACTTAAACACCCGACGCCATTTGCTTGACGTTCATGCTAAGAACCTGATGGCAGGTAAAGATCTCCAACAGAAGACTGCCGTCATCTCTCTCTATTGGGCCGGTCAGAGCCCCGAATATCATCTCACTTTTGGGCCGGATAGAGCCCCGTCTTCCACCTCACTTTTGGACCAGACAGAGCCCCTCCAACTTCCACTTGTTGGGCCGGACAGAGCCCCTTCCTCTCTAGTAGTCAGAGATTCTCCTCTGCCCTACCCACAGTCTACTTACTTTGCCCGAAGAAAACCTTACCTGTTCCTTTCCACATAGGAGACCAGTACATCTCTCAAGAAGCCACTGGGTGACCCCATCTCCAGGAACCCGCTCACTGCAAGTATCTTTACGTTTCCTATAAACTTTATCCCTGTGTAGTGCTACTAAGCTTAAGTTGCCTCTGAAGCTTCCCATCGTGGCTGTGTATTACCACTCTAAATAAAACCGATTGTATTTCTCAACTTATCTGAGTCTTCCTACCTGATAGCTGTTAAGGTTGAAGTTAACTCTTAAGAATATAGTATTCATAGACTTCCGAAGCTGTGATCCACACAACCCAACATAGTCCACTGCCTGAAGCATTACAGTAATGCAGCATGATTGCCATATCATTGCAGGAAGCTGCATTAGGTGAACTTCACTGGTAGATGTGATAGTTATTTGTGAGACTTTGCAGAGGGACTAAAAGAAAACCTTAGGTGTAGAAAACAACTGTAACTAGGACCTGGCTAGAAAAGTCAGAGTGCATTGGATTAGTCAGTGGTATTACCTACTGTATGGCTCACAGCAACAGATCTTTTCCCAATTACAGATTTACTGTGCTTGTTCTGCACTGTGTGTCTGTGTCTAGGTGGCCAGATTGGATAGAGGCAGGGATTGCCTTTATCCACTGATAACTAGTGAGGGAATATATTTAAGGAGCAATTCCACTTTTCTGAGAAACATTCCCCTCTGGTAAAATTCCTGCAGTGTACATAGATCACCCAAACTGTGTTGCAAATTCCTACCTGTTATTATTCTGAAATAGCGGTTTGTTTGTTTCCATGTGCAAAATTAATTTTGGATGGGAATTGTTTTTATAATTATCATTCAGCTGCTGCATTTGCAGAATTCTAATGAGGAAAGTAACAGCATCTGCATCCCTTTAGACGTGACTTCCCTTAGTGTAGACTTCTGGGAAAATCAGTGACACAATCACACAAGCAGGAAATTACATTTCTGGGGGTGTTCCATACACCATCTGTGTATAGAACACCTCCAGGTAGCCATATTGCATTTTACAAGAAATGACAGCACTGCAGATTGAAAAGGAAAGGTAAATTGTAATAACATTATTACAAAATGACTTGTGTAGCAATTGCTATATTTTTTTGTCTGCTATTTTTTTCCCACGTGTTGTTACCCTTGGGTGCAATGCTTTGCATGCTCTTGTGAAAAAAGCACATTTTTCTCCTGCAAAAATATGTGTATTTTTTTTTTTAATTAAAGGAGAATGTAGCCTTTAAGCGCAATTAGCATTTCTAGATGCGCCCTGTATAAAAACAAATGGTCACTTTTTTATGTCAGGTCCAATTAAAAAGCTTTTTCCCTCTCTTAATAGTGTTTACAACTCTGTAAACCTTCTGTTGCTGAAATTTGAAAGATTGTCTTCAGTAGCTGGAGCCTATCTATAATATTGGCAAAAAAATTAAGATTTCCACAAAGTTGAGAAATTCAACCAGACATGAAATTTGAACAAAGCATATCCCTCTATAGAAGGGATATGGAATTAGCGGATCTCCAGCTTTTGCAGAACTACAAGTCCCATGATGCAAAGCAAAACTCTGACAGGCACAAACATGACACCCAGAGGCAGAGGCATGATGGGACTTGTAGTTTTGAAACAGCTGGAGGTCCGCTAATTACATATTCCTGCTCTATAGTGTGTACTTGTCTCAATACAGAGCAGTAAGTGTTATTTCTGTCAGCTGTCTGCTGCTTTGTTCCACTGCTATAAACATGAGTCACTTCTGACCAGTTTTCCTGATACCAAGAGTAAAATGGTGACAGGGAGGGAGTTCCAGCTGATTGAAAGCCTCAGCTCTGTCCCTGTGTGCTGTGTAAAAAGGGGGGTGTGTCCGTTCTCTTCAATCAGCTCTCAGAGCTTTCCTCACTAATGTAACTTCAGCTCTCTGCCCCTTGCTTTTCAGAGCTGGGAGATACTGTGTAAAGTCTGCACTTTGGATGTAGGGGAAAGACAGCTGTAGATTAATAGGTACAACTTATGTAGGAGGATTTGTTTCATCTGTGTATAACCTGAGGCCGGTCACTTCATTAGGTATACATCGGGTAAAATGGGGAATGAACACGTCATCATTTCTCTAGGTAAATATGTTTCTTTTTTCAATCAAGTCGTTTTTATTATTTTTTTTATAATACAACAACGGTTTAAAAACACATAAAACATTTCCCACAAATAACCCCAAATACACCTCCCAAAAAAACCCCAAAACATTTCCATATTTATGCTCATCAGTCTACGCTTCAATCTTTATTCAAGACCATTCATCTCATTATTAAGTATGTTTCTAAAGGTGTTATTGACATGAAATGTTTCCCCACGTCAGTAACAAACTATGCAATCCATACAAACAAAAAAAACCTAAAAAAACGATTTAACTTGACAGATAGTAACCCATGTTTAAAATGTCAGGTTTTCTGCGTTTACATGCCGCATTTGCATTTAAAAGCGTTTAAAAAAATTTTTATTTTTTTTTTCAAAATAGCCAAAAATAAAAAAAAACTGTAAACGAAATGCGGCTAAACGCGAGTTACTGCATTTAGCCGTGTTTAGCAGCATTTGGCGCTTGAAATGCTTGTAAACTCAGCTTCTGAACGCATTTTTTTGCATTCCAAAAAAATGCATCTAAACTCAACTGCCTAGAAACTACTGTAAACGACCCTGTGTACATGGACAGATAGGCTAACATAGAGGAGAGTTGAAAAAACTCCCAACTGCTCCTAAACTTCCGTTTACCAGCAGTAGTGTACATGATGCCTTAATGTTAAAGCCAACAGGTTTGTTGAAGGTCCCTTCTAGCCAGTATTGTTGGATATTAACCACAATGAAGTCATCAAGGAATAGAGGACAACATCCTGATTGCTTTTGAATATGACTGGAAGCCATATTTAGATTTGAATGAAGCAAAATCACAATCAAAGACAATTACAAGGCTGTGAAGATGCAGGGAAGCTTGTGTTTATGAAACTTTGAGGTGTCTGTGCAGGTGCTCATTTATCCAGGTCCTAGTTTTGATGCTTTGTTGCTTCCCCATGCCACTTCTTCAGTTTTAATGAGTGTTCAGAAGACAACCTAGTATTCATAACCACACAGGTATCACAGGCATCCTTACCCAATCAGCATGAATGGATGCGAGATGTAAAAGTTAATAAACTACCCTATTTTAATTACTGTTCTAGTTGGCTTTGAGTCTACAGAAAAATGCAAAGCATATTCTAAAAAAGGCTGAAATCTTACATGTTACAAGAAATTATTTTAATTTGCAGGGATTCCTCTCGCTTTCTGTTTGGCTATGGGATAGGAAGTGAAGGTAAATCTCCTTAATAGGGCAAAGATGGCGAACAAAAAATCTGACGGGCTATAACCCTCCTTTGAGCTAACCAAAATGAAAAAAAAAAGTTTTGCCTATAATTCTACTTGTTTTCTTCATTAGCATTTTAGCTAGCTAAAGTTTTGTGTCCCTATACATTTTTGAAACAAGCCCTGGTTGAAAAGGTCTGCAAAGGAATATAGATTCACATCATCTGTTTCTTTAAATTCTGAGAGACACCTCTAGTCCAATCACTACATTGACATCCTCTCTCCTTCCTGCTATGTAGCTTTACGCATCTCAAAGACAATTCCTTTGCTTCTGAAAGTTTCCTGCGTCCGGCCTATAAGTGAGAATCTGTCACATTTGGCATCTGTACAAGAAGTATGTGAACCTGTCACGGCAAGCAGTCTCAAAGGGCGCACTGCTTTGCAGCAGCTAATTAACCTTAGGAAATAATTACACAAATATGCAAATTTTGTTTAGATAATTCCATGTGTTATCAGCGCAGGTAGTCCATCATAAATGCAGACCTTGGAGTGCCGAGATGTTGGAATCTGCTTCAGTCGATAAGGCTTTGTCTCCAGCATTTCTTTAACTTGGTATTTAACAATTAATGACTGTAATATTACATTAGTAAATTCAAATTGTTGTCCTTTAGAGGCTGCCGAGCATAACAATATATTTTCACCACTAATCTATGTATGGTAATGTCAGAAATGTAATAACTTTGTGCATTCTTTACAACCTATAAAGGAAAACTAAACATTTAAGAAATGTTATAGATTGCATCTAATAAGGCTATACTTTTACAGCAAAATATATGTTTACTTTGGCCTGTACAATGTTTCCAGCATTTAAATGAAATTATGTAATTTATAGGAGGCAGCCATGTTGTCTTGTTCTCTCCAAAGACCACATGGTAAATGATTTTAAGCATTTATGCATCAGATTGTTCAGTAATCGACTGTAGAATACATTTTTTATTTATCTTTAAATTTCAGCACCAATTTATTTTTATGGGGAAAGGAAGGTGGCAGAGAGTTAAAATTGAGAGATAAAACTTAAAAGTATCAAAATCATGTAGTCTACTTTGCTCTATTTTTCATATAAACAGTTTGTGTGTTTATTTTTTTAAATGTTTGTTTATAGTATAAGTATATTATATAGCATAGTATAAGGTAAAACTTTATTTACGTGAACGGGGTGGGTAATCCAAAATTATGGGTTATTCCATAAAGGAAAACAATTTGAATTTACTAATGAATTTACTAATTGATCACACTTGTTCTGGTGATCTTGTTGACAACCAGGAATTCCCTCAAAGATTTCCTATCACTTACTATTTTGGCTATGGGACACCAAAGTGAAAAAAAAAAAGTTTTGCCTTTTAGTTGTTCTTTAACCACTTCAATACTGGCCACTTTCACCCCCTACCTGCCCAGGCCAATTTTCAGCTTTCAGCGCTGTCACACTTTGAATGACAATTGCGCGGTAATGCAATACTTTACCTAAATGAAAATTTTATCATTTTTCACACAAATAGAGCTTTATTTTGGTGGTATTTAATCACCACTGGGTTTTTGGATTTTTTGCTAAATAATAAAAGACTGAAAATTTAGAGGAAAAAAAAGCTTTTTTCTGTTATAAAATTTTGCAAATAAATCATCTTTCTTCATAAATTTAGGCCAAAATGTATATTGCTACATTTATTTGGTAAAAATAAGCCAAATCAGTGTATATTTTCTCTGTAGAAAAGTTAGAATCTACAAACATATAGTATATCTGAAAATCCATCAATCCTGATGTACTGACATTTCATTTCTAGAGGCCCAAAAATGCCAGGATGGTACAAATATCCCCTAAAGGACCCCTTTTTGGAAAGTAGACAGTCCAAGGTATTTAGTAAGAGGCATGATGAGTTTTTTTTCAAGTTATAATTTTTTGTCACAATTATTTGGAAAATGAAGACATTTAAAAAATATTTTTTCACTTTTTTTTTTTTTTTACATACTGTCACCAGTGCAGTACAGCGTCATCATATAATTGGTGTGGCAGTAATCAGGGACCCTTACTGCTGACAGTATGTAAAAAAAATATTTTTTTTCTTTTTCAATAATTACATTTTTTTTTTTTTTAAGATTTTTTAACATACTGTAAGCAGAGCAATACATACAGTGTTATTGTAGAAGCCTGTACTACTCTGAGGAGGTGATCAGGATTTTCTTTTTTTTGTACACACTACGATTGCTTATAACAGTGAATTTCACTGTTATAAGCAACCATTTTTTTCTGAATGAAATCCATTATTCAGTGTTTACTATTGTTGTGATTGGCCACATCTAATCACATGGTACAGATGGGCTGTGATTGACCCTGTCTGTACCATGTGATCACTGACCAATCACAGAGATCAACACAATAGTACACAATGAATGGCATGAATAGAAAGCGCGATCCTGGGGGGACGTCATATGACATTCACCCAGGATAACAGTGCTCCCATTTTACAATAGGAAGGGTGGGATGCAGTTAAAGTGTTCACCTTCATGTAAAAAATGTAAAAGTGAACTAACACTGGATACCCTTCCCACCCCTCCAGTCCTTGCTGTACTTACCTTCAGGGTTGCCTAGTTCTCAGCACACCCACAGTTGCTCCAGTGGTGACTGGGGGGTGGGCAGCGTCCAGTGTTAGTTCAACTTTAATTTGTTCCTGTAAAGGTGAACTAACCGTTTAATGTTAGTATCTTGTGTGTGTTTTGCAGTGGGTAGCTGTGCTCGCAGTACTACGGAATGCCACCTGGAGTCCCTGTGGACTGCCTGTTGGTGGTGGCTTCTGTGTCTTTCTGTGAAAACTGCAAAGAACCATTGTTTTTATTGTGCTATTAAAAGAAAAAAAAAACTGTAATGTATTTATTTATAATTGTAATTATTTTTTTTACTTGTAATAGCGGTTCTTTGCATTGGAGACAAAGAAATTCACTGAATACAAAGTATTATGACTCAATAGAGGACACATCTAAATGTCTTGGTTTCAAATATTTTTAGTTGCTCACATACAAAAATATCATCTTCAGCACAAGTACCAAAAATATTTCCAAAGCTTTACATTGAATTTGTTTATTGATACCCTTTGCTCTCTCCCAAATAATATATATTCATAGTAAGAAATGCAGCTCTGCATAATGAGGAGTGCCATCATGCAATCTTTTTATGACCCAATTAAGTCCATAATGTGTCTTCGCCAGCGCCTCTTGTGGTAGAATCAGTGATCCAGTGCTGCAGTCTGTGCACACTCTGAAATGGCCTCTAGTTGTGATGTGAATTGTTATGTCTGCTCTGTATATACAGTGGAAGTACTGTGTAAATGTTGCTATTGTAATAATACAGGAAATAAAAAAATTGGCTATGTACTTTAGTTCAACACCGTCTGCAATGCTTTGCTTCTGTGTTAAGTGGTAGGTGTTAAAGGACCTGATCAAACCAACAGCTGGATCTTTAAAGTGGAACTGCACTGCATCTGAGCACTGCAAACCAAAAATGCTATATAATTCATTTTTAGTATTCAAACTATACTCCCAATCTATCCATGTCTCCATGCTTTATTTTGCTGAGAAATCATTTTGATACTCACTCTGTTGTTTGTGATGTGCCCATCTTGAGTAAGGGCAGTTAATTCATGTAGCATTTACTTCCTTTAATACACCTGCCTTTATCTCAGGCACGGGCTGATCTGAGAGCCCTCCCTCCCCTCCAGAAGACTCCTGGGATGTATGACATAATTTGCCTAGGCAGGGAAACCAGGAAGTAACTGAATAAATGCAAAAAAAAAAAAAGTTTAAAACAAGTAAATACTTTCCTATCTGTTTACTAATGCTAGCAGTATAAGGATTAGAAATAATCCATGTTGATTGAGAGAGTGAAGTTGCACTTTAACCAGTTCAGCTCCCAAAGATTTTACCCCCGTCCTGACCAGAGCACTTTTTTTACAATTTGGCACTGCGTCTGTTTAACTGACAATTGCGCGGTCATGCAATTCTGTACCCAAACAAAATTTGCGTCCTATTTTCCACACAAATAGAGCTTTCTTTTGGTGGTATTTGATCACCTCTGCAGTTTTTATTTTTTGGGGGGAAAAAAAGTGACAATTTTGAAAAAAAAACAATATTTTTTACTTTTTGCTATAATAAATATCCCCCCCCCCCAAAAAAAAATGTTCTTTATCAGTTTAGGCCAATATATATTCTTCTACATATTTTTGGTAAAAAAAAAAAAAATCACAATAAGCGTCTATAGATTGGTTTGTGCAAAAGTTATAGCGTCTACAAACTATGGGAAAGATTTATGGCATTTTTTTTTATAACTACAGCGGTGATCTGCGATTTTTATCGGTACTGCAACATTGCGACGGACAGATCGGACGCTTTTGACACATTTTTGGGACCATTGATAATTATACAGCGATCAGTGCTATAAATAAATATGCACTGATTACTGCATATATGTCACTAGTAGGGAAGGGGTTAACACTAGGGGGCGATCAAGGGGTTAAATATGTGTTCCCTCTGTATGTTCTTACTGTATGGGGATAGGATTGACTTGGGGGAGGAGACATATCGTTGTTCCTACTTAGTAGGAACAAACGATATGTCTCCTCTCCCCTGACAGAACTGTGCTGGCTCTCGTGAACGCGATCGTGTCCCCCACCGTCCGCGCGTGTGCTCCCTTTGGTGGCTCTTAAAGGGAACCCTGTACAGGGTTTCGCGCAGCGGTGTCATTGTGCCACAGTAAAAGTACGTGAGCCGGTCGAGAACCGGTTAACCACTTAAGGACAGAGCCTCATTTTGAGACTTGGTGTTTACAAGTTAAAATCAGGTTTTTTTGCTAGAAAATTACTTAGAACCACCAAAAGTTATATATATTTTTTTTCTAGCACCCTAGAAAATAAAATGGCGGTCATTGCAATACTTTCTGTTACACCGTACTTGCGCAGCAGTCTTGCAAGCGCACTTTTTTTTGGAAAAAAATACACTTTTTTTAATAATCAAATAAGACAACAGTGAAATTAGCCCAATTTTTTTTTTATATTGTGAAAGATAATGTTACTCCGAGTAAATTGATACCCAACATGTCACACTTCAAAATTGCGTCCGCTCGTGTAATGGCGACAAACTTTTCCCCTAAAAATCTCCTTAGGCGACGTATAAGAATTTCTATAGGTTACCAGTTTTGCGTTACAGAGGAGGTCTAGTTCTAGAATTATTGCTCTCACTCTAACAATCATGGCGATACCTCACATGTGTGGTTTGATATGCAGGCACTACTCACGTATGTGTTCGCTTCTGCACGTGAGCTTGGCAGGACGGGGCACTTTAATTTTTTTTTTTTCTTATTTATTTTACACTTTATTTTTTATTTTGACACTGTCCTTTTAGAAAAAAATAATTGGGGTCACTTTTATTCCTATTACAAGGAATGTAAACATCCCTTGTAATAGAAAAAAAGCATGAGAGAACCTCTTAAATATGAGTATGGGGTCAAAAAGACCTCAGATCTCATACCAAAATGCAAAAATAAATAAAAATAAATTGTAATTTGAAAAAAAAAAAATTCTCCTTTAAGAGCATTGGGCAGAAGTGATATTTGATGTTGCTTCTGCCAGTCAATACTATGGAGCCAAGTGGGGGCCATCTTCCCCTCACTCGGCGGCCAGCCAAGCAGGAGAGAGGACCCTATCATCTCCCCTGCTACCAGTGGCTCTGGTAAACAGTGGAGACCACCGGAGCGCGGCAGGAGTGGGCCCTCTCCCGCCCCCAATAAAAGTGATCTCGTGGTGAATCTGCCGCCGAGACCACTTTTATCTGGTAGCGGACCGCTGGTTGAAGAAGAGGATACCAGGGTTATGGCAGCTATCTGCTGCCTTAACAACGGTATTCCTCTTCAAGCAGCTGACGTATATCGTCGTGAGCCGGTTCAGAAGTGGTTGAGTATATACGTAATGCCCTAAAACTGGATATATATTTCCCTTTCCAGTGGCCTGTGTATTTTAAGCGCTACCTTTTTGATTCTCTCCAGCCGCAGCAGGTATTCAACCCCTTGGGTGTTTCAAACTTCTGTTACCCCTGCCACATGCTGTCGTTCCTCTAGCTGATTGGTACATCTTGTAATTGCATATGAGTCAACAGGAGGAACCACAGCACGCAGGAAAGGGATATATTAAATACATAAAGTAGCCAAGAGGTGGCATTTCCTAAAACGCGAGTGTAGAGCCTGTTCTTTTACAGCCTTTTCATTGTGTATAAATGACCATGTAGTGATACTAGGGCTGGGAGATTTTCTTAAAAAAAAAAAAAAATCTTCGATTCTCTTAAAAAAAAAACTTGATTCACGATTCGAATCGATTTTTTTTTTTCTTTGGAAACCGCGCCGGTCCTGAGGCGCTGTGGGCATGAGCTTTTAGGCTTCGGACGCGGCTTCGGCCTAGTCCGTGGCGTCCGGCCTAAGCCGCGGACTAGGCCGAAGCCGCGGCCTCGCCTAAAAACTCATGCCCACAGCGCCTCAGGCCCGGCACAGTGAAAAAAAAATCTAAAAAAATCCATTTGCTTAAATTTTAAATCGATTTGACCTCTCAACTCGATTCAAGATTTAAATCGATTTTTTCTCCAGCCCTAAGTGATACTACTGCAAAAATAAAAGATCTAAACTGAAAACCAAAAATATAACCACAGTGAAGGAATTTGTTTTGAATGAGTCAGCTAGTTTTTATCTTTATGGTATCAAATTACTTTGTACAATGTTTATACATTGTGATTGATGCACATTCATATAGCGATGATTTACTGAGGGGGTTGCTTAGCTACTGGAGGCTGTGGGTGTTTCCGGCTTCCTATTTCCATTTTGAGTATCTATGATATTATGGTTTTTGTTGTCAAATTACCTGTGAACATGAAGGAAGAAGATTTGTGCTTTTGCTCCCTTTACATCTGTATGTGTATGTATATATAGATAAATATATACACATACTCCATACTAGCCCTCCCAAAACGCCCCTGCCCATTGCAATGAATGGGCAGCGCTTCCGAAGCACCTGAAAAGCGCTTCCGAAGCGCCACAACACGGGAGTTTTTAACCCCTTCTTTGGGGTTAAAAGCGTTATGCTAGCAGCTGAAAAATGGTATAAAAGCTCCACTTAAACAGCGGTAAAGTGCCGCTAAAACAAACGGCGCTTTACCGCCAGTGTGGCCTCAGTGTGAAAGGGGTTTTAAATAAAATATAAAACGCAAGCAGGTTGGGGTGAGTGGCGCTACCTTACTGGCTGTCAAGTGAGGGTAAATCAAACAAATTAATGTAAATAAATATAACTGCCTAAAAGGAAAAAGGCTTTCCCCAATAGTGCAGACAGCGTGCATTCATAACAATGTGTATGATATAAAAGTAAAACTTGATACCAATGAAATGTGTAGGTGAAGTATAAATCAGCACAAATATATTGTAGATCAAATGATTATGGCCTAAGATCAGCAATAAATTATCTCGAAAAGATAAATATCACAAAGATAATAAAGATAAAAAATTGTAAAGCTCCAAAATGGCCAAGTGTCCAAACGGTGTATATATGAAAAACACAAGTACAACAAAGTCCCAAAAAAAGTCCCAAAAAAAACACACACACACAAAAAATCTCGGTAGAAACAATAAAAAATAAGAATAAAAAGTGGTGAAGCTCCAAAATGGCCAAGTATCCAAAACATTCAGGTGACTCTTGTGTTCAGTAAATCAAGTGACTTGTGTGCTCCCCCTGTTGGGTCCCCACTCACCAGCTCCTTATACCCCTGCAGGGGTAATAGGCATGTATGGATAGCCTTGGGTGACGTCCCTTGGTGGCTCTGCTCGTGGTCTGTCTGTGAATGCTTGTGGTTTGTAGTTTATGGCCTCTGCAGCGCGCTCCACCCGGTCAGGACATCCAAAGGGATCTCGCCAGTCACTTTTTCCAAAGAGTTATTTGTCAGCTTGTCAGGGATGGATCCTCATAGAAAGAGATAGGGCTCCCATTGTGTAGTATTTTAAAAACTTTTATTATAAAATTAAAATTAAGAACAAAAGCCAAACTTCCCATAAGGGAGACTAAAAAATGTCCAATGACGAAACGCGTAAGACGGGGTTGCGCATTTACGCCATTTCCGGTATGGAAGTAGGGGGCTGGAACGCAGCTGGAATGCACGCTGCGAACCGGCTGTCCCTACACATTGTTTTTACTATTCATTGTGTTACACTTAGTCTCCCTTATGGGAAGTTTTTGCTTTTGTTTTTAATTTTAATTTTAAAATAAAAGTTTTTTAAATACTACACAATTGTTTTTTCTTCTTCTTAACTTTTATTGCCGTTACTTATGCTGGACAGCTTGGTCTGCCTTATACTGTACACGTAGAAAAAAAATAAAAATAAGGGTATGGAGAAAATAAGTGCTATTTAAATATCCTGTACTTATAGGTTTTTTTTTTTATCATTGCAGGAGAATGGCAGTCCAGAGGAACACGCGTTATATGTGTGGGATAACTTCATTTCAAAAGCAGCTGCAGAACATGTGTTTTTTGTGGCACACAGCTATGGGGGACTTGCATTTGTGGAGCTGGTAGGTCATTATAAAAATCTGATTATTTTTTAGTTTTTTCTTATTGTTTTTATTTTAGTCCATAAAGTAACGTGTCTGGAGTAACGTTTTTTGGCCTATGAAAAAAAAAAGAAACCAAGAATTAGTAAGCAAAAGGAGATTTGTTGCCCACAGTTACATACTAAATTAAACTTAGATTGTAAAAGCTTTGCTTAAAGTAATGTCAAGCAAAGGTCGAAGACTAGTTGCTAGTATTGTCTGTAGGGTCCTTACAGCTGACCTTTTTCTAGACTGACCAATCTTGGCTTATTCCACAATGTTTTCAGTGAGGAGTCAGCCTACTTGACTAAGGTGCAGAGCATTGCTTGTATGTGTATTGCTTGCTAATTATTGTGAACTGACTGGAGGGAGCAATGGTCAACAGACAGTAAGAAGAGTATAGGTGCCACAAGAGGCGAGGATGCCTCAAAAGGCAGCGGGAAAAGGGAGGAAAGCACAATGGAATGAATAACAGAGGCAAGGAGATCCTTATGCTGTATGTCCTCAAGTACAGAGTCCATCTCCAGTAGGCCCTCAGAAGAATAATGTGCAGCACAATAGTGAGACCCCCAATTGTCAAAGTGCTCAGAAATAGCTTTTCAGAGAATAGCTGTCATCAGAAGCTGTAGGCAGTTGTAGGCAGAATATCTTTAGATGATGACCCTGCAGATATACAACTATGAGTGACTAGGCAATATCAGATATCAGGAAGTGCAATGTAACCTCTAATTAAGAACTCCTAGCAAAAGATGAATTTTTTTCTGATTGTGCTTAGCCACAATCATAATTAGTAGATTTTTTCATTATCTGTAAGAAAGCAAATATTCACTTAAAGTATAGATCTAATTTGGGTTTTATCCACATAGCTCCACCCCCAGAAGTTAAAGGAATCATTTAATACTTGGAGAGCTTGGCTGGATTTATTAAATATTTTGATGTTGTGGATTGTGATTTAGCTTGCAGTTGTTGATTGGGTTTGATAAACTTTAGGGAAGACAGGTGAATGTAATACATGAATGGGTTAGCAGATTTGGGGCCTGTGTTGACGGACTTTGGGCTAGATTTGGGTGTCGATGACATCAGTTTGAGACACTTCTAAGATCATTCAGAATTTGATGGGTGTAAGACGGGTCCTACAGTTGACCTTCTTCTGACCTGAGCCTGTAGGTGCAAGTCCTAAGACCCCTTTCACACTGGGGCGGTTTTTCAGGCGCTTTAGGACTGGAAATAGCCTCTGCTAAGCGCCTGAAAACCGCCTCCCATTCATTCCGTGTGACTTTTCACACTCGGGCAGTGCGCTTGCAGGACGTTCCAAAAAGTCCTGCAAGCAGCATCTTTGGGGCTGGTTGGGAGCGATGTATTTAGCGCTCCCAAAACGCCTTGCCCATTGGAATGAATGGGCAGTGCTTTCAAGGGCCTAAAAAGCACTTTGAAAGCACCGCAAAACAGGAGTTTGCAGCCTTTTTTGGGGAGTTAAAAGCGGCTCGCTATCGGCCAAAAGCACGCTTAAACAGCGCTAAAGTGCTGCTAAAACCAGCGGCTGGCGCTTTCAGTGTGAAAGCAGTCTAAAAGAAGATCTTTATTAGGATTTAAATCTAAATGAGCCATAACCTAGCTAACCTAGGTCTCATAGCTGACTATAGCACTGTCCTACCAAACCGTAATTGCCTGCTGTAATTAACACTTGCTCTCTCCTAAGTTGTTTTTTTTTTTTTTACCAGAAACAATTTTTTTTGTCAAAATAAACAGGACAAATTACAGAATAAAATTAGCATTTATATGGTAGCACTTGATCACTGCTGGTTAAACTAGAAAAGTGTTTCTTTATATTCTTATTTAATTTTACCTTAAAAATATACAGATCGAAAAATGAGTATGCTGGACAAAATTACCAAAATGTAGATTAGACATGTGTAGACATTTATTTTGGAGTCCAGTTTTGTAATCTATTTCCCTGCATATGGAATATTAAACAAGAGTTCCCTATTTGCCTGCATTATGGGGTATAAAACAAGATGCTCCTATGCTCATATTTGCTAAAAAAGTAAAGGTGCATGCTAATAATTCTGACTGTTAAAGTGACTTGAGAAAAATTTAGTGATGCTTCACAGTAGAAGCCTAATTTTAAACATGTTTTTAAATTCTAAAATAAAACTCTTAAAATATCCAGATGAAGCAGATATGACATCCATGACCATGTGTTTGACTTTGACAACAAGGTAATGCTATGTGTAATCAATGACTATGGTTAGATCACTTTAAATAAGGATCAGAAAGAGAATGGAGGGCAATGGAAGTTATTGTACATAAAATGCATAGAAGAAATACCGTGTATATTGTATTTAATTCTGGCTCAATTTGATCTTTTTACATGGACTTTATTGAAATGTACACACAAATCAGAATTTTTCATTACTGAAAATGTGTGGAGTACATCTTTGATCCCTTTCCCATTGGGTACTAGCCCATAATACCCCCTTAATTACCAGTCAAATTTTCCATCTATTTTTAAAACTAACAACAAAACCGTTACATTTGATTTTTAAGTGTATGACAGTTTCACTCCAAAGTAAAGACATTTGAGCCGCCCTTACAATTATCACTTCCCCTTTATATAGCATTATATATTTGTAACTCTTTTACATGTTTTAATTTGCTAATTTATATCTCACTAAAATGTCATGAATCACTTTTATTGTACAGAACTATTACCATCATTCACTTACCCCTACAAGAGCTTGCTTTTTTAACTATCACAATTATACAGGCTAACACACACACACTGGGGTCAATTTTAGGCTGTGGTCATTTTGAAAAGGCTACGACCTGAACATGTTTGTTTCATCCTGGCCATCAAACAGTTTGCCTATCAAAGCAGTTTTGTTTTCTAAATGTTGGTTTGTCCTAAATATGCATCTCGGGGAATG
Source organism: Aquarana catesbeiana (assembly GCF_042186555.1). NCBI lineage: Eukaryota > Metazoa > Chordata > Amphibia > Anura > Ranidae > Aquarana > Aquarana catesbeiana. The sequence continues at coordinate 165,014,542 of NC_133324.1, read as the reverse complement.
CTTTTTAAGGTTAGCTATGGGTAGGAACTGCTAAATTATTCCTTGTTGCACATTTAGAAGATAATTTTTTTAAATAAATAATATAAAAGCCTACTGGTAAGAAGATCTCCAGCTATCAAGGTGTTAAAGACCCTTGGGCAGAGAGAAGTTGTATACCACCAATGTTCATCTCGCAATCATAATAGAGCGCAAGGGTCCTAGGCAAAAACAAGGAGTACTCTTCATTATGTTGAATTGTTGAAGAAAATGAAATCCCTCGTTTGTGATTACCAGTGAGCAGGATATGGACAGTCAATAACCGGACACTAAGGTGGCACTAAGCAATTAGCGCTAACTTGAACCAACTTTCATTTCTTAAAACAGTTTGGAAAATAAACACCTTATCTCTTTCAAGCATATTTCTCCTTGCTTGGACTTTTATTGTTTTTATGACTATATGCATTCTAATATTTGGTCATTGTGGAATTGGCTTTAGCACCTGTCATTTAAATATCAAAAACATTTTTGTTTTTTCTCATACATTTTTGATGAATGGCAGGCAGTCAAAGGTTTCCTCTACTCATTCTATTCTAAAGAGATGATATACAAATGCCTAATTTTCTTTTCTATTAGTAGTGTGGTGGTCTTGCAGTGTTAAGGTCCTAAAGTGTTTCTAAAGGCTTTTTTTTTTAAATTAAAATAATAAATATGTTATACTTACCTGCTCTGTGCAATAGTATTAAACAGAGTGACCTGGAACCCTCCTCTTCTGGGGTTCCCCTAACAGCAATGTTGGCTTCTCCCTTTCTGTTTCTGCCACTATAGCAAGCCAAAGAATTCGAACACCACATAAAAGTATTAGTAATCTTCCATATAATTTTTTGTTCTTGGATTTGACCACTTCAGTACCACGCTATAGCCAAAAGGCTGCTACAGCACTACAGTTCTGAAAGGGCATCCATAGATGTCCTCTCAGAACCCCACACCTTGTGACATGCATCAGGTGCACTCTATGATCGCTGTGTCAGAGCTGATCACATGAAAACAGATTTGCCGGTTATCAGCAGTCTTTTCCTCACGCGCTCTGTATGTGTGAGGAAAGGAGTGCCGATAACAGGCAAGGCTGTCAGCAGACTGTTTACACTGATAATCGGTGTCCTAATTATCAGTGCAGCCCCATCAGAGCTTATCAGTGCCCATCAGTTGAGCCTTATCAGTGCGCATCAGTGCACATCAGTAAAGAAGAAAAATTACTTATTTGAAAATATTTCAAAATTTTCGGTCTTTCTTCCTGCCCAGGCCAATTTTCAGATTTCATTGCTGTCACACTTTGAATGACAATTGCGCGGTCAAGCAGGAGGTGAAAGTGCCCAGTATTGATGTGGTTAAATAGGCTTGCATTTCCTCCTGTAATTTAAAAGAGTTTTGTGAAACACTATATATACAGTGGGGACGGAAATTATTCAGACCCCCTTAAATTTTTCACTCTTTGTTATATTGCAGCCATTTGCTAAAATCATTTAAGTTCATTTTTTTCCTCATTAATGTACACACAGCACGCCATATTGACAGAAAAACACAGAATTGTTGACATTTTTGCAGATTTATTAAAAAAAAAAACTGAAATATCACATGGTCCTAAGTATTCAGACCCTTTGCTGTGACACTCAGATATTTAACTCAGGTGCTGTCCATTTCTTCTGATCATCCTTGAGATGGTTCTACACCTTCATTTGAGTCCAGCTGTGTTTGATTATACTGATTGGACTTGATTAGGAAAGCCACACACCTGTCTATATAAGACCTTACAGCTCACAGTGCATGTCAGAGCAAATGAGAATCATGAGGTCAAAGGAACTGCCTGAAGAGCTCAGAGACAGAATTGTGGCAAGGCACAGATCTGGCCAAGGTTACAAAAAAAATTCTGCTGCACTTAAGGTTTCTAAGAGCACAGCGGCCTCCATAATCCTTAAATGGAAGACGTTTGGGACGACCAGAACCCTTCCTAGAGCTGGCCATCCGGCCAAACTGAGCTGTCGGGGGAGAAGAGCCTTGGTGAGAGAGGTAAAGAAGAACCCAAAGATCACTGTGGTTGAGCTCCAGGGATGCAGTCGGGAGATGGGAGAAAGTTGTAGAAAGTCAACCATCACTGTAGCCCTCCACCAGTCGGGGGCTTTATGGCAGAGTGGCCCGACGGAAGCCTCTCCTCAGTGCAAGACACATGAAAGCCTGCATGGAGTTTGCTAAAAAACACCCGAAGGACTCCAAGATGGTGAGAAATAAGATTCTCTGGTCTGATGAGACCAAGATAGAACTTTTTGGCCTTAATTCTAAGCAGGGTGTGTGGAGAAAACCACGCACTGCTCATCACCTGTCCAATATAGTCCCAACAGTGAAGCATGGTGATGGCAGCATCATGCTGTGGGGGTGTTTTTCAGCTGCAGGGACAGGACAACTGGTTGCAATCGAGGGAGACATGAATGCGGCCAAGTACAGGGATATCCTGGACGAAAACCTTCTCCAGAGTGCTCAGGACCTCAGACTTGGCCGAAGGTTTACCTTCCAACAAGGCAATGACCCTAAGCACACAGCTAAAATAACGAAAGAGTGGCTTCACAACAACTCTCTGACTGTTCTTGAATGGCCCAGCCAGCGCCCTGACTTAAACCCAATTGAGCATCTCTGGAGAGACTTAAAAATGGCTGTCCACCAACGTTTACCATCCAACCTGACAGAACTGGAGAGGATCTGCAAGGAGTAATGGCAGAGGATCTCCAAATCCAGGTGTGAAAAACTTGTTGCATCTTTCCCAAAAAGACTCATGGCTGTATTAGATCAAAAGGGTGCTTCTACTAAATACTCAGCAAAGGGTCTGAATACTTGGGACCATGTGATATTTCAGTTTTTCTTTTTTAATAAATCTGCAAATATGTCAACAATTCTGTGTTTTTCTGCCAATACGGGGTGCTGTGTGTACATTAATGAGGGGAAAAAAATGAACTTAAATGATTTTAGCAAATGGCTGAAATATAACAAAGAGTGAAACATTTTTTTCTTTGTAAAATTGCCATAGGAATATTATGTTAGAGGTGAGTCTTTCTGGTAACATTTTTTTTTAACTGAATAAGCTTACATTGCTATGCAGTGTTGGACTGCATAGATTTTATTGGTGAACTTTTTCCTTTAGTTTCTCTGACATGAGTGAGTGGTCTATTTTTAAAACCAATGCTGAATGATGGAGGATGCATGCTGCAATTTAAAAAAAACATTAAAAAAATTCTTCTGACCTTAACCTTAAGTACCCAGATAGAATGAAGGTTGGTAGGAAATGATTCAGCATCTAAAAGATACCTTCTTTGACACAGAGCTACATACACTTTTCAGTACATACCCAAAATTCCATACATAGGCTGCAAGCTTTCATGTCTGTGAAATAAGTGAGGTTTTAAAATTTTACAGTTTGGATTTTTAAAATCAAAGAACATTAGCTTCTGTTTTGCTCTTTCCATATGAACAGTAATTCAGTAAATTCCTCTCTCTTAAAATTGGGCGGAAAATACTTTTGTAACATAACCATCTTAATGTATTTTTGTTTTTGATGTCTTGAAGTTGACAGTTGTAATTACTTTTCCCTTCTGTGATGCCCAAGTATCATATAGTTAATCATAATCAACCTACTGGTCCAGTATTCAGCTACACGTATATCCTAGATCCAAGTTGGGTAACACATTAGTTGTGACTTTATTTGGAACCTTAAAACATTTTAGGGGATCATGCATTTTAGGGTAGCATGGGCTGAGTGGAAAGAGGTAATCTGAAACTTGCATGTGCAGGGATATTACTACTTTCCTTACTGACGCAGAGGCAGTATAGTGAGTCTTGTATAGGTGTCCCTTACAGTCCTGGTAGGCCTATATGGCATAATGGAGTGGATATACAGAATTGTGTTAGAACACAATTATATATATATATATATATATATATATATATATATATATATATATATATATATATATATATAAAATATACCAGTTAGAACAGGTTTTTCTGTAGTGCTTTTGACAAAATTGCTATACATTCAATGACTTGTGTTTTTCACCTGCACAATATATGCTTTGATCATGTAGGTTCATGGTGCCACTCATTGCCCTGTACAACACAGCATGCAGTAGAGTAAATCTTCACATTCCTGTGCTGAGGCATGAGGCATGCTTTTGGAAAATGTAAATCTGGGGGCATGCGTAAATCAATCCTCCTCCCAGCAGCTACACTTGCAAGAATTTTATAAGCCAGTTGATGATCACAGGGAGTAATAAACTGTTTCTTACTACAGGAACAATGTAAAAGAAAAAGAAAAAATAATGCTCATACATGCTCTAGAAGTCCAGAGGGAGGTTTGAGGGTAAATTTGGGTCATGTCTTTACAAATCTTTAATGTTTCATTTGAGACTTATTTTCCCACAGCCAGTGTATAATGAATCACTTGACCTCCAATAGGTTTTACCCCCTTCATAACCAGGGCATTTTTTGCTATTTAGCACTGTGCTAATTAACTGCTTCCGCCTATATACTACCGCCTATATACTGCGGCAGGGCAGCCCGGCTGCGCAAAATCATGTACCTGTATGTGATTTTGTGCACACAGTGTAGGGGGTGTGCACGCGCCGCAGCGGGAGCCAATCAGCGGGTCCGTGGCCACCGCAACCCGCTGATCGTTTAGTGTAAACAAGGCAAACCGCTAATCTATAAGGGAGCAAAAGAGAGATCACTTATCTCTTTTTTTTCTCCAGTGTATCCATCCCCCACACTGTTAGCAAGCACCTCCCAGGGACACACTTAACCCCTTGATCACCCCTGGTGTTAACCCTTACCTGCCAGTGTCATTTATACTCTGACAGTGCATTTCTTTAGCACTGATCACAGTATTAGTGTCACTGGTCCCCAAAAAAGTGTCAGTGTCCCAATTTGTCCTCCGCAATGTCGCAGTCCTGCTAAAAATTGCTGATCTCTGCCATTACTAGTAAAAATAATTTTAAAAAAAAGTCCCTAAATCTATCCCATAGTTGTCAACGCTATAACGTTTGCGCAAACCAATCAATATACGCTTATTGGGACTTTTTTAACCAAAAATATGTAGCAAAAAAAATATTGGCCTAAATTGATGAAAAATTAGATTTTTTTACATTTTTTTATTGGGAATGTTTTATAGCAGAAAGTAAAAAAATATTGTTATTTTATTCAAAACTTTTGGTCTTTATTTGTTTATTGCACAAAAAAAACAAAAACCGCTGAGGTGATCAAATACCACCAAAAGAAAGCACTATTTGTGGGAATAAAAAGAACATCAATTTTATTTGGGTACTTCGTCGCACGGCCGCGCATATGTCAGTTAAAGCAAACGCAGTGCCATATCCCAAAAAATGGCCTGGTCATGAAGTGGGTAAAACCTTCCAGAGCTGAGGTAAATAAACTGGCAGTATGCTCTGGTAATGCAACACTGTACATAAATAAAATATATATAATTTTTTTCACACAAATAGAGCTTTATTTTTGTGGTATTTAATCACCACTGTTTTTTTATTATTATATAGATCAGTAGTTTCCAAATGTCCTAAACAAAGGGCCAGTTTTTTGTCCGCCATACTATAGGAGGGCTGGACTGTTGTCAGTGGGAGTAGAAAATTCCTGGGGATTGGTGGTCAGTGAAAGTTAAAAAAATTACATATTACCTGTGGTCAATAGGAGGAGGAATAGGGCCCCATCATTGGTGGTGTCGGTGAAAGGAATAGTGCCCCATCATTGGTGGTGTCAGTGAAAGGAATAGTGCCCCATCATTCGTGGTGTCAGTGGAAGAAATAGTGCTCCATTGTTGGTGTCAGTTGGAGGAATAGTGCCCAATCATTAATACCAGTGGGGAGCAACAGCGCCTCATCGTTATTAGTGGGAGGAATAGTGTTCCAACATTTATATCAGTGGAAGGAAGTATGCCCCACTATTGGTGTCAATGGAAAGAATGGTGCCTCATTTTTGGTGTCAGTAGAAGGACTATTGCCTCGTATCAATCAAAGGAATAGTGCCTCAAGGGTGGGATAAATCCAGGCAAAGGGCCGCAGTTTGGAGACTGATATAGAGGGGAAAAAAGACAAAAAAAACAATTGTTTCTACTTTGTGCTACAAAACATATCCAATAAAATCAAATTTCTTCATAGTTGTAGGCCAAAATGTATTCTGCCACAAGTCTGTGATAAAAAAATTCCAGATAAGTGTATATTAATTTGTGTGAAAATTACAGTGTCTACAAACTATGGTATATATACAGCCTATATCATTTCTTGAGGCTCCAAAATGCCAGGACAGTACAAATACACCCCCACCCCCCAATTGATCCGTTTTTGGAAAGTAGACAGTCCAATGCATTTAGGCATGTCGAGTTTTCTGAAGTTGTAATTTTTTGTCATAATTTTTTTGGAAAAAGAAGAAATGTAATAATTAAATACATTTTAATTATTTTTATTTTGTTTTATACAATACATATTCTAACAAGCCACACAACGTGGGCTGCAACCGGCCACAAACTTGCCGGTACACTACAGAAAAACAATACAACATAAACGTTATCACAGAAACTTGTGATACATCCCCCCTAACTTTGCCCAGACAGGTACACAAACGTTCCCACCTCCAGCCGGAGGCAGTCTACCATGACGCAGGGATACAATTCCGCGGCTCCCCCGTGTTCTATCAGATATCCTCCATGGGATGGTTATGCTTATGATGAGTCGCCCATCCCCAACTTCTACAAATTCTACAATTCTACAATCACTCACTAATCTTCTAGCCCTTCAAAACAATTGCCTTTCCGTGTTACCATAGCTACAAAGGATCTTGGGTTATGTCCCATTGTGGTTAATCTGATACCGTGTCCATGGAAGCCATCCACCCCCCCAAACCTTCTCTAATTTGTTCTGAGCCCCTCTGCTCAAGTATGTACCCTTGTAAAAGGGTACTGCCTTGTTGACCAATGTTTTCCAATACTCCAAGGTTGGTGACACAGAGCTTTTCCACGAAAGGATAATGCGCTTTTTAGCGTAGAACAGTAACAGAATAAGAAGGGTCCGTATGGCCCTGGTAGTGACCAAGGGCTCCACTAAGTGTAAAAGACATTTGTCGATGGACATAGGGATAGAAATTGAGGTGACCGACCTTATACAGGAGGCAATGGCTTGCCAATAAGATTTAATTAGTGGGCATTCCCAGAAAATATGCATGAAGTTAGCTAAGGGTGCAGCGCATCTCCAGCACAGGGAGTGCTGATTCCCAAACATCTTTGTCAGTCTAGCCGGGGTGAGGTAGATTCTGTGTAGGAATTTGTAATGAATCAATCTATCTCTGCTAGATACTGGAACGCGGTCCCCCACATATCGACCCAATCGTCTCTGTCCAGCCCCAGAGCCATAGCCTCCCAAGCTCTCCTGCAAGGCCCCAACAGGAGGGTTGTTTCATGGAATATGTATTTATATATAAGGAGAAAACTGTTTTTTGCAGTGATTCACTGCGGTTCAGTAGTTCTAGGTCACTGGGCTCAAGGTCAAGGGGCTCCCCACCAAATTGCGAGCTGAAAGCATGCAGCAGTTGAATATACCTGAAAAAGTGTGAGTTTGGCAGATCATATTTTAGTTTAAATTCATCAAATGACAATAAACCATTTGATACAATGTGGAGCAAGGTTTTGATACCATATTTGGTCCATACCACTGGATCTAGGTAACCAAAAAAGTGGTTTAGATTGGGGTTCCCCCACAGCGGAGTATTAGGGGAAAGTCTGGTTGAGCTAGGCGATCGCCCTCCCTTGGCCATGACCCATGCCTTCATCACGGAGCGCATGGAGGATGTCAGTGGGTATGGAGCTTTCAGAACCCTGCGCCTCGTAGGAGCCCACACAGGCCGCTTCCAGGGATACAGAGTTATGATCCGGAGGAGCAGCCAGTCAGCAGTGTGCCACCGTCAACTGTCCAGCCAGAAAGTATTTTTTTAAATTAGGAACCGCAAGGCCTCCCTATCCCCATGGCGGTTGTAGTATTGCTAGTTTGAGATGGGGGATTCCTCCCTGCCACAAAAAGGAGGAAATCGTGGCATCAATTGATTTAAAGATGGACTTGGGGATCCAAACCAGGGAATTCTGAAGGTTGTACAATAAAAGGGGTAGATTTTTCATTTTTATCAAGTTTATCTTCCCGATGAGAGACAGAGGGAGGTTTTTCCAGGCCTGAAACTTAGCTATTATAACAAGCAGCGGGGAAATATTAAGATTGATGAAGTAAGACACCGAGTTCGTGATCTGGAGCCCTAAGTATTTGATTTGGGAGACCCATTGTAGGGAGATGTTGGGGTCAGCTTGTTCGGGGATAGGATGGGGAGTATTTTGGATTTAGACCAGTTAACCAGAGACCAGTGTGAATCTGCCTAAGAGTGCCAACGCAGCCTGTAAGGAAGGTCCGGTGTCGCTGACAAACAGAACCAAATCGTCCGCATAAAGTGCTGTGGTTTCAGTTAGGGTGCCTACCTTAATGCCCTGAATCTGGGGGGAGGAGCACAGTGCAATCACCAAGGGCTCCATTATTAGTGCAAATAGACCAGGAGAGAGGGGGCACCCCTGTCTGGTGCCCCTGGAGACTGGAAAAGTCTCAGACACCCCCCCCTGTTAAAACGGAGGGCCGCTACTAGGCACTCATACAGCAGCAAAATCCATTTGATGAAATGTAGGGCCAAACCCCATGCGTTGCAGTATATGAGCCATATAGCCCCAGTCGATAGAATCAAAGGCCTTTTCCAGGTCAAAAAACACCAGTGCCCCCCAGAGAACGACTCCGCCCCCAACTGTGTATGAGTATATACTCTCCGTATGTTGATATCTGTGGCTTTTTTGGGCATAAATCCTGTCTGATTAGGTGAGACTAATGCCCCGTACACGCGGTCGGATTTTCCGATGGAAAATGTCCGATCAGAGCGTGTTGTCAGAAATTCCGACCGTGTGTGGGCTCCATCGGACATTTTCCATCGGATTTTCCGACACACAAAGTTGGACAGCAGGAGATAAAATTTTCCGACAGCAAAATCCGATCGCGTCAATTCCGACCGTGTGTCGCCTGTTCCGACGCACAAAGTGCCGCGCATGCTCAGAAGAAATTCCGAGACGGGACAGCTCATTCTGGTAAACTTAGCGTTCGCAATGGATACAGCACTTTCGTCACGCTGCAATGTTAAAAATGGTTTAATACAGCGCACTCTCTTCTTCTTTATAATGTGACAAGAATTAAGTAGTTTTGCTGCTCATATTCACACACACTTCTCACAAAGTTTTATTTGTGTTTTTTTAGTGGGATTCCCTAAATATATTGTTATTAGTTGTCACATCTGACAGTTTTATACTATTTTTTTTTTTTTTTTTTTTTGGATTTTCAGCCTTTTTTTTTTCTTTAATGTTTGGATTTTTTCCAAGGCTGATCTTTGTTCAATGTTATTTTTATTTTTACTCCAGAATATTTTTGTGTGTGTTTTGTGTGTCAAGTTTCATCTCCAGGAGATTGTTGTTGGTGTCCCTTGTTCATTTCACATTGTATATTTTAAATGTACCTGAATCCTCACAAACAAACTGTCCTTTTTGAAGTAAAACACATAGGAGAGTATAATTCAAAACAAAAATCCTTTATTAAGGGATCAGAACCAAACAAAGAGGAAGGCAACACTGGATCAACAGGAGAAATTAGCGAAGCCTGGGACCCCCACGGCAGACATCAATTCTTCAACATCAAAATTGGTGGCCTGAGGAGTCCATATGTAAGGGAGGGCAGTCTGGTCCAGAATTCGCAGAGATCCGGATAGCAGCAGATGACATCTGTGTCCCCAGGCTGTGGTACCACAAGAGGCTGTATTTTTTGGCCGACCAGACTGAACCCAGGGCAATCACTGTCTGATCTTCCTTCCACGCTTCCTTCCGGCTGTGGCTGTGCAGTTGGAGATGTGGCAGGAGGAGGAGTAGGACCTGGAGGAGGAGGAGGACTGGGAGGACCTGGAGGAGGACTGGGAGGACCTGGAGAAGAGGGAGGAGGAGGAGTAGGACCATCCCAAAGGTGTGTCTGAGGTGTCATTTGGCCCCTCATACCTTTCTCAAGAGCCTCCAATATGAGGGCCTCACACATGATTTGTTGTCCCTCCTCCATCCTCTGCATTTTATATGCAATGAAGGCAGCAATGTTCTCCTCCATGGTGTGGGGTGCTCCCAGGACCTCTGTAGCCCTCCAAAAGAATCCTATAGCAGCCTCCTCTAGGGCACTCCTCCTACTGCCACTTTCTCTTTTCAGGGGGGGTGGAGGGACCTGCAGATCAGCCAGCCGGCTCGGCCCGGCCACCTCCTGGCTGAGACTTCCCTGTGTATGAAAAAGGGACATGGTTGTAATGTTTTGCTTCATCAATCCCAATCCTAAATTAGTACTCCCAACTAACATCTAGTTAACATCATTGATTGGACAAGCAGAAATATTTAGAGAAATGCTATACCTGGCTCAATCTGGGCTCCTCCACATGTGGCCTGGAAGGCCCAAGTTGGGCGTCAGAAGCCTCAGCCGGGGGGGAAGGAAGCGTGGAATGAAGACTGGAGAGGGATGACCTGGGTTCAGTCTGGCCTGCCAGAAAATGCAGCCTGTCGTAGTACAACATCCTGGGGACATAGATGTCATCTGCTGCTCCGGATCTCTGTGAATCCTGGACCTTCTTGCGCTCCCTTAGATATGTGCTCCTCAGGCAACCAATTAATATCTTTAAATAGGTGATGTCTGCCGTGGGGATCACCTGCTTCACAATTTCACACAATTGCTCCAGTGCTGCCTTCCTCTTTGCTTGGTTCTTGAAATGGGGGTGTTTAATCTCCCACAGACAAGGCAGCTCCCTTAGCATCTCTAGGAATACTGACATGAAGTCATTATCTTTGAGTAGCATATCCATGTTCACTGCAAGACACAACACAAGACAAAGCCTAATGTCAGACAAAACTCTCCTAATCTTGTTACAATATAGGCCTCAATCTAGAAGCAGTATAGGCACAAGTTTGTCTCTTACCTTCGTTCTTACGATCGGCGCATCCAATGCTCCTTCCTCCGCTCACAGATCGTACGTAATACGCACGCGTGTTACGCTTTATACACACTGCGCATGCGTGTAACTCCGCCTGCCCCTGGCGTTCTTTCTAGTCTATTCCCCGCCCCTTTTCGTTTGGCGCAGTGGGTGAAGAGCACATGGCGGAGTTACAGCAGGTGCATGCTAATTCTAGCAACGAGGAGGAGGAAAGCCCGGATCCGGACACGTCCCGATCCAGAAGGAGACGTTTTAAGGCCACAAATATGTCCTTTGGGGAGATGTTGGAGATGGCCGACATCATGAAGAAGTCCGACTATGACGGAAAGTATGGGCCTTACCCCAACATCAGAAAGGCCAAGATCATGGCGAAAGTGGTCAAAAGCCTTCACAGGAATTTCGGGGTACGAAGATCGAAAGATCAGCTCAGGAAGCGGTGGTCGGACCTGAAGTTAAGAGAGCCAGAGCAGTACCGAAAGATCCGGAGAGTGCTGCAAAAAAGTAAGTAGTTGTGCTGTGTTCCTATTCTTTCTGTCTTTATTACGTTCGTGCTGCTCCATGTGCTTTTATTAATTGTAACGTTTAAAAGGGCAACTTTAATGTTCATGGGCCCATTATTCGTTCGTATCAAACATTTTTCTTTCGGCCTCTAAAACACCATTGTTTAGGCCATATGCATTTTCCCACATTTTTTTGGGCCTACTTGGATGCCAAATATTTGTTTGTGTAGATGGGTTTGTTACTAGAATGAAATGCCAACTAGATTGTGTGTAAGGAGAGGACACTGAGCAGCTGTTTTCACATCTGGACACTGGAGCACTAGTGTGGGACAAAAGAACACCATTTTTATTAGGGGGCCACACAGGTGCTCCAGTGTATGCTATAGGGGGGTCTCCATCTGTGAAGCTTGTACTAAACAGGTAAAGTATTGCAGCTTGACAAAGGGCAATAAAAAAAAGATATCTTTGAACTCGGCTAAAATAGACAATTGTACCCCACTTCCAAGCAATGTTTCCTATTTCTAGTTTGGCCATCAAATATCTGTGTGCTAATTATACCATTTTTGTTTTACATAGGGGAGAAAAGACTCGGAGGACACCCCTCATCCGAGGAGACCAGAGACCCTCCACCTCTGGAAGAAGGTGAAATACCCCAAACCCAAGCTGAGCAGGAGGAAGAAGAAGATGTGGTGGAGATTGGCACCACAACAGGTGAGTGTCTGCGACCACAGGCTCAGGTAAAAGAGATGGATGGTGGCAGATTTTTGAGACCTGTTTTTTTTTCTTTCTCTCTTTTTAGGTGATCGTGATGTGAGGGATAGAGAACGCTTTACTTCAGAAAGTGCCCAGATCCTGATCGGGGAGATCATGGGGTGTAATGCTGAACTGCAAAACATCCAGCAAAAAATCAATGATGTTATTAAAAAAAATAACATCATTGATGTTTTAGGGCGGATTTAATACCCCACAAAATCACTTTTTGGATTGTGGTCCAATCTTCTAAATTTTTTTGCAATGTTTTGAAAAGCCAAATTTGGAGGATGCACACAGTGTGCCAACATGTGCTATCTGCCATCACGGGAGATCAATGGATGCGTTTTGGGGGTGCAACCCCTTCCTCAATTATAAAGTCGCGTTGAGGAAGGGCTTGCTCCCCCAAAATACGTCCCTTGATCCCCCCTGATGGCAGATAGCACATGTTGACATTCGTAAATTGGTGTGCATCTTCCAAATTTGGCTTTTCCAGGGGTGATTTCCCCCCATCTGAACGCTAATTCAAACCCAGTTCCTAAATACTGATGTCTGATATAGCCTTCAGGTTTTACCTAATGTGAACTTTGTAAGTTCAAGTTTTTTGGCTTTCTTGTTGGTTTTACACAGGCCTGTTTTATCTGAAATGGACATTTCGAATTTTGCTAATGCTACTGCAAAAATTGTTATACAACAAACATGTTGGTTTGTTTTAAAAACCTTTGGTAAATGCACATGTGATTGTGCAGGTATAAAAAAGTGGCTTACTCAAGAATGTGTGGATTATTGTCTCAACACTACAACACTTTTGGGGTGATGTAATAGCTGTTTTATGCAAAAATGGGGGTTATTTCCTAAGGGCAAATCCTCTTTGCACTACAAGTGCAGTTTCAGTGCAGTTGCAAGTGCACTTGTAGTGAAATGTGTTTTTGCATTTAGGAAATACCAGCCAACAGTATAAGGTTACACAATCACGACATTTTCTGCACTGCAAACATTTCTGTCAGGGTCAGCTAAAACAAACACAAGCAGTAAATGTCCACAAAGAATTTCTTTTTTTTTTTTATTATAAAAAGGCTTCACATATTGTCTGGCATATTGATAGCCCCCCTACCCGCAAAGAACTCCAGGTAGCGTAACCGGACATCACGGGCACTCAGGGAGGGCAAGCCAGGAGGGCCGCTTTCAAGCGCCGTCAGTGTGGTTTGATGTAGGATTCCGGCCTCAGGCCCAACTGAGCCAGCATAGTTGGCCGAATGTTTCCGTAAAAAGTTATGGAGAACACAGCACGCAAGTATTATATGGTTCAGTTTATATTCCGCCATATGGATAGGTGTCAGAAATAGGCGGAACCGGCTGGCCAGGATTCCAAATGTGTTCTCCACCACTCTTCGGGCTCTGGCCAGCCGGTAATTAAAAACCCTCTGTTCCGGGGTGAGGGTCCTCATTGGGAATGGCCGCATCAGGTGGTCCCCCAGCGCAAATGCTTCATCAGCAACGAACACAAATGGGAGTCCTTCCACATTGTCCTCTGGAGCTGGCAAGTCCAAGCTGCCATTCTGGAGACGCCTGTAGAACTCCGTCTGGGCGATGACTCCACCATCGGACATCCGGCCATTCTTCCCCACGTCCACATACAAGAAGTCGTAATTAGCCGACACCACCGCCAACATCACTATACTATTAAACCCCTTGTAATTATAATAGTACGACCCCGAGTTGGGTGGTGGGACGATGTGGATGTGTTTCCCATCAATTGCCCCTCCGCAGTTAGGAAAGTCCCACCGCTTGGCAAAGTGGGAGGCCACAGTCTGCCATTCCTGTGGCGTGGAAGGAAACTGTTGAGGAAAAAACAATAAACATTACTATTTTTACTCTGAAACATGGCAAGCAGATTAGACACAAACATTATGGGGCAACCTCCAGATAGCATTTATTAAGGGGAATTTAACAACACCAAAGTATAAGGTACACCTATCATATCCCCCCCCCCCCCCTCTCATGGGCCATTTCTAACATTATAGGGGGTGTGTGGAAATCTTGGACAGGTAACCCTCTTCACTTCATTGAGAGATGAATGCCTAAATAATGGGGATTACTTGGAACAGCCCCTCCTTAATTACACTATTGGCAGACCACTGGACAGGTAAGAACTGTCTGAATACAAAGATAGAAATACACACTGTACACATTTGAGGACATTTGGACATTCTGCTATTACCTATCAAGATAATAATAGGATACAAAAACTTTAAACAGTACCATTGGAAAGTATACAGGCAGGCCCTTGCACAACATGCTTTGGGTAATTCATCCATAAATCTGACCAGTAAAGAGGTGGGTATAGTGTGTATGGGTTTGGCAAAGTCAGCAGATAGATGATTGAGGATAGATAGAGAATTGGGATCAGCTGACTTAGCAGTTGGGGGAGGGAGGGTTCCTAAAAATTATTTGGGGACACCACAAAAAAAAAGCCTCTGGCACTCTGCCTGAATTTAAAGAAAAAAATAACATTTCCAAACATTTTAGGGGGTGTTTGGGGTAAAGCACTACTATGGAGCTGATAAAATACATTAAGTGACTACATGAGGTGAATATAGGGCAGGAGACACCATGCTGGGGAGGTTAGTGAAGGGCAAATATGTATGAAGGACCTAAAATAATAATTACATAAAAATCCAGCATGCATCAGAACAAAGGGGACATTCACAGCATATTACAATCATGGTCATCAGGGAATGAGGAAAGAAATACAAGATATTAGCAAACATTCAATACAATAAAATGTGATATAAAAGGATAAAAATCTTACCTTCATATACTCCTTCTGCAGGACCTGTATGATGGCAGAACAGGTCTCTGGGATGATGATACCCAGAGCCTGGGGGGAGATGCCTGTCGAGAACTTTAAGTCCTGCAGGCTTCTCCCTGTGGCCAAATACCGCAAGGCAGCGACCAACCTCTGCTCCGGAGTGATGGCTTGCCTCATGCAGGTATCCTGCCTGCTGATATAGGGGGTCAGCGAAGCCAACAAACGGTGAAACACGGGGTCTGTCATCCTGAGAAAGTTCCTGAAATCATCAGGATTATTCTCATGGATCTCACGGAGCAAAGGCATATGAGAGAACTGGTCACGCTGAAGCAACCAATTCTTGGTCCATGAACTCCTCCCCACCCTGTTCATGGACTGGACTTGTGTCAAGGTCAGGACCCCAACACCAAGCCCCCGCACAGCACGAACTCTACGAGGAGTACGCATACGAAACATGGCTAGAAAACGGTCGGCTGCTCAGAACGAAGTAACAGAACGCACTGAAGAACAGCAAGGCCTGTGAAGAGTGACCTGAAAAACAGTAACGAACGAACAAGAATACAATGACTACCTAAAGTCACGCGGAACTTGCTGCACGCAATGAAGAGCAGATACAAACCCACAAGCACAAACTGAACGGCAGAAAACGATCTGAAAGCCACAAGTCTGAAAAAGCACGAATCGTCTCTCACCAAACTTTTACTAACACGAGATTAGCAAAAGGAGCCCAAAGGGTGCCGCGCTTGGTTCTGAACCGGCCTTTTCTAGTCTCGTTGTACGTGGTGTACATGACCGCGTGGTTGGCGATCGGAAATTCCGACAACTTTGTGCGACCGTGTGTAGGCAAAACAAGCTTGAGCCAACATCCATCGGAAAAAATCCTAGGATTTTGTTGTCGGAATGTCCGAACAAAGTCCGACCGTGTGTACGCCCTATTAGTGTTGTATAATTTTCATCAGTCTGTTGGTAAGCATTTTGATGAGTATTTTTAAGTCCATATTTAGCAGGGCTATGGGTCTGTATGAGGAACAGCAGAGTGGGTCCTTGTCAGGTTTGGGCAATAACACTACATGTGCCTCATAGAAGGAAGTTGGTAAACCCCCTTGTTCAAAGCAGTCCATGTAGAGTCGTAGAAGTTCTTTGTCCGTGAAGGGGGCCTCAAGACTGGCCACTGCCTCATGGGGCAACACCGGGATCTGAAGGGGGCCCAGCAGGTCAGTCAGTATCTGGTGGTCATAAGGTGGGATAGCAGAGTAAAGGTCCGCGTAATATGCTACAAAAGCTGGCATGATACCCTCTCTATCTCTTACCATGTTACCCTCCGAGAAATAAACACAGGGTATAGCTGTGTGTGTCTGCATATCTGCAGTTAGGTATGCCAACAGCTTCCCATTTTTGCCCTCTTTCTCAAATAGTTCCTCAGCCCTAATTTTGCAGTTACATTGCGTAAGGTTTTGTAAATGTACCAATAGGGCTCTTCAAGCCATCTGCTTTAGCTCAGTGTTTTTCATGAGCCTGGAGTTCATCAGACTTGGAGTTTTTTCAACCCGTGCAGCTTTAATGGCCGACACATATGCTCCTCTAGTGGACGCTTTGAACGTGTCCCATACTACAGGCCCCCCCATCGAGCCCTCATTGTGCTCCCAGTATTCCTGTAGATGAGGCGAAACCAGGACCTCGACCGAGGGCTCACTTACCCACCCAGGGTGCAGTCTCCAGGGTGCATCCCGCGGCAAGAGTCAGTATTACCTACAAGGGGGTCTGGTCAGACAGACCCCCAGCCAGGTAGCCGACCTCTGAAATATATGGCAACAACGTTGGATTCGCAAATGCCAAATCTATGCGGGAGGAGGAGGTACTGGCGTGGGAAAGATAGGAGTAACCTCTCTCACCAGGATGTTTCCATCGCCAGACCTCCTCCAGAGCCGCAGACTTTGCCCAGTGCCCGAGCTCCAGATTCTGCGCCCTGGTCAGGTTCGAGGTGTCTGAGTAGTCTAGTATGTTGTTGAAATCACCCGCCACGAGCAGCTTCAAAGGGCTGAAGCAACTTTTTCGAACACCAGGTATAGCACCTCATTTTTGAAAGTGGGAGGGACATATACATTAGCAATAGCTATCAGCTTAGATTCAACAGTCATAACTACAATAACATAGCGTCCCAAGGGATCAGTTACCACATGATCAATAGCACATGTTAGCTTTTTGTGGATCAAAATAGCCACCCCTCTAGCGTAAGAGGAGTGGGTTGAGTGTATGGCTCTCTGTATCCAGTTCTGATTGAGGGACAATATCCTGTTACCCATTAGGTGCGTCTCCTGTAACAGGATAATGTGGGGGTTCAGAGCTTTAAGGTATTGGAGGACCAGTGACCTCTTAAATTTGTTTAATCCTCAGGCGTTCCATGAAAGAAGTTTGAGATCACTCATTAGGTAAGTTTTTGTATAGCATGAGGACAGGTGAGGGACTCAGAAGGGGGAATACCTCCGGGGGGGGGGGGGAGGGAACCCGAACACAGAGAGCCACGGTCATCAAGTCACTATATTTAAATTTCATGTACCATACTGGGTAAGTAAAACATCCATCTGCACCAGCCTTCTCAAAATAAAAGCAAAACAGTCCAAAAAAGTAATAGTTCAAGAACCCAACGCCCTGTTTGCTCCGGGTCAACTGAACCAAAAAACTGCCGGAGAAACTTTTGATCCCAAAAATAAAAAAACATTAGTGGATAGTTTAAAGAGTTATTCCACTCAGTGGGGGGGGGTCTTAAAGATGAAAGTGCAGTTCAGTGCATACCAAACAGAACCAGAGCCTCCGCATTTAACGGATAGGTGTGCTCGGGTGCCATGACACATTCCCCACATGCGAGAGGACAGTCACTACAGAAGAGCAAGGTATTAACGGATGGCTTTGACATCGGGTAGTGTTTCTTCTGGTGAAACATCCAGCAATTATGTAAACATTCCAGTGATACTATGTCGCAGGTATCAGTCACAACACATATTCAACACTCTCACCTCTCTATGCAATGGTATTGAGCCAGTCTGCTGCTTCCGCAGGAGAGTCAAAGGATTTGCTGGCCCCACGATGGATAACCTTCAGCCGACTGGGGTATAGCATACTGTATACCAGATTTTTCTCCCTCAGACGCCTGCGGACATCCGTGAAAGAGCGCCTCTTCTTTTGCAACTCTGGAGAGAAGTCAGGATATAAATGTTTGACAGCATTATCATGTTTCAGTTCAAGGTGTTTACGAGCCTCTGCCCGGATGAGATCTCTATCTCTAAAATTGAAATTGAGCAGGCGAACCAGAAAGGCACGTGGCCACGCGCCAGCAGGCCTCCGACCAGTGGGCACTAGGGTTGTCCCGATACCACTTTTTTAGGACCGAGTACAAGTACCGATACTTTTTTTCAAGTACTCGCCGATGCCGATTACCGATACTTTTTTTTTTAATGTCACGTGACAGTGTTTTTTTTTTCATTTTTTTTTTTTTTTTTTAACAGTGCTTGCTTTTTTTTGGGGGGGGGGGGGGTGAACGTTGTATGTGTGTGTTATTTTTTTTTTTTTACAATTTTTATTTTTTACAATAATATTTCTTTTATTCTTTATTGTTTTTTTTTTTTTTTTTTTAATCAGCCCTTTTGGGGGGCTTTGGTGAGATATCAGGGGTCTTAACAGACCTCTGATATCTCCCCCTTGAGACAGAGAAAGAGACAGAGGATAGATATTCCCCAGTCCCTTTCTCTGCAGCGTCAGCTGCACTGACAATGAATGGAGAGAAGACCGCAGCTTCTCTCCATTCATAAACTGACACATTGTAATCTCGTAATCACAGAAGATTACAATGTTTCAGTAATGTGAATGGACAGAATCAGCTGACTCTATCCATACACAAAGGAAGGAGGAGGGGGGAGGACGGAGGAACGGAGGGGGAGAACGAGGGGACAGATAAGAGCAGAACGGAGGGGACAGATAAGAGCAGAACGGAGGGGACAGATAAGAGCAGAACGGAGGGGACAGATAAGAGCAGAACGGAGGGGACAGCTGAGAGGGACAGAGGAAAGGAGGGGGCACGGAGGAGGATGCAGTGACAGTCAGCTGTGAGCGATCACCGCTGTCTGTCACTAAAGCTGGTGAAAGCCGCTGGGGGAGAATCTTGTAACTCCCCCACGCCGATCACAGCTGACAGTCAAGGTATCGGGGGAGGCATCGGGAGCATTTGCCCGAGTACAAGTACTTGGGCAAATGCTCTGTATCGGTGCCGATACCGATACTAGTATCGGTATCGGGACAACCCTAGTGGGCACCCTGTGCGCGCGCTCTACAACATATACAGGTGACAATTGCTGCAGGCCCAGGAGTTGTTTTAAAAAGGTTTCAGCAAACACAACAGGGTCCTGGCCTTCCGCACCCTCAGGGAGCCCGACCAACCGCACATTGTTGTGCCTGAGGCAGTTCTCAGCATCTTCTGAACGGGCCATAAGGATTTTAACGTGCAATTCAATCACGGATTGCACAGTCGAGGCAGTTGTATCCTCCACCTCTGATATTCTGTGCTCCGCTTCAGTGAGACGGCCTCTAAATTTGTCCATGTCTTGTCTTATTAGGACTTACTGTCTGCTATGGCCGCCAGGATCATCACGGTGGATTGTTCCCCAAGTGACTTTGGGTCCGCCTGCGGTGTTCTAGAGGCCCCCTACCGAGCTGGTGAGCCGAGAGCCGCCATTGCTGGGTCCGTCTGTACTGCTACAGATGCTGGAGGTAGTGGGCAAGATGGCCGCCGCACGCGTGTTTGGCCTTGAGCGCTGAGATGCCTGGGCAGCCGCTTTCTTGGAAAATCTGTGTTTGCCAGTCATGAAAAGGATGGTTGCATCCCCTTTAAGAGTTGATGATTTGCAGAGAGGGAGGCTTTCATTCAGGGACAGTAGATATCTCTAGCTGGTGCAGTCCTGTGATTCCACACTGAGGCCCAATTGAGACCGGCTGACAGCCCTGAGGTGCTGCACCCGCTACCTGTTACCCTCAGAGATGCTGTATCCCTTGTGCTGGACACTTAATCTTTCCCCTCAGGGGATGCTGCTGCAAGTGGGCAAGTATGGGGCAGCTGCCCGTTCCACGGATCGCTGTGCACATGGCTCAGTAGGCCTCAAGATGGCGGTGACCTCGGGTGGATGAAGAGGGTCGCAGGCCATGCAGCCACAGCCGGGCAGCTGGGCTGCAAAATGCAGGCTGGGGCTGAGGCAGATGATGCCCAGGGACAGGCAGGATAGTTTTGGAGGCTCACCGGATAGCACTGTGGGCAGGATGGCAGTGGATAACTCCCTCTGTTCCGTAGGCCTTAAGATGACGGTGGCCTCGGGTGGATGGGGAAGGCCACGGGCAGTGTAGCTACACAGCCCAGCGTCAGGGCTTCAAAATGCAGGCTGGGGCTGAGGCAGATGGTGCCCAGGGCCAGGCAGGATAGTTTTTGAGGCTCTCCAGGTAGCGATGCGGGCAGGATGGCAATGGATAACTTCAGGATGAGCAGACCTCTGCGCCTGCACGTCTTTCTCGGCTTACATCCGGACACGCCCCCCATTTATTTTTTTTTACAATTGTTTTTTTACATACCATCACCAGTGCAGTACAGCATCATCATATGACTTATGTGGTGGTGATCTGGGATACTGAGTGGTGACCGAATGTAAAAAAAATATACATTTTTATTCAATTTTTTTAAACATTTTGTACTTCTTTTTTCAACATTTTTTTTCTTACAATTTTTTTTTTTATACATCCTGTCATCAGAGTAGCTCAGTGTCACCATAGTGATACTGTATTACTCTTGGGGGTGATCAGGGATTTTTATTTTTTTACTCTGTTATTGCTTATACAGTGATGATCACTGTGTAAGCAATAATTTTATCTGTCATGAATGGGTATCCCATTCATGAACAGCCTGCTTATGGTTGTGATCTGTGATTGGCTACAGCTAATCACATGGTACAAGTAGCCAAGTACCATGTGATTACTGTGGACTAATCACAGATCACAACAATAAACAAGCTGTTCATGAATGGAAAGCCAATCTTGACAGGTTGTCTACATTCTTATCATGTGATCGCTATTACCAATCATAGAGATAACATGATATCTGGTTACCAGACACAGTGGTCACAGGAGAAGCACGCTGTGTGCTCCTAACCAGGTAGAGGAACTTTACCTTATTAAATGCATTTGCAGGAGGGAGGTTAGCAGACATCAACATATGTATGTAGTATTGTTTATGGATACATAGTAAAATAAAGGCCCCTTTCACATGGGGTGGACTCCGTCAAGTGGATCTGCCTGCTCAGCAAGGAATCTGTCCGCTGAGCATGGGCGTCCACAGAAATTTTTTTTTGGGGGGGGGGGGGGGGGGGGCATTTCGGCAGCGGCGATACACAGTCGCATTTAACCCTTTCTTCAACCCCTAGGGGTTAAAAGCGCTCCGCTAGCGGCCGAATAGCGCCGCTAAAACGATGCTAAAGTGCCGCTAAAACTAGCGGCGCTTTACCGATAACGCGGCCAGCTGGCAGTGTGAAATAGCTCTTGAGATAATTCAGCTTCACTCCATGCCCATATAAATATAGTCTAGGGAATGTACATCTTTCTATATTGCAATGTATTGCAATACATCTGTTGTGGCCATATTTTGATCTTTATGAAAACCATCTATACTGTATAGGTTGTGTCATCAAGATCAAAATATGGCCACAACAGATGTATTGCAATACAAAAAGATGTACATTCTCTAGGCTATATTAATATGGGCATCATGGATTGGTATGCCTGAGAGGCTGAGTAACTCCATACAAAGTGAAGACGGTTATATATAACACACACACATTATTTTTCCAGCAATAGCTGAGCTCAGCTCTCCAACTTTACAAGCAATATATTCTTCTCCTAACTGGCACAGACAATGTGGCACTGCTGTAACCTGTGGTTCTTCAGCGATAGGCCCAGGGCAGGCACTGGCAGTGTAATCTCACTCCGCCACTGCACGCACCTGTGGGAGGAACCGTCTCCGCGTCGGCCGGATTGGCATAGAGTACATTTACACAGGCAGCCAATCACGGAACAGCCGAGATGTCAAGCAGAGGCCTTAGCGGCAGAACCTATCCAATTATCGGGCCGGGGGTGAGGAGGGAGGGACAGATGTCTGTATGTATCTGTGACTGTGATAAGTCTGAACAGGCTGAGAGCAGCCCCAGGCCAGCAGACTTAGAAAATAAAGTCTACGGCTGCCTTTGCAACACAGGGGGCAACTGTCTTCACTCTTCAACACCTTCTTACGATTCCGGGGGGAGGGGCAATTGCCCCCTCTTGCCCTATGCTGCGGACGCCCATGCCGCTAAGCAGGCAGATGACAGGTCAGTGTCTGCTTTGCATAGAGAGAGACACACAGCCCGCTGTTCTGTATGTGGAGGTCAGATGGAAACGGGTCCGCCTGTCCTTTCCATCTGTCATCTGCTCCGCTAGTCGGATGAGGAATAGATCCCAATCAGTCTGTTTTTGGTGGTCCTAATTGGATGCAGGTGGGTGTAAATGGACACATGTCTGTTTACATCTGCCTCCCTATAGAGAACAATGGGCGGTCCGATCAGGTCCGCTGAAAAGGGGACAGGTCAGGCAGACCCGATCGGTCTGCAGGTGTGAAAGGGGCTTGAATGAGACTTGGATCAATATAGTAACTAAATATATCTATATATAACTAAACGGTACTAATACTAGAGCTAAGCTGACAAAGAATGCTTTGTTTTATACAGCAGCATTTCTCAACCTTTTTTAGTTGGGGCACCCTATAAAAATATGCAAAATACCATGTCATCTCAGTCTAAAATTTAACAAAAAATTTAATGTTACTTATCAAAAGGGAAACCTGAGGCTGGAGCGATGCAAACAACCCCTTGATGAAATAACTTCACCGCAGAGTTCTCCCTTCACGCCAGAGGGCCCCCATCATGTCATAGTGCACCTATCACATCAGAGCCACCCATCACGGTCTGTTAATCACATAGTCCACCCCCTATCACAGACCCCCTCAATCACTCAGTCCCTCCCCATAACAAAGCCCCTTAATCACATAATCCTGCCCCCCACCCCCCTATCACAGAACCCCCCAACAACCCTTGACCTTTTTACTCCAGCGGCTCAGCAAAAGGAAGGAGGGTGGAGTAGGTCTGGAGGAGACAGACTTCCATCTCCTCCTGAATGACATGGGCAGCCCTGCAAATCACCTGCCTTGGATCCGTGTCATGCATTGCCATGATTTGGGTAGGCCAGCTGGCAAATCCATAGCATTAAATGACAATGTGCATCCTGGTCCAAAAGTGTCATTGATTGTTATGGTGCTGGTGGCCAGCCTTCCCACACCATGGCAGCTCATGACACTGATTGAGGGCAAACTAGATCCCACCAACCTAGTCAAATAACATTGTAGAACACTGTAACTAAAACATGATCACATAGTTTCTTGATATGAAAATCCAGTATTCCACGTATTTTGTTCATGTTTTCTCTTTCTGCACTGTGCACATTTTGTAGACTCTTTTATATGTACCTTCTATTAATGTGCATGCACTCTAGCAATGCCCAAATTATATTTATACTGCTGTGACTACAGTGGATTGTTCCAGTACACTGTGGTTTAGCATGGCTGCTTGTTGCTTGTGGGTACATGAAAGGGTGACAGTGTTGCAACTAAATTGGAGCATTGTCCCACTATACCAGGAAGTACTTGTGGATATGATCCCCTATATAACCCCTCCCATACAGGAAGTACTTCAGTTTTTTAACCAGTGTCTGCAAGGTGGATGGACACATTTGTTTGAGCTCTCTCTAGCTCCATGTCCTGTACAAAATTGCGGTAAAAACGCACGACTTTGAAACGCTTAGGTTTGAATGCAGCCTAAAGGTCCTCAAGTGACAGGAACCCGCCATGATGGGTGAAGATTGGGCTATTATTTTCTAAGGTTGCCCTGCGCCTGGACAGGTAAGTGAAATTCCCCCTATTTTACTTATTGTGGAGTGCCACCATGTGTGTAAAAATCTGTCAATCTAGCTAAGGCTGGACACCTGTGTAGCAGTGACCACAGGGGGGAGATTGGGCTAGCTGCTGGTGTTTTAATTGGAGTACCTTTTTCCTGTTTTACCTTATGTAGAGTTCACGCACAGAGGTGCGCCATTGCACAGCTTGGTTCACCATGGTGCACGTGCATTCGCCAGAGTGCATGATCGTCCATGGCTATTGGCCGGCCATGGCAAACGCGGCTTGCCACGCAGTATGCTGTATGTACACCGAGCCATGCAGGCACCGTAGCTCTAAGATGGCGCACAAGGATTCTTTTGTGCGTGTACACAGCCACGTGTGTCTACCGTGACCACGCACTTGCATGTGCACGCATGTGCAGAGCATCCCAGCGCACAGCCATCTTATTTAAACAGTAAATGGCTGACATGCGGCGCTTCCAGGGGACAGCTGTGGGACACAGAGTAGGCTCTGTATCATTCACTTTATAGCAACTGATTCCTCCTTCCCCGGGTTACGTGAGTCACCAGGTATTGGTTAGCAGGCTAAAGTGCTTAGCAAGATTGTTGCATGGAGGCTTGGTGAGCACTATTAAAGGGTCTCCCTTCTGGCATAAAATACTAATCCCAGGCACTCCCTTTTTGTGGCTTGCAATGTCTTCAAAAAAGAGGAGCGGGGTTAACACTACAAGGAAAGGCACACCTATGTTGTCAGTATCTCCTGAGGAGCCTAGTCGTAACCATAGTGCTTCTGGGCAATCTGAGCCGCTGTGCTTGTCTGGTATTGTGCCTACAGTCAGCGCTGCTGCTTCACCCTTCACCCTTTATCACCAGGGATAAACTTTCCTTAGCTCTAGCCGGGTTACAGAACAGGATTGCTGACATGATTGCCTCCATCCCGCAGGGTGACAAGAAGCATGACAGATTCCACTCCCCTGAGCCTCCTAATTTGGAGCAGGAATGGGTTGAGGAAAGGGATGCTAAGGACTTAGGAGATGACCTGGCAGATGAGTCTGCTTCTGAGGAATCTGTACCCGATGATGTCCAGTTGGTATCAGCCTTTCATTCGCAGAAGCTTTTGATCCAGACTCTTACTGAGATGGTTCGTTCTGCCTTTAAGTTACCTCCTGCAGAGGTTTCTGAGCTTTCCTTGTCCTCTTTGGGAGCCCTGAAGCCACCTCAGGCTGCACAGGCTTTCCCCTTGCACCCGCGGTTGGAATAGGCAGTGTATGCAGATTGGGAAAATCCTGACAGGATTTTCGTTCCTCCTAAGAGCTTTTCCCTTTTATATCCCATGGAGGAAAAGTTTGTTAAGAAATGGAGCATGCCAGCCGTAGATGCGGCAGTCTGTTCCTTAAACAAGAACTTAATGTGTCCAGAGGATAATGCACATGGCTTGAAAGACCCTGTTGACAAGAAACTGGAGCCATTATTAAAGGCTTCCTTTTCTTTGGTCAGTTCAGCTATTCAGCCAGCTGTCGCAGCAATTGGAGTCTGCCAGTCCTTAAAGGATCAGGTCAGAGAGCCTGACAGACCTAACCAGGAGGATGATCTTGCTGAAAAACAGGGCAGATATTCCTCGAGCGCTGTGTTTTTGCTGTAGATGCCTTTAAAGGATTCTATACAGCAGGTTTCTCGTTTGGCTCTCCTGTCTGTACACATGTGCAGACTTGTGTGGCTTAAGAACTGGTCAGCCAAGCTTCCCTGTAAGAAGTTATTGGCAGGGTTCCCATTCCATGGGGAACGTTTGGTGATGATCTGGATAAATATATCCAAAAGATTTCTGGAGGAAAGAGTTTTATATTTCCTGTAAAGAGAAGGACCAGGTGTCCCTCGTTTAAATCCTTGGGGACTTCCTCAGGTATTTCAGTGCCAAGGCAATTCCACCGCCAAC
Organism: Aquarana catesbeiana; assembly: GCF_042186555.1. NCBI lineage: Eukaryota > Metazoa > Chordata > Amphibia > Anura > Ranidae > Aquarana > Aquarana catesbeiana. The sequence goes on along the minus strand of NC_133324.1, from coordinate 164,988,426 downwards.
AGGGTGCTAGAGCCAGGGGCAAGCCACAGGCCCAGAGCCAGAAAAAAACTTGGGTCCAGAACTCTGCTAAACCAGACACCAAGCCCTCCTTTTGAGGGGATGCCCCCACTCAATCAGGTGGGGGGAAGACTGCTTCAATTTGCGGACATTTGGAGAACAGTGGTGCAGGACAAGTGGGTCACCTCAACAGTGTCCCACGGTTACAATCTGGAATTATGGAGGTTTCCTCAGAGGTTTCTAAGATCCAACATTCCTGTTGGATCTTAGAAACTGTTGATCATACAAGTTCCGGTGTCCAAAAGAGGCACAGGGTCTTATTCAAACCTGTTCACGGTTTTAAAACCAAATGGGGGACATAAGGCCAATCTTGGACCTAAGATCCCTGAACCAACATCTGTTAATCCAATCCTTCAGCATGCAGTCAGTCCACTTGGTAGTAGCCTAGCTTCAGATGGGAGACTTCTTAGCCTCCATCTATATCAAGGATGCGTATTTACACATACCTATCTTTCAGCCTTATCAGAGGTGCCTGCGATTTGCAGTAGAGGAATGTCATTTCCAATTTGTGGCACTGCCTTTTGGGCTTGCCACTGCACCCTGGGTGTTTACAAAGATCCTAGCACCTGTACTGGGTCATTCAAGGGCCCAGGGGATCCTTGTGTAGCCTGCACAGTGCGGTATTTAGAAAACCTGGGCTGGGTCATAAATACCAAAAAGTCAGCCTTGAGACCAGCTCAGAGTATCTATCAAAGTATCTAGGTCTGATCCTGGATACGGTCCAGGGAAAGGCATTTCTGCCACCCGTAAAAAAAAATCTGCCATAAATCCGGCATTTCCAGAAACAGCGGGTGGTCCTCTTTAAGATAAAAGTGGTCTCTGCGGCAAATTTGCCGGCAAGATCACTTTTATTAGGGGGGGGAGAACTCCGCCCCTCCCGCTGCTTACCGGAGCCGTCGATAGCTGCGGAGACGATCCCGTTCCCCTGGCCTGGAGTCGAATGAGGGAAAGATGGCCCGACCTCGGCTCCATAACATTGGATGACGGAAGTGACCCCAAAAGTAATTTCCACCCAATGGTCTTAAAGGGGAAATTATACAAAAAATTGGGGTAAATATTGTAATTTTTTTTTTTTTAATTCATAAAGTGTTTTTTTTCCAAAGAAATCGCATCACAAATACCATGTGACATAAAAAATTGCAATGACTCCCATTTTATTCCCTAGGGTCTCTGCTAAAAATATTATATATTTTGGTGGTTCTGAGAAATTTTCTAGCAAAAAAATGATTTTTACACGTAGGAGAGAAATGCCACAATTGGCTTGGGCTGGAAGTGGTTAAAAACAAAGGACAGTTTTACATTGTACACTTAAAGGTGTAATGTATATGGATTTTTTTTATGTCATTAAAGGTGAATTAACCCTTTAAGTATGTTTTCCAAAAAGAAGCAGATGTGCCCACATTGAAGTAAAAGCACTGCAACATGTTGTATACATATTTCCTCAACTGTATCTGCAACCCTTTCTGAGTTGCTTGCATACTTTCATGTATATTCTGGTGTTGTGTAGTGTATATCATGCTGTGGACAAATAGAAAAAAAAACAAAAAAAAAAACACACAATTTAATCCAGCTATGTAGTCGCTAAAAAAATGTATTTTCACTTATAACTGCCTTGAGTATGTAAATCTGTGACTCCCATGATCCCTTGCACAGTGGAACTCACTTTAGAGAGGGAGAACCAGGACAATGAGCCAATCGTGGTTTACTGTCATGCAAATGCTGTCAGTTTCTGGTCCTAAACATGCTTACAGGAAAATAATGCAAAGGAATGACCTGCTGCTGTCCTTTCAGTGTCCAATAAGCAGGTAGGTAGCCTGCTATAGTATATGACAGGAGTGTCTGAATGACATCATAAAAGTGAATAAAATTACAAATCTTTCAGCGATTAAAAATAGTTCAGATACTGCATATGTATTTCAGACATGTTTTAAGCTCTTTCCTGGAATTCCACCTTAATTATAAAAAATAAGCAAATTAATTAAACTGGGTGCTGGGTACAGCATGCTCAACACTGTGATTTCTGCAACTGAACGTTGCATACATTCTAACTAATGATTATCATTATTAAAAGAAAAAAGTACACCTTTGTAATCTAGTGCACTTCTCTTTATCCTTTCTATGCAGTACATTGTACATGACAACCAGAGGATAAAGGATAGAAATGCTGTATGTTTGCACTGGCTCCTGAGAAATCTCACACTTGGAGCAAGCTGATTGATTTCATTTTGTCTGTTCCTTCACACTGTCCATTAACCCCATGGGTGCCAGAACAATAATCTCAAACAACCAAAGACCACTTAAAAAGGTTTAAACAGTGGACCCGCCAGGCACAGCAGATGACCAAAGTGTCACCACATCTTTGCTTGTCTCTCATCACACTGGTGGACATGTCTCCACTTTTGTTGGCTTTTCATAATAAGCCACACAGATGTTTGAGAACAAGCCTTGACTTCTGACCTTAGGGTTGCAGGGGTCATGCTGTTCAGGGCCTGTGAAATTATCACAAGCTGAGTTAAAGTTTTTCCCCATCACAGGAAGTGCCCAGTAAGTAAGAAGTAAAAAGGGAGCTTTGTCAGTAAGACAAGATGGTCTCAGTGAGGGTTGGCTTCTGCATAGCGCATACACTGCAGGAGGTGCATGCTTGGGAGGAAGAATATAATATAACCACAGGCACATCAAGTATCTGTCATGCAAACCAAGATCTGGGCAGTATATTTGCTTAATATGCCTTTTGTTAGAATGTAATAGGAGTAGAACACATGTGTTTATATACACTATTAAATGAAGCTCCCAAGCTAAAAATCACCTTGTAGAAAACTGCCCTTAGAGTTGCCCATGTGTGACTTCTCTATTATATTCTTGATTTCCTTGTTAACATCACTTTACACACTCTACTGGGCCAATGTGGGTTGCCAAGCTGTAAACATGTTATTTTACATCAATCGTCAGCTATTGAGAAATCCCTATCCACTGTACAGGAGTAGCCCACACATAACTCTTATTCTAGGCGGTATGGATATTGCACCAAATTCAGTCATCAATTTGAGTTTATCTTGGTTATTTATTATGTCTCAACAAAATTCAAATTGTTTTAAAACATCAATATATACCAAAATGCACAAGAAGCCTTATTATGCTCTTTTCTGTATTTCTTTGTATTAAATAAATTACAATAAGACTTAGGGGTTTATTTACTAAAGGCAAATCCACTTTGCACTACAAGTGCACTTGGAAGTGCAGTCGCTGTAGATCCGAGGGAGACATGCAGGGAAGAAAAACAGCATTTTTGCTTGTACATGATTGAATGATAAAATCAGCAGAGCTTCCCCTGATTTCAGATCTTCCCCTCAGATTTACAGCGACTACACTTTGAAGTGCACTGCAAGTGCACCTGGAACCAAACCAGGAGAGCCAGAGAGGCTCAGGCAGAAAGTCCTGAAAGGGGGCAGAGGCTCTTTGGACAGGCCTGGTAAAGCGTACCTGGTGAAGATCGCCACCCCACATCCCTGAGAGCAGATGGAGGTCCGGGGCACCGGTTTTCACTACTGAGTGCAGTAGATGGAAGTGCAGGCCCAGTCAGCGGCAGCAGCAAAGGTAAAGCACAGCAGTGCAGAGACCACGCCAGGCTCTGGGTCCGCATGGAAGCTGGGTGGAGGATGACGTCACGTCCGGCAGAAGGGGTGGGCAATTTTGGATTGACCCGCGCCTTCTGGTTCCGGCCGCAGGACGTAAAAAGGGAGCCAGGCATGGGCTGAAGAGGGGCTGCAATTGCTGTGGAGACAGCACAAGCTCTGGTGGTGGCACCAGTATGTCAGAAGCGGAAGGAAGGGACCAGACTGCTCCAGGTGCGGCCAGCTCCAGCCACGCTAAGGCAAGGTGAACCTAGGGTGGAGCTCCCCTTGCCAGAACCCCCCCCCTTCATGGGATTAGGGGGGTAGGGAAAGAGACCCTCTGGTGTCAGAGTGAAGTTCATGGGGACCATGGTGAGGCAAGCCCACATGAAAAAGGCTGTGCACCTGCAGTTTACTGCAGAGGGGGGATGTAAAGTAATACTTTAATGCCTGTGGGTTTTTTATGTCTTTCAGAACAAAACAGACAAACCCAGACCTCCTCATAGTTCTAAGAGGAGGTGCCCCTCCTGTAAGACTACACTTAGGGACTCCTGGGGAAAACACTTTGTAGAGAATGCATTAACAAATTAGTACAGGAACATACCACTGAGCAGGGCAGTGAACTAGTGGCATCAGTAAAAGAACTTTATAGTACGTTTGAATCTTTTAAAACCTTTTTTGAAGGGTTTCAGATCCCGCTGCTTCAGACTGCTCCTCCTTCAACACAGCAGGTAGCGTTACCAAAAACGGAAGTATTACTATCCACTAGTGCAGGCCCTCCAGTTGTCTCCAGGGAAGAGGCTGAGGAGGAGCCAGACAGTGCAGCCTCCGGCTCCCAAGAATCAGAGGGAGAAGCTCTGGAAGGGGATTCCAGAAAGCCATCCCAGTACAAACTGTCGCTGGAAGAGGTGGACAATCTCTTGGGGGGCATTTATACCACGTTAGGTATGCAAACAGAAAAGAAACCCCTATCTCTACATGACAAAATGTATGAGGGCCTAGGGGAACAGGAAAAGAAGAATTTTCCAATACATGAGCCATTTTTTTCAAAAGCATTCAAAGAAGGTTTCCATTTACAGATGATCCGGCATCCCCAAAACTAGACGCAGCTTTCTCCCAAGTCTCGAGGCACACAGACTTGGCCTTCGAGGACATGGGAGACTTGTCTGACGCAATGGACAAAAGGATAGACTCCCTCTTAAAGAAGTCGTGGGACTCCACGCTGGGAAGTCTAAAACCAGCTATGGCAGTAACTGTAGTAGCCCGAAACATAGAATTTTGTCTGACTCAGATACAGGCCCACACTGAGGAGGGAACTGCTAAAGGGGCAGATTCTATCCTCTTTCCCCGTGCTCCTGCGAGGTATCGCTTATATCATCAGCGGAATCGGTACGGATGGCAGCCAGATCCTCCGCCTTATCCAATTCCGCAAAAAGAGCCCTGTTGTTAAAGACATGGCAGAGGGGACTGCGCGTCTAAAGCCAAACTTTGCGGGATCCCATTCACCGGGGACTTGCTGTTTGGACAAGGGTTGGAGAAAGTTCTATATCGCATGGTGGACAAGAAAAAAGCATTTTCACTGAAGCGTAAACCAGCCTAGGGACAGCCACAGCAAAATAAAAAGAGGCAAAGAGGGGACACAACATCCCGCTTCAGAGCACCCAAGGCCAAAAACAAAAAACAGAACAAGCCCGCAACAAACAATGACAAACCAGTCATGGTGGGGGGAAGACTAGGGGCCTTCCTCTCACAGTGGAAAAAGATATCCTCCAATCAGTTCATATTTAGAACGATAGGAAACGGGTATCACTTGGAGTTTTCAAGATCACCCCCAAACAGGTTTTACATCACCGAACTCTCGAAAAACAAAGAAAAGATCAGAGGATTAATGAAAGCCATAAAAGAACTCAGAAAACAGAAAGTCATTAACAAAGTACCAATAGAAGAAAGAGGTCAGGGCTTCTACTCCCACATATTTGGGATACAAAAACCCTCGGGAAAGGTCAGGCCGATACTCAACCTCAAACCTCTAAACCTCTAAACCTATCTATAATCTACAAAAGATTCAGGATGGATTCCATAGATTACGTAAAGGCTCTATTACCTCCAAACTGCTATATGGCTTCCCTGGATCTAAAGGATGCATACTTGCACATCCCGATAAATCAGAGTTGCCAGAAATTTCTAAGATTAGCAATAAGAACAAAGAAGTAAACCATCCATCATCGCCTATATAGACGATCTTCTCCTCTTTGCAAACTCTGCCATGAAATTTCTAGAGAACCCGAAGTACACACAGGCATTCTTAGAAAATCTAGGTTGGTTGGTAAACAGAGAAAAATCTAACCCAAACCCCACTCAGCAAATAATATACTTGGGCTACATACTAGACTCAGCTCAACAAAAAGTGTTTCTACCCAGGGAGAAGATACAAAAGATTCAAGAGGCAATGAAAGCATTACAGGCCAATCAACCATGCTCAATAATATCAACATTAGGATTACTAATCTCGGCAATCCCGGCGGTACAATTGGCGGGTTTACATTTTTGGCCCCTACAGATGTTCATCTTAAAAGTATGGGACCGCAGACAAAAGTCCTTAGACACACAGGTTCCGATACCAACACAGTTAAAAAGATCCCTGTGGTGGTGGAGGACCCACCAAAAGGTAGCAAATAAAATCAGTTAATTGTTCGGGTTTACATTAGCTTTTGGTGTTTTGCACCAGACCTGAATAGTAGAGTACTTAGTACTGTTTGCATTTAAAGGGTCAGTCCACCCAAAACTGAAATTCCTGTTTTTGATTGTAGGAAGTTATGCCAACTGACAGTTTCTCATATCTCTTGTAAAATATATATATATAAAATCTGTGTACTTGAGTCCCTGGTGTGGCCATTATGAGCAGGTCCCGCTCTAATGCCCCGTACACACGGTCGGACTTTGTTCGGACATTCCGACAACAAAATCCTAGGATTTTTTCCGACGGATGTTGGCTCAAACTTGTTTTGCCTACACACGGTCGCACAAAGTTGTCGGAATTTCCGATCGACAACCACGCGGTCACGTACACCACGTACGACGAGACTAGAAAAGGCCGGTTCAGAACCAAGCGCGGCACCCTTTGGGCTCCTTTTGCTAATCTCGTGTTAGTAAAAGTTTGGTGAGAGACAATTTGCGCTTTTTCAGACTCGTGGCTTTCAGATCGTTTTCTGCCGTTCAGTTTGTGCTTGTGGGTTTGTATTTGCTCTTCAGTGCGTGCAGTCAGTTCGTATCGGAGTTTTCTGTGCGATCTTGTCCGCTCGTTGCTGTTTTTCAGGTCGCTCTTCACAGGCCTTGCTGTTCTTCAGTGCGTTCTGTTACTTCGTTCTGAGCAGCCGACCGTTTTCTAGCCATGTTTCGTATGCGTACTCCTCGTACAGTTCGTGCTGTGCGGGGGCTTGGTGTTGGGGTCCTGACCTTGACACAAGTCCAGTCCATGAACAGGGCGAGGAGGAGTTCATGGACCAAGAATTGGTTGCTTCAGCGTGACCAGTTCTCTCATATGCCTTTGCTCCGTGAGATCCGTGAGAATAATCCTGGTGATTTCAGGAATTTTCTCAGGATGACTGACCCCGTATTTCACCGTTTGTTGGCTTCGCTGACCCCCTATATCAGCAGGCAGGATACCTGCATGAGGCAAGCCATCACTCCGGAGCAGAGGCTCGTCGCTACCCTGCGGTATTTGGCGACAGGGAGAAGTCTGCAGGACCTCAAGTTCTCGACAGGCATCTCCCCCCAGGCTCTTCTTTGTGGACATTTACTGCTTGTGTTTGTTTTAGCTGACCCTGACAGAAATGTGTGGAGTCCAGAAAATGTCGTGATTGTGTAACCTTATACAAAGCACTGTTGGCTGTTATTTACTAAATGCAAAGACACTTTTCACTACAAGTGCACTTGCAACTGCACTGAAACTGCACTTGTAGTGCAAAGTGGATTTGCCCTTAGGAAATTACCCCCATTTTCTCATCAAACAACAATTACATCACCCCAAAAGTGTTGTAGCGTTGAGACAATAATCCACACATTCTTGATGAACAATCTTTTTAATACCTGCACAATCACATGTGCATTTACCAAAGGTTTTTCTGACAAACCAACATGTTTGTTGTATACCAATTTTTGTGGTGTCATTATCCAAAATCAAAATGTGCATTTTATAGAAAACAGGCCTGTGTAAAACCCACAAGAAAGACACAAATCTTGATCTTACAAAGTTCACATTTGGTAGAACTTGAAGGCAATATCAGACATGAGTATTTAGGAACTGTGTTTGATATAGCGTTCAGATGGGGGGAAATCACCCCTGGAAAAGCCAAATTTGGAAGATGCACACAAATTTCCCAATGTCAACATGTGCTATCTGCCATCACGGGGGATGAAGGGACGTGTTTTTGGGGAGAAAGCCCTTCCTCACCGTTACTTTATTATTGAGGAAGGGGTTGCACCCCCAAAACGCGTCCATTGATCTCCCGTGATGGCAGATAGCACATGTTGGCACACTGTGTGCATCCTCCAAATTTGGCTTTGGGAAAAATCACAAAAACATTTCGCACATTGTAGCACACAAAAGAAGAAAGTGATTTTGAGGGGCTTTAAACTCGCCCCAAAACATCAATGATGTTTTTATATTTTGGAATAACATCATTGATGTTTTGCTTGATGTTTTCCAATTGTAAATTACACCCCATGATCTCCCCGATCACGATCTGGGCACTTTCGGATATGAAAGGATCTGGATCCACAACATCACGATCACCTAAAAAGAAAGGAAACCCAAAATAAATTAGGTCTAAAAAAAATGCCGCCATCCATCTCTTATCTGAGCCTGTGGTCGCAGACACTCACCTGTTGTGGTGACTAGTTCCACCACGTCTTCTTCCTCCTGCTCATCTTGTGTTGGGGGGATTTCCCCTTCTTCCAGAGGGGGGGGGGCTCTGGTCTCCTCGGATGAGGGGTGTCCTCCGAGTCTTTTCTCCCCTATGTAAAACAAAAATGGTATACTTAGCACACAGATATTTAATGTCAGAACTATAAAGATGAAACATTGCTTGGAAGTGGGGTACAATTGTCTATTTTAGCAGAGTTCCAAGATGTAGCTTTTTTAGTGTCCTTTGTCAAGCTGCAATACTTTACCTGTTTTGTACAAGCTTCACAGATGGAGAGCCCCCTATAGTATACACTGGAGCACCTGTGTGGCCCCCCTAATAAAAAGGGTGTTCTGGGGTCCCACACTAGTGCTCCAGTGTCCAGATGTGAAAACAGCTGCTCAGCGTCCTCTCCTTACACAGAATCTAATTTGCATTTCATTCTAGTAACAAAGCCATCTACACAACCCAATTCTTTGAAGACAAGTATAGGGCCTCAAAATGGTGGCCAAATGCATATGGGCTAAACAATGGTATTTTATAGTCCTAAAAAAAAATGTGTGATCTGAACGAATAATGTGCCCATGAACATGAAAGTTGCCATTTTAAACTGTACAACAGTTCCTAAAAGCACATGGAGCAGCACGAACGTAATAAACACAAGAACAATAGGAACACAGCACAACTACTTACTTTTTTGCAGCACTCTCCGGATCTTTCTGTACTGCTCATGTTCTCGTAATTTCAGGTCCGACCACCGCTTCCTGAGCTGATCTTTCGATCGTCGTACCCCGAATTTCCGGTGCAGACTCCTGACCACTTTCGCCATGATCTTGGCCTTTCGGACATTGGGGTTGGGGTAAGGCCCATACTTTCCATCATAGTCGGCCTTCTTCAGGATGTCCACCATTTCCAACATCTCCCCAAAGGACATATTTGAGTCCTTTAATCTCCTTCTGGATCGGGACGTTTCAGGCTCCGGCCTTTCCTCCTCCTCCTCCTCCTCCTCGTTGCTGTAATTAGCACGATCCTGCTGTCTATCCGCCATGTGCTCTTCCTCCACTGCGCCGAACAAAAAGGGGCGGGGAATAGAATAGAAAGAACGTCAGGGGCGGGCGGAGTTATAAGCATGCGCAGTGTGTATAAATCGTAACGCACGCGTCTTACGTACGATCTGTGAGCAGAGGAAGGAGCATCGGAGACGCCAATCGTGCTAACGAAGGTAGGATCTAAACTTGGGCCTATACTGCTTCGAAATGGAAGCCTATATTGTAACAAGATTAGGGGAGTTTGGCCTGACATTAGGGTTTGTCTTGTGTTGTGTCTTGCAGAGAAAATGGATGGGTTCAACGACCACAATTTCCTGCCCCTGTTTATTGACAAGTACAGAGAGCTGCCCTGTCTGTGGCAGGTCAGACACCCCCACTATAACCACAAACAGAAGAGGCAGGCAGCGCTGGAGAAACTGCTGGAGTTGGTGAAGCCGGTGGTCCCCACAGCAACCATCCCTTATTTAAAAGCTAAAATTGGTGGCCTGAGGAGCACTTATCTTAGGGAGCGCAAGAAGGTCACAGATTCCCAGAGGTCCGGAGCTGCAGCAGATGACGTTTATGTCCCCAGGCTGTGGTACTATGAGAGACTGCGATTTCTGTCAGACCACACTGAAGTCAGGGAATCCCTCTCTACTCTTCCTTCCACGCTTCCTTCCATCCCAGCTGAGGCTTCCGATGTCCAACCTGGGCCTTCCAGCCAGGAAGAAGTGGAGGAGCCCAGCTGGAGTCAGGTATAGCATTCTTCTACAGATTTCTGGGCAATAAATAAATGATGTTTACTAGATGTTATTATTGATCACTAATTGCTGCTTGAAAGTGTTTTACATATCAATACACAGTAGTGGGCACCCAAAATTGGGACAAGAATGCAAAATGCTGGGCTCAGAAGGATAGTCTGTTATATTTGTTAACATTCAATTTGCAGCAGTCAGGAGGTGAAAATTGTGTGTGATTGATGAAAACAATACTAAAACTATGTCCCTTTTTCATACACAGGAAGACCTCAGCCAGGAGGAGGCTGTGGAATGTGGCAGTCAGGAGGAGGCGGGGATTAGTGGCAGCCAGGAGGAGGCGGGGCTAAGTGTCAGCCAAGAGAAGCCAGGGACAAGTCGCAGCCTGACTGAGTCTCAGGTCCCTCCCCTCCGCCTGCCATATAAAAGGGCCAGGAAGGCCACTCCCAGTCCTGTGCAGGATTCAGCGTACAGGCTGATCCAGGAGGCTTTGGCGTCCCTCAGAGCCTTCCCCAGTCCTGAAGAGGCCTTTGCCTGCATGGCTGCCACCAAATTGCAGGGCATGCAGGAGGGCCAACGCAAGATTTCTGAGGACCTGATTTATAAAGTCCTTCGTAAGGGGGAGAGTGGGGAACTGACACCCAAGACGGATGTCATTGAGATGGACCATCCTCCTCCTCCTCCTCCTCCTGCTGCCACAACTCCACCACCACAGCCAAAGGCTGGAAGGAAGCGTGGAAGGAAGACCAAAGAGTGATTGCCCTGGGTTCAGTCTGGTCTGACAGAAGATGCAGTCTCTTGTATGACCACAGCCTGGGGACACAGATGTCATCTGCTGCTTTCCGGATCTCTGGGACTTCTGGACCAGACTGCCCTCCCTTAGATATGGACTCCTCAGGCCACCAATTTTGCTTTTAAATAATTGATGTCTGCCCCGGGGGTCCAAGGCTTCGCCCACTTCTGCAGTTTCTCCAGCGTTGCCTCCCTCTTTGTTTATAGTTGTGACCCCTTAATAAAATATTTTTAGGTAAATTCTACTCTCCTGTGTGTGTTTTCATCCAAAAAGGACAGTTTGTTGGTGAGTATTCAGGTACATTTCTAAAGTACAATGTGAAATTAACAAGGGACAACAACACCAAACAATCTCCTCCTACAGATTAAATAGAACAACATATCAATGGTGTTGTGGGAACTTGTCACAAAAAACACACAAACATTTTCGGGAGTACAAATCAAAATCACCAAAAAAAAATAAAAATAAAAAGAGAAACACAAAAAAAGATTCTACATTAAAGTAAAAAAAAAAAAAAAAAAAAATATGTTGTCAGATGTGAGAAATCAAAATATATTGAGGGAATCCCGATAAATAGTAACGAAAAAAGTTTGTGAGAAGTGTGTGTGAATATGAGCATCAAAACGACTTAATTCTTGTCACATTATAAAGAAGAAGAGAGTGCGCTGTATTAAACCATTTTGAACATTGCAGCGTGACGAAAGTGCTTTATCCATTACGAACGCTAAGTTTACCAGAACGAGCTGTCCCATGTCGGAATTTCTTCTGAGCATGCGTGGCACTTTGTGCGTCGGAACAGGCCACACACGGTCGGAATTGACGCGATCGGATTTTGTTGTCGGAAAATTTTATCTCCTGCTGTCCATCTTTGTGTGTCGGAAAATCCGATGGAAAATGTCCGATGGCGCCCACACACGGTCGGAATTTCCGACAACACGCTCCGATCGGACATTGTCCATCGGAAAATCCGACCGTGTGTACGGGGCATAACTGTTAAATTTTTTATTTAGGTTATGTGGACAAGCAGTGAATCAGAATTAATGGCAGAGAGAGCTTGCTGTTGGAATATTCAAAACCTATAAGAATCCAGCTCAGTGTGTTCTACTTATAGCTAAAAATTCACTTCTGGTTTGATTAGGCCTTTAAAGGGAACATGTCATAAGAAACATACCTTTGTTGCATGGGTGTCAAAAAGATCCTCTGGTTTCACAAACTAGCGAGTTACAAACCTTTTAAATAAGTAAAAGTCTGAAAGAGTATAAATTGCAGGGTATACATTTGTTCTGGGTCATTGGTAAGGATGAGCTCATGCGTAAGTATAGTCTGTGTCTGGATACTGAACTCCATTCATAAGAGGTTGAGACATTCCCTGGCCCACAGTCAAACATATATAAAAAGTGTGTATATGCGGGGCGGGGAATACCTCAGCCACTTATGACTGGTGGTCCACATTGACAGCTTCCTGGCGGGATAACTCAGGCACATTTAGACTAGTATCCAAACAAACTTGAGTTCATCCTGGTCATTGATTTACCAGGTAGCAAAGCAAAATGATCATCATGACAGCCAGGCTACTAACTTTTTACATGGGAATTTTGAATAGTAGCCCAGGTATTCTTTTGTGGCGGTCTGTCTCACACTGGCCTCATAACTAAATTATTTGCTTGAAAATGTGCCATTTGATTTCTGTGTAGAAAATATATCTGTGGTGTTCCTCTACCTCCACCTGTATGGAGTAATTTGAACTTTTGTGGAACTGCTGCTCCTTCTTACCATTCCATAGCTGAGTAAATATTGGTCAGGAACTGTTATTGGTGACTTTACTTTTTTATTTCCATTTACAAAACTCTCTAGCCTTATGCCGTGTACACACGGGCAGACTTTTTGACCGGACTGGTCCGACGGAACGAATCCTTCGGACAATTTTTCCGTGTGTGGGCTCCATCGGACCTACCGCTCGTCTGTATGCTAGTCCGACGGACAAAAACCGACGCTAGGACAGCTATTGGCTACTGGCTATCAACTTCCTTTTTTTAGTCCGGTCGTACATCATCACGTACGAATCCGTCGGACTTTGGTGTGATCGTGTGTAGGTAAGTCCGTTCGTTAGAAAGTCCGTCGAAAGTCCGTCATAACTTCGTTGAAAGTCAGTCGGAAAGACCTTTGGACCTTTGTTGCCAAAAAGTTTGCCCGTGTGTACACGGCATTACAGACAGGCACTCTGACCACACCAGTGCCTAAAAGGGAAAAGTTTAGTTTGTGCTGAAGCAGGCTGAGGGTCTAGGCTGGATATCAACCACTCCATTGCTGGGCCAATTCTGGCACTTCTCACATACATGTAAAAATCTGCTTTTTTTTTTGCTAGAAAATTTTCTTAGAACCCCAAATTCATATATGGGTTGTACTGTATCGCTGCCGATACTAGACATTTGCACAGGATTTCCCAGCTAACAGCTGAAATGTAAACAAAAGAATGCCGGCAAGTATTGGTTGTTAATGAGCTGGGCCGCCACGTCCTTAACAACCATTGAAATTTCATTTGCCCGTGGGATTCCCCTCCCCGCCACCTCCTCCCCTTCTGCCAGCTGTCACCCTTCTGTCCTGAAGGACAGACAGAGCAGCACCATTTAAGTGCAGTATAACTGCAATTTAATATATAAAAGGTAAGAAATACACTAACAAGGTTAAAAACAATTCCAGCATAAGTGATGAATGTGATGTTCATCTGCTCTACTCTCAGGTGGTAGCCGCTGGTGTGTCAGTGACCAGAGGTCCAGGGGCGCTGGTGGATGCCAGCTCTTCCTCGTAAATTCGGAGACACTCGGGTGCGCTGATGATGTCACTTCTGGGTATGTCATCAGTGCCCTGAGTATCTCTAAGTTTACCAGGAAGTGCTGGGAGCCACCGACACACCAACAGCTACCACTCTAGAGTAGAGTGGATAAACACCACATTCATCATTTATGCTGGAATAGATTTTAACCTTGTAAGTGTATTTCTTACCTTGTATCCACTAAATTGCAGTCATACTGCACTTAGATGGTGCTGCTCTCTCTGTTCTTTGTGTTGCCAGAGTCCCTTCTAGCTCCCTCCCCACCCTGCCCTCACTTACCCTCCTACTTCCCCCCATCCCAACCTGTCCTCACTTACCCCCTACTCCCCCCTCCCCACCTTGCCCTCACCCCAGCTTCACCCAACTCCCCCCAACTCCCACCCTCCAAACCACCCCACTACCTACTCTTGCTAGGTGATGGGTATCGTAATTGGTATCGGCGAGTACTTAAAGCGGAGTTCCACTTAAAAAAAAAATAAAAGTCAGCAGCTACAAATACTGCAGCTGCTGACTTTTAATAATCGGACACTTACCTGTCCCAGGGTCCAGCGATGCAGGGGATCGAAGTCCCGCTCGTCTCCCCCTCTGCTCCGCGGCTCCGGCATTGTAAATGTGGGCAGCCGGGCACCCACTGCGCATGTGCCAGCCATACTGCGTGCCGTGATTGGCCACGCAGTCATCTGGGACCTGTGACGTGTCCCAGATGACTGCCTGGGGGGGGGGGAGAGCTGATCTCCCTTCCTTTGCCGAGGGAAGTGACGTCAAGAGCCCAGTTGCTGAAGGAGGCAGACTACAAGGGACCCCCTAGCAACAGGTATTTAGAGGTGAGTAAAAAAAAAATTCTCCAAATGTTTTTTTTTTAAATATTTTTTTATGTACATTAATGATTTTTTTTTTTTTTTTGGGGTGGAACTCCACTTTTAAAAAAAAGTATCGTACTTGGTGTAAAAAAAATAATGTCATTAGTGCATCCCTAATGGATTTAATACATTTTACTGCACACAAACACAATATAATACCCATTTTTGTAAAATATAAAAGATGATCTAACACTGAGTAAATAGACACCTAATATGTCACACTTTAAAATTTGCGTTTGCCCGTAGAATGGCGTCAAACTACAGTACTTAAAATTCTCCATAGGTGACGCTTTAAAAGCCATTGCAGGTTACCAGTTTAGAGTTACACAGAAGGTCTGGCAGTAGAATTATTTCTCTCGCTCGCCCTGTGACAACATGGGCCATAACAGGTCCTCTTATGACCCCAAATCTTTCCTCTGGCCAATGAGACTCGGCCGGGTAAACAAAGAGGCGAAACCGGAATTGACTACGGTAAATTATCAATGCTTCCAGTTTCCGGGGTCACAGAGAGGAAGGAACAACGTCCGTACCTCTCTCTCTGTACTGTGCAGCCGCCAACAGCAAATCCCAGGAAAAGCAGTGGTGATCGAGTGGCTGTTCAGCCACTCAAATCACTTCTGCCATACAGGGAAATCCCGGCAGCTAATGTTGATGCCGGGATGATGCCTGCAGGTGCAGGCATCCTTTCGGTAAAACCACTTCAACCTAAGGATGTCCATGGACATCCTATGGTAATGGCCCTCCTGTACCTTTTGTATTGAACTGTACTATAATTGTGTTGTCCCCCCTATACATTGTAAAGCACGCGCAAACTGTTGGCGCTATATAAATTGCGTATAATAATAATAAAGTGGTTAAAGCCTTGTACATATGATGAGAATATCAGAAAAATGATCGTCTGGTTTTTTTTTTTGGGGGGGGGGGGTTTGCATGCTAGTCTCGTATCATAGTTACATAGTCAGGTTGAAAAAAGACACAAGTCCATCCAGTTCAACCTTAAAAGCAATAAATAAATAATATAAAAATATCATACAATCCAATATACCCAATTTTATACCCTCAGTTGATCCAGAGGAAGGCAATAAACCCCAGCAGAGCATGCTCCAATTTGGTACAGCAGGGGAAAAAATTCCTTCCTGATCCCCCAAGAGGCAATCTGATTTTCCCTGGATCAACTTTACCTATAAATGTTAGTGCCCAGTTATATTATGTACATTTAGGAAAGTATCCAGGTCTTAAAGCAATCTACTGAGCTGGCCAGAACCACCTCTGGCGGGAGTCTATTCCACATTTTCACAGCTCTTACTGTGAAGAAACCTTTATGTATTTGGAGATGAAATCTCTTTTTCTCTAGATGTAAAGAGTGCCCCCGTGTCCTCTGGGTTGACCGTAAAGAGAATAACTCAATACCAAGTTCCATATATGGACCCCTTATATATTTGAACATGTTGATCGTATCCCCCCTTATTCTCCTCTTCTCAAGAGTGAATAAATTCAGTTCCTCTAATCTTTCCTCATAGCTGAGCTCCTCCATGCCTCTTATCAGTTTGGTTACCCTTCTCTGCACTTTCTCCAGTTCCTTGATATCCTTTTTGAGAACTGGTGCCCAAAACTGTACCGCATATTCCAGATGAGGTCTTACTAATGATTTGAACAGGGGCAAAATTATCTCTCTCTCTCTCTCTCTCTTAATACAAGAAAGGACTTTGCTCGCTTTGGAAACCGCAGCTTGGCATTGCATGCTATTATTGAGCTTATGGTCTACCAAAACCCCCAGATCCTTCTCCACCACGGATTCCCCCAGTTATACCCCCTTTAGCATGTATGATGCATGCATATTCTTAGCCCCCAAGTGCATAACTTTACATTTCTCAACATTAAACCTTATCTGCCACATAGTCGCCCAGTTAGACGGTGCATTGAGGACGGCTTGTAAATTGGAGACATCCTGTAAGGATGTTATTCCACTGCATAGCTTGGTGTCATCTGCAAAGACAGAAATGTTACTTTCAATCCCAGACCCATTATCATTTATAAAGATATTAAAAAGTAAGGATCCCAGCACTGAACCTTGGGGTACACCACTGATAACCTTAGACCATTCAGAGTAAGAATCATTAACCACTAACTCTCTGAATTCTGTCTTTTAGCCGGTTTTCTATCCATTTACAAACTGATATTTCCAAGCCTGTAGACTTTACCTTACACATGAGCCGCGTGTGGGGAACTATGTTGAACGCTTTTGCAAAATCCAAGTATACCACGTCCACAGCCACCCCTCTGTCCAAGGTTTTACTTACCTCTTCATAAAAAGAAATCAGGTTTGTCTGACAACTTCTGTCTTTCATGAATCCATGCTGTCTGTTGCTTTGAAATGTTTTTTTCCAGGAAGAACTCGTCTATGTGGTCTTTTATTAAACACTCTAGTATCTTCCCGACTATAGAAGTTAAACTAACTGGTCTATAGTTACTTGGTAAAGACTTTGATCCCTTTTTAAATATAGGCACCACGTTCGCCCTGCGCCAATCCAGTGGTACTATTCCCGTCATTAATGAGTCTCTAAAAATTAGATACAATGGCTTTGAAATTACAGAGCTCAATTCTTTTAGGAACCCGTGGGTGGATGCCATCAGGTCCAGGTGCTTTATCCAGCTTTATTCTGTCTAAATAATTCTGGACCATATCACTTTTGAGCCATTGTGGATCATTCTGGGCTGTGTCACTACCACCCCCATTATGGACATGAGCTCCCCCGTGCTCTTTTATATACACAGAGCTGAAGAAAGTATTTAATAAATTTGCCTTCTCTTTGTCCCCAGTCACCCACTCTAGATTATTTTGTAAAGGGCCTACATGCTCAGACCTGGCCTTTTTACTATTAATATATTTGAAGAATGTTTTGGAGTTTGTCCTACTATCTTTTGCAATCTGTCGTTCGTTTTGAATTTTTGCATCCTTGATTTCCTTTTTACATATTCTGTTAAATTCTTTGTAACATTTAAACGACACTAGTGTTCCTTCATTTTATATTTTTTAAAAGCTCTTTTCTTATTGTTTATAGCTTCTTTAACTTTGGCCGTGAGCCACATAGGTTTTGTTTTTAGCCTTTTAAACATATTGCCCATGGGAATATACTTTGCAGTGAGGTCCCAAACAGTCTTTTTGAAGAATTCCCATTTCTGTTCTGTGTTTATCAATGCAAATATTCCCTCCCCGTCTAAATCCTGGAGAGCAGCCCTCATCCTTGGAAAATTAGCTCTCTTGAAGTTAAGTGTTTTTATCTTTCCCGTATGTATTTCTTGTTTACAGCTAACATCAAATGAAATCATGTTATGATCGCTGCTACCCAGGTGTTCCTTTATCTGGACATTAGTAATAAGCTCTGCATGGTTTGAGATTACCAGGTCCAACAGAGCTTCATTCCTAGTTGGGGCCTCAATAAACTGGACCATAAAATTGTCCTGTAATAGGTTTATAAATTTTTGCCCTTTAACTGTCCCAGCATTGCCATTACTCCAGTCAATTTCTGGGTAGTTAAAATCCCCCATTATTATCACTGTCCCAGCCCTTGAAGAAGTTACTAAAGATACAAAAAATCTCATTTTACAGAATATAACTTGGGAAGTGATGTATTGTATTGTAATGTATTCTTTCATTTCTGAGCATACAGGTCTTGCTCTTCTGAATTTTTTGGGAGAAATACTGTACTGATTAAACGCAAATCGCACTTTTTGGTATTGCATGAAAAACATTTTAATGTTTGTCCCTTCAGGTAATTTTAAATGAACTGTTGTGATCTGCTCTCGAAAGCTGTGATTATCCAGATTATCGTACAATCGTGTTTTTTTTTTTGTCTGATTTTCTGATCGTGTGTACTAGGCAGATACTTTGTATTTGTGTGATGCAGAGAACCCCTGTGAGAGCAAACCTTGTGTAAAGGTATTGCTGTTGATTAATAAAAGTGGGCAGAAACCCTAATGTTCCTGAAAAGCATTCTATTTCAGGCCCTATTTACACTGATGCAGTGAGAATTTTTCAGAAACCATGAAATCAGGCCGAGACAAAAGTACAGTTAAATCACACTTGTTTAATAATAAAAGTAAAAAGAACAAACGTAGTCAAAACTTAGCGTTCAGTAACCGGAATGGATAGTCAGCCATGCCAGAAGTCAGGGATCTAAGTAGTAGAACAGCAAGAAGGATCTGGAGCCAGAAGGGATGTCAGCAAAGCCAGTCTTTCAACAGGAATGCAGGAGATGTTTGTTGTGATGTTGACCAAGGTGAAGGCAGAGACAGTCTGGACTGGGACGGCTTAAATAGGCAAGACTGACGAGCAGGATATGAACAACAGCTGAGTAACTGTGGAGAGAGATGGGAGCTGACAATTAGCAGACAGCTGAGCGGCCAGCTCAGAGAAGGAAGGAGGAGGACAGGGGCATGTACCTCCCAGGATGAGACCCAAGAGCGTTCCTCCGGACTGTACCCCTTCCAATGCACCAGGTACTGTATGCGCCCACGGAACCTACGGGAGTCAACAATGGACTGTACTTCATACCCCTCATGGTTCTCAACCTGTACAGGGTGAGGACGTGGCACTGAGGTCGTATAGCGGTTGCTGACCAAAGGTTTTAACAAGGAGACATGAAAAACATTCGAAATACGCATATTAGAAGGAAGGTCTAATGCATAAGCCACTGGGTTAATCCTGCGAAGAATATGGAAAGTTCCAATAAAACGAGGTGCAAACTTCAGTGAGGGAACATGAAGTTAGAGTTTGCGAGATGACAACCAGACCCTGTCCCCAACCTGGTAAGAAGGCGCAGGCAGGTGTCTGCGGTCAGCATGGAGTCTGTCACTAGCATGACGCAAAGCCTCCTGGACTTGTGCATAAGTGGAACGAAGACCACGGAGATTCTCCTCTAATGCAGGAATACTCTGCGGAACAAATGAGTCAGGCAACATGGAAGGTTGGAAACCATAATTTGCCATAAACGGGGACAATCAGGAAGCAGAATTCAAGGCACTGTTGTGAGCAAACTCTGCCCACAGTAATAGGTCTGACCAGTTGTTATAATGGTCAGAAATATAGCAATGTAGGAATTGCTCCAAGAGCTGATTGGCTCGTTCTGCGGCCCCATTAGACTGCGGGTGATACGCAGAGGAGAAAGCAAGCTGAATTCCCAACTGTGCACAAAAGGCTCGCCAGAACCGGAACACAAACTGATTACCCCTGTCCGAGATAATCACCTTGGGTAGCCCATGTAAGCGAAAGATATCCCGAGCAAAAATGGAAGCCAGTTCCTTAGAAGTGGGCAACTTCTTAAGTGGAACACAATTAGACATTTTCGAGAACCGGTCAACCACCATAAGGATAACTGTATTGCCCTGGGAGTTGGGTAACTCCCCAATGAAGTGCATAGACAGGTGGGTCCAGGGCCTCTCTCCATTGGGTGTGGGTTGTAGGAGGCTCACTGGAAGGTGTCATGGAGTCTTACTCTGAGCACACATGGAACAGGCAGCTACGAAGGCAGTTACATCAGCACGTAGACTATGCCACCAGAATTGTTAGGAAATGGCCCAAACGAGTTGATTCCTCCCAGGGTGGCCAGCAGCCTT
This sequence comes from Aquarana catesbeiana, assembly GCF_042186555.1. Taxonomy (NCBI): domain Eukaryota; kingdom Metazoa; phylum Chordata; class Amphibia; order Anura; family Ranidae; genus Aquarana; species Aquarana catesbeiana. The sequence goes on along the minus strand of NC_133324.1, from coordinate 164,967,969 downwards.
AGGAGAATGGTAAGTCTGGAGCACAGCAGTACGGAGACTCTCTGGGACAAAGCAGCGGTCACAAGATTTCTCAGGCGAAGCATGGACCTGAGCAGCAAGAATTTTGTCACGCAAAAGAGAAGTGAGACTGGTGCGAACCATAGCCATAATACGAGCAGGAGGAATCACAGGAACTGGAACCGACTCCAACTTGGAAATGGAGGAAAATTGTCATGTCAAGGCGTCAGCCCTTACATTCTTAGTACCGGGTAAGAATGAGACAATGTAATTGAAACTTGACAAGAAAAGAGCCCATTGTGCCCTTCTGGGAGAGAGGCGTTTAGCCTCAGACAAGAATGTGAGATTTTTATGGTCAGTAAGAATGAGAATCGGTACAGTGGTACCTTCGAGGAGATGTTTCCATTCTTCCAGGGCTAAAATGATCGCCAACAGCTCTTTGTCACCAATCTCCTAATTGCACTCGGCAGGTGACAATTTCTTGGAAAAGTAGCCACCAGGATGCGTAGCGCTCTCAGAGGTAGGACGTTGAGACAGAAGGGCGCCAACACCAGTCTCAGAAGCGTCAACCCAAAGGATAAAAGGTAACGTAGGATCAGGATGTGCCAACACAGGAGCTGAAACAAAGGCAGCCTTGAGACTCTCAAAGGCCTTAATGGACTCCAAAGATCAACTCTGTGGGTTACCGTCCTTTCTGGTCATATCAGTCAGGGACTTGACCAGAGATGAGAAGTTACGAATAAACTTCCGATAATAGTTGGCAAAGCCCAGGAAACACTGCAGAGGATGTAAACCCACGGGTTGGGGCCACTGTAGGACTCCTGAAAGTTTCTCTGGGTCCATCGAAAAACCAGCAGTGGAAATGACATGGAATGCCCAGGAACTTAACCTGTTCACGATGGAATCCGCACTTCTCCAGTTTACCATAGAGATTGTTCTCTCCTAGTTTCTGAAGCATACGACAGACATCTGTGTGGTGGCTCTCCAGGGACTTGGAAAATATGAGGATATCATTGAGATAAACCACCACACATAACTGCAACAAATCTCGGAGGACATTGTTAATAAATTCCTGGTAAACTGCCGGGGCGTTACTCATAATGGCCTGTTCTGGTATTAAACGCAGTTTTCCACTCGTCACCCTCCTTAATCCTCACAAGATTGTATGCCCCTCTCAAATCAAGCTTTGTGAAAACCGTTTCTTCCTTGAGGTGGTCAAATAACTCCGTAATCAATGGAATTGGATAGGCATTCTTAATCGTGAAACGATTGAGACCCCTATAATCAGTACAAGGTCTCAGTTCACCACTCTTCCTCTTCACAAAGAAGCAAGAGACGAGGATTTGTGGATGAAACCTTGAGAAACTGCGTCTGCAACATACTCCTCCATGGCCTTATTTTCCAAGACCGACACAGGGTAAACCCGGCCAAGAGGGGGTATGGTCCCAGGTTGAAGGTCAATTGCACAATCATATGGCCGGTGTGGAGGCAAACTACCGGCATGACCTTTGTCAAAGTCATCGCTAAAATTGCGGTACTCCTCTGGCAGGGAGGAGAGTGAAGAGGTGCACAGAACCTTGGCTACCTTCTGGAAGTATGTCTCACTGCATTGTGGTGACCAGGAGAGAACCTCAGCACAGAGCCAATCAAAAGAGGGGTTGTGCCTCTGTAACCAAGGATAACCAAAAACCAGCGGAAACTTGGGTGAGGAAACAACTTGGAATTGGATTATCTCATGGTGAAGAGCCCCTACGGCCATGGACAATAGTGCTGTATCATGAGTCCCACGGGCAGGCTGTAGAGGTCTGCGTAAGTATGTGTCACCGGCGCAAAAAAAACTTTTAAATCTATCAGTGTTATTATCAGAATTGCTGCATTCAGAAAAAACCCTTCTTTAAGAATGGGAAAATGTGAAAATTGGTATATGTGAATGCGCTATTCGTATCTTTACACCACTTGCAATATAAATTTCTATTCCTAGTATTATGTGATGGAAAAAATTTATCATACGGTATTATCTCCTAAAAATTCAAATAACCATCTCCTGTGTACAAATATAAATCAAATAAGTACATATAACCAATAGCCTTCTATTGTGTGTGAATCACACTGAAAACCTGAAAAAACAACTGAAAACCATATATCAAATTGCCCCTCCTGTGCATATAAACAATGTTAAAGTCCCATAAACCGTGAGAGCCTCAATGGCAAGTGGAGTGTCACGCAGCTGCAGCAGAATCGAGTGCTTCAATACAAAGGCAGCATCAATGAACAGGCCTGCAGCCCCAGAGTCGATTAGAGCCTGTATCTTGATGGACTACTCGGCCCAAGAAAGAGTAACCGAAACCAGGGGCTTATCCTTCTGGATAACTGGGGATGAAACAACGCCACCTAAGGTCTATCTGTGACAGGACCTCAAGGTTCGAGCGTTCACTGGACGGGTAGGACAAGACTTTAAAAAGTGACCTGCCTGGCCACAATAAAGGCACAATCTCTCCCTCCTCCTAAAGGTTCTCTCATCCGCAGAGAGACGTGTGAAACCCAAGTGCATGGGTTCACCTTCTCTGACCGACCCGGTACCAGGAGGCATGGGAGGTACGGGTGGGACTGCAAAGCTCTGAGACAAACGTACAGGAGGCTTCCGCAAGCACTCCTTAAGAGTCTTTCTCTGAGTCAAGAGTCAATGAGGATGGCAAACATGATCAACCTCTCCAGCTCAGTGGGTATACCTCGGGCTGCTATCTCATGGTATCCGAGAGACAATGAGAAAAAGCAGCCACAAGGGCCTCATTGTTCCACGCAACCTCTGCTGCCAGAGTATGTAATTCAATGGCGTAGTCGGCAACAGTTCTCGTAGTCTGTTTGATGGACATGAGGCACTTGGCAGCAGAGCATGCGGGAACATCAAATACCCTTTTAAATAAAGCCACAAACTTGGGCTTGTTCAAGACAACAGGTTTTTGCGTCTCCCATAGAGGGTGTGCCCAGGCCAAGGCTCTCTCAGAAAGCAAAGATATCACAAAACTTACTTTGCTTCTGTCCATGGTAAACGCCTGGGGCAGCATCTCAAAGTATATCTCAACCTGGTTGAGAAACCCTCTGCATTGGACTGGATCGCCCCCAAATCACTGGGGAGGTGGAGCGGAACTAGACATACCTCTTATAGAGGTAACACTTGAGGCGGGTGTCTGCACAGAGACTGGCACAGCAGCAGGGTCGGCCTACAACATAGGTTGTACCGAGGCGGCCACAGTGGGAGATTCCAGATGAGCCGTGCGACTCAGAAGCGTTTGTAACACCATGGCGAACTGATCCATGCGGTGATCCAATTAATTCAATCTGGAAAAAATATTACCAACAAGTGGATTGACTGTATCTTCTGAATTCATGGCCTTCACCTACTGTCAGAAACCATGAAATTAGACGGAGACAGAAGTACAGTTAAATCACACTTGTTTAATAATAAAAGTAAAAAGAACAAATGTAGTCAAAACATAGCCAGAGTTCAGTAACCAGAACAGATAGTCAGCCAAGCCAGAAGTCAGGGATCTAAGTAGCAAGTAAGTAAGCAAGCAGGATCTGGAGCCAGAAGGGATGTCAGCAAAGTCCGTCTTTAAACAGGAATGCAGGAGATGTTTGTTATGATGTTGACCAAGGTGAAGGTAGAGACCCTCTGGACTGGGATGGCTTAAGTAGGCAGGACTGATGAGCAGGATATGAACAACAGCTGAGTAACTGTGGAGAGAGATGGGAGCTGACAATTAGCTGACAGCTGAGCGGCCAGCTCAGAGAAGGAAGGGCTGAGCCCAGCCCTGACAGAATTCTGTGCTGTTTCCGCACCTCATCAAAATCACACCCCGTTCAAGCGAACCGCTGCAGGTGTTTATGTTAAGCTAAGTTAACAACACCATGAAATCGGTTCACAAAATGCAGTGAGTGTGAATCTGATTCTGGCGTGGCCAAGGGTCCTGTACGATTTTGGTGCGGATGCAGTGCGTTTTGAGCCATACAGAATGAATGACTCAAATTGCACTGCTGCAAAATCACATGTGATTTGTATAGGAATGCGGTGTGATTTCTTTTACCTACAGGTAACCTTTTAATAAGCTTACCTTTAGATAAAAATCAAATGCAATGGTGATATCTGGCTGATGCCTGCAGCTACAGACATCATTCAAATATCTTTGCTTTCAGACTGCAATTCCCTCTCTTGTAAAAGCCATCCTATCAGCCTTTCAGCCACTGGATTGTTTTTGTAATCCTGTGGGTATAATTGAGAAAAAGGCGCCACTACTCAATACCGCCACTGCGCCTCTGGATAGATACAGAGTATGTGGAAGCTGCCACTTAAAAGGAATCAAATATAAAAGCTGAATTTTAACTACTGGTCAATCTGGGATAATGTAGCTATATGATGTAGCTACACTAGCTACATCATATCACTTCACTTGTCACAGGGTGTTTAGTGCTATTTGTCAATTTAATGCTTTAGCATTTATTATATTTTAGCACATGTCAGTTATTTTCTCATTTGTAAATTGTGAGTCACGTGTCACTTTAGGGGATTTAATACTCCTTGTGCACAAACATTTAGCGCCGCTATTTTGACTTTGTGTCATTATCCCAGATTGACCAGTAGTTAAAATTCAGCTTTTATACTGGATTGTTTTTACAGCCAGCAGGAGGGGATGTCCCCCACCCTCCCGGCACCCTCCAGTGCCTCTCCGTGCTAGTGGGAAGCTGGGGATCTGATCCAGAGGCGGTGGATGACCCTGGGAGGCCGGAAGTGACGTCACTTCCAGCTCTGGCAAACGTAAACACAGCCATTTCTTTCCCCTGGAAAGCAGAGATTGATGGTTTTTTTTTTTATCTCCCAGGTTAGAGAGGATATCTGGGGTAATTTTGACCCCAGATGTCTCCATAAAGAGGACCTGTCATGCCTTATTCCTATTACAAGGGATGTTTACATTTCTTGTAATAGGAATAAAAGTGATTAAAAAAAATTCAAGGGATAGTGTAAAAATAAAAAATATATCTTTTATATTTTACCAAAAAAAAAAAAATTAGGTTGTATATTGTGTTTGCATTAAAATTCATTAAAGTGTACTTTTTCCAAAAAACTTGCGTTTGAAAAATCAACCGCCGCTTTATTCTCTAAGGTCTCTGCTAAAAAAATATATATAATGTTTGAGTAATTTTCTAGCAAAAAATTATTTTTACATGCAGGAGAGAAATGCCAGAATAGGCTTGGACTGGAAGTGGTTGTAAAGGCAAAAGGTTTTTATCTTACTGCATTCTATGCTTTAAGATAAAAAAAAAACCTTCTGTGTGCAGCAAAACCCCTCAGCCCTCCTAATACTTACCTGAGCCCATCTCGATCCAGCGATTTTTGCACAAGAGACTCGGCTGCCTGGGACTCTCCCTCCTCATTAGCTGAGACAGAAGTGAAGCACCATTAGCACCCACTTCTTTTAAAGTTAGTGAGCCAATGAGGAGAGAGAGGGGGTGGGACCAGGCCGCCGCTCTGTGTCTGAATGGAAATAAAGAGCTGTAGCTCAGCTCGGGTGCCCCCATAGCAAGCTACTTGCTGTGGGGGCACTCAACAGGAGGGATGGGGCCAGGAACGCCAAAGAGGGACCCGAAAAGAGGAGGATCTGGCCTGCCCTGTGCAAAACCAGTTTAGAGAGCAGGTAAGTATAACATGTTTGTTATTTTTAAACAAAAAAAAAAACAAAGACTTTAGTATCACTTTAAATTATAATAATGCTTTGCTATGTTTTTTACCAGAAATTTTGAGTCTCTGTAAACAAGACAAATAACAGAAAAATGATCTGCACTTTTTTTTTTTTTTTTTTTTACCATTTACTTTTTTCAATTTATATAAAAAAGCAGCCAACCAAAATTCAGTAACGTAAGCGAGGCTTGTTGCATTTCATTTTCACACATATGGAGAAAAGAATGGCATGTTTATATACCAAAAAATGTACAATCTTAACATTTGTGGATATTCTCAGTATACTCCCATAGTGATTATGGACAGTTTGTAACTATTACAAATCCCATGTTTGAGGTGCTATCATCCATCTGCATTGCAGGCTGGACTAGAAACAAGAGTGGTGACGTTATCCGGTAGATTCAGTTAATCGTCCTTTAGAGATCTGGCCATTCAATGCAATATTGTAATATTGTTCTGGAAAGCAGACAACCTGGTTTGGCCAATGTGCAGCGAATTAGGAGGTTTTAGAGTTGCAGCATCTAAGAGACAGGAAATATATTGCTTTGTTCAAATATTGAAAATTATTCTGCTCTTTTGAGTCCAAATGGATAATATTGTGGAAATTAATGAATTCTCTTCAATGCTTCATCATAAAGCCCCAGATCAAAAGAGCCAACATCTTCTCGAAATTGAATGTAGGAAATGCCCAATGTTGTTGCCTTCTGGGTAACTTTTCCAACAACTTCTATAATTCCAGATAATTCTTCATCCAGTGGTTCTGATAACTTAACCGTTGTGCTCTTGCCTGCCCAATCAGAGAGGACAAAGGACGATCCTGAAGGGTGAACCTTCTCCACACGGCCCACTCTATGTCCCGGGCCAGCTTGCTGGTGTTGATCTGGGCTCTACCCACCTCATGGATGTCCCCCATCACTTAGAACCTCCAGAACCTCCGCTCACACTGCCTGACAGACTTTGGATTTGCACTTTTTATAATATACAGTACACTAACACTTGTTGTTCTAAAACTAGGTCAAACTAGGAAAAATTGTTTTTTTTACATCATACTTACCTGTAAAATCCTTTTCTTTGAGTACATCATGGGACATTGAGTCAGGCTAATATTCATTAACTGCTGGGTTATACTCGATCATTAGGTGAATGGACACTGGTAGACCAAAGGTCTTCAGACAGGAAGTGATCCCCTAATATAACCCCTCCTATACAGGAAGTACTTTAGTTTTGTAGCAAGCATTAAATCCTCAAAGAGGGGAGGGATCTCTGCATCCCATGATGTTCTCGAAGAAGAGGAATTTACAGGTAAGTATGACGTAAAAATCCTATTTTCTTTTTCATACATCATGGGACACAGAGTCAGGCTAATATTCATTATCTGCTGGGACATCCCAGAGCAATAGCCTTGAGGGGAGGGAGACACCCTGCCAAACAATAGCCATCAAAACTTTTACGGCAGCCCGCAGTACACTGTGGCCAAAAGCCAAATCCTCGGCTGCTCGAACATCCACTTGATAAAATTTTGTGAACGTATGCACTGAAGACCAGATAGCAGCCTTACAAATATGAGCCACAGATAGCTGATGGCGAAAAGCCCAGGAGGTTGTTACACCAATGGTAGAATGAGCTCTCACCTAAAAGGGGCGAGCTTTGTTTCAGACCATAGGCCTGAATGATCAATTGACGGACCCAATTAGCAATGGAAGCTTTGGAAGCTGCCTGCCCCTTCTTTGGTCCTTTTGGTAAAACTAAAAAAAAAAAAGAAAAAGTCTGTAGAATATTCAGCATATCCATCATATTCCAGCATATTCTACAATTAGGCAGGGGAACTTTGTTATCCAAAGCGGATATTGCCGATGCATTCAAGCTACTTCCCATCAGACCTGCCCTTTTGGCAATGGCATGGCATCAGATGGCAGGAACATTACTATTTCACCACCAAGTCTAAGAGCACTCCTTGCTTGTTTGACATCTTTGCCCAAGCACTCCATTGGATCTTGGGTAACTGCAAAGGTTGTCAGGGGATAGTGCATTATCTAGACGATTTCCTGCTCTTAGAGGACCTTGGTTGTCCGCCCAAGGATTTGCTGTCTCTTACAGAGCTTTTTGCTGAGTTAAATGCACCCTTGGCTCCCCGTAAGGTGGAAGGTCTGGCCAATATCATACAATTTTTGGGCATTTCGCTCGATTCGAATCTCATGATTGCGAGCTTGCCCAGGGAAAAGTTGGTCAGGATACGTCACACTATTCATCTTTTTGTCCGGTCCCTAGTCTGTTCCAAGAGACGCGTTATCCCGAATTCATCTCAATAATTTTTTTTTGCAGCACCCGGAAGCAGAGCTGGTGGGCAAGCCAGTTTATCCTTACTCCCTGCTGGACCAGACAGGTTCTGGACACAAACGATCGATTTGGCCAATAATTCATTATCCAGCAATATACTGAAGGCTTATGCTAAGGGTTGGAAGATGTTTCACAAGTTCTTGACATGATACCCTTGCAGTTGCTCTGAGGATATAAATTACCATATTTATCGGCATATAACATGCACTTTTTTCCCCTTAAAGTCAGGGGGAAATCGTGGGTGCGTGTTATACGCCGATCCCCGCCGATCTCTGCTGATTGTGAGCGGAGCGATCACCACCGAGATACACATAGCCGAGTGTACTCGGCTCTTCTCGGCTCCGCTCAGTCACACCCAGTCCTGCCATTGGACCTGTGTTATGTCCATCATAGGGCGGGACAAGGCGTGACTGTGAGCGGAGCCGAGAAGAGCCGAGCACACTCGGCTATGTGTATCTCGGCTCCGCCCAATCCCTGCGATCTTGGCGGCGCTCGCTCCGCTCCACCCAGTCCCTGTGATCTTGGTGGCGCCAATTTTAAATCCATCCAAGGCTGCACTGGACACTGGGGGCAGGGCTGCACTGACAAGGCTGCAATGGACACTGGGGCAAGGCTGCACTGAAAAGGCTGCAATGGACCCTGGGGTAAGGCTGTACTGGGGTAAGGCTGTACTGGGGTAAGGCTGCACTGACAAGGCTGCAATGGACTCTGGGGCAACGGCTGCAATGACACTGACAAGGCTGCAGATTGACACTGATAAGGCTGCATTAATGGGCATTTAAATGTAAGTTTTTTTTCCTTAAACTTCCCTCCTAAAAGTTTTTTTTTCCCTAAAATTCCCTCCTCTAAACCTGGGGTGCGTGTTATACGCCGATAAATACGGTATGTGGTGGCTTTTGCAGCATATTGCCACAGCGGGTTGGCATTATCCGCTAATACCATCAAATTGTATCTGTCAGGCGTTCAGCATTTCAGATTCCTGCAGAATCCTGACAGTCCATCCATTTTAGCTACTCACCCTCTCAAGGCCATGTTGAATGGTATTCAGAGGACGCAGGGCGGTCACATTTGTCATGACTACCACTTACCGGCCAGATTTTCTATGGCATTTCAGATATTTTATCATCTTCCCCTTTTGACGTAGGTCGCAGTTTGGTGCTCAAGGCAGCTATGTACTTGAGGTTTTTTGGGCTTTCTCAGACCTGGGGAGGTATCTCAGGCCAGCCACCATGCTCCTTTCCTGGTTAAAGGCAGTCTTACTAGGTTCACCGATCACTATGCTTTACAACTCAATAATTGTAAGAATAGACAGTTGGGCCAGGGCTTTGTGGTAAAGTATTACAGTACCAACTCTAACATCGCCTGACACTTCAACAGAGTCTGATGTGGCTGCACACCCCGTAGTAAATATTACCAAAAAGAAGTGGAAAATTCCCTGTGGGGTTTCTTAGCAGCAATCATTGAAAAAAGTAGAAAGGTTTTTGTAAAAAAAGATATATTTTTATTAGCAAAATGCTCCGAACATAGTTTGGAAAATACAAGAATTTAAAACATGAGCTCCGGTTTTACAAGGATCGAGACATGCATTTCAACCTTATAGGGTCATGGTCTTCCTCAGGGGGTCCTTAAAGCTCTGCAAGGGCATAAAACAAAAGGGTGATTAAAAAGTTTTTTATATATTTGATATGTCTACTCTATGGGATTAATAATGATCACTTGATATTTACCCTCAATACCATGTGAGCTCGTTCATCCGGAGACTTCTTAAAAACATGAAGAAAAGCGGAAGAACCCCCCATTTGTGATCCTGGACTCCATTAGATAGTCGTTCCTGCCTGCATCCCAAGAGAAGGCAAAGCTGACACGTGGGGCTTACTAATGGTCACAGATAGAATGGCTCTCTCCCGCAAACAGAGGAGGGAGCAGGAGAACCAGAGCACCTGAAAGTTCATCATAATAAAAAGAAATTTTAATGTTTTGTCTACAATGTAAAATTTAAAATATATAGAGTTGTGTCAATATGCTGACTAGAGTATACACGGTGTGGATGTAGGGAGCGAGGGACAAAAATTGAAAATATTGAACACCAAAAAGGTGTGTATTAATATGATATGTATGGCTAGAAGTTTTAGATATCAATACACTTCATTAATTTATCCAAAAAGATGAGTATCAGATCCTGTTGTGACTATATTAAATCTAAAACAAAATAAAACATGATACTAGCATAATACGAACTAGTGATTATGAAAAGTGCAGCATGCCAGAATGTGAGAAAAAAGGACATGCAGTATGTAATTTTGCCCCTCAAAAAGAGGGGAGAAAATATTATCGTGAGTGAAGAAGGTAAAATATTCCAAATGAATCCTCTTTTCGAAAGAGGATTGCTAAGGTGTAAAGGTACAAAAATATACAGTGCATGAGAGTGAAAAAAAACAGAAGAAACATGAGGTGGGCACCACTTAATTAGTGAAGTGAAAAAAGAGATAATAGGGTGATGATGAAACGAGACTGTCCGTGAGAGTCATATAACGAAGAAAAGTGAATGCCACTCAAAAATAATGGTGAGTGTCATGGTAGCATATATAAATTATGGTGGCCAGTGTGTGAATGACAGCCCGAATTAGTGCAAACTTAATAGGTAAAAGAGGAGAGGAGAAAGCCTACAGTGAATGAGATATTGAGGCTGTAAGGAAACCAATATGACCCCTCAGCCATTACAGAAAAGAATACCGAAAATCTTTAACACTGAAAAAGTGAGATTAAAAGACAAACTAAGGAAACAGGCTCACCTAGTAACTGTAGTGAGAGGTATTAGGTATCTGTAACGTTCCCCGAGGGAATGCACAATGTCTGGTGGCCAGAATCAAAAGACATGCGCATAACCGACCTTCAGTGAACACAAAAGAGTATCAAATAAATGGTGGAGGTCTTGCAAATGAAAAGACAATGGTGTAGCATAGCCTTCTATTGTCATATGTTCTTACCTGATAGGTTTGTTGCTATCAAGCACTGTCGGGGATCAACTGAACGATCCGAGCAGAGGGTGTCCCTAGATATACTACCTGAATTAGTCTATAATTACTAACAGGTGCTCAGGATAAACCTGCAGTCCATCCCTCCGAGGGGAGGGGCCGTGGGGAAGCATGGATGTGTCCCCTCTGTGGTCATCCCGGCGTTCTGGTGAGTGGATCACTCCGGAAACCTCCGTCACCCCCGCCGTAAATAATGAGGCTGGAGACAGAGTGTGCACGGTGGGAACAACGCCAGCCAATGGCTGCACGCGCGCAGCCTAAATCTTCAGTCCGGTGGTGTACGCGGAACGCCGCCGGCAGGAACAAAGGCTCTACCTAGTGGTGGATGGTAAGACCACAGGTGTTGCTTAAAAAGGGAGATGTAGGCAAAACCATCTCCCTACCCTGCCAGGAAGCCACCAAATCAGGAATTGCACAACCTGAGGTGTAGGGGGAGGACAAAATGGCAATCCAGCGTCTGGGGGAGAAGAAAAAGAGACAAAAAAGATTATATACATGATTCACCAATTGGATTGTACATCAATGTTCTGGAGTTACACAAACTAGTACAGTTTTTAATATATTCTTTAACATTTGTATTATGTAATGAGCAGAGAAAAGAAAAAAAGGGTATACGCTGCAAAAACTATAACAGAGAGAATAAATCCAAAACACATTCTGTTGTAGAAAAAATTCCCGAGGGCTTCATCTCAAAAAGGAAGAACCACCAGAGGGGACAAATGAATAGATATTCATGAGTGTCGAGAAATGTGTTAAAGTATTACAGTAATGTATTATCATGCTATGAACATATATACGTATGTCTATTTATTTATTATTTTATCCTGCCTATATCGTGCCGAGTACTTTTTAGACGGCAGATATTATCTAGAGGAAAAGATCCAAGTGTCACTGAACTACTATCAGTAAAGTAGCAAGCGATGAATAGTATTTGAAAAATATATAGTGTTCAAAAGGAGAAGAGGGTATGTTTTCATACCCTATTAATTTTTCTCCCCACTTTCTGCCTCAGCTATGTCCCTCTAGTTAGTTTTCCCTGAGCTGAAGCCCTTGAGAAAAGGAATATATGAGGTAGACTCATTTAGGCCTGGATATGAAGTTGCCCCCAATCTATTTTTCCATTTTTGCTCAATTTGGAGAAGCCTTTTGTTCCAATCGCTGCCTCTTTCCAGAATATGAATCCGGTCTAAGGCAGCGAAGGTGATTTTGGGCATCCTATAATTATGTTGCGTGACCACGTGCCTTCCAAAAGGGAGATAGATATTGCCTATTTCCATGCTATAGACATGTTTCGATGTTCGGCACCAAAATTTTTGCCTAGTTTTACCCAAGTAAAAAGCGCCGCATTCACAGGTCATCAAGTATACCACTGCGGGGGTCTGGCAGTTTCCAAAGTGTTTAGATTTAAAAACCTGACCATTAGGAAGCGTAAATACTTTTTCTTTTCCTATCCTTGGACAGTGAGCACAATGTCCCCAAGGAAAAGTGCCGTATATCGAGCAGTGTTTTTTACTTGATTGGACCTGTGTTATGTTCATCATAGGGTGGGACTGGGCGTGACTGAGCGGAGCCGAGAAGAACCGAGTACACTCGGCTATGTGTATCTCGGCTCCGCCCAGTCCCTGTGATCTCGGTGGCGCTCACTCCGCTCCACTTGGTCCCTGCGATCTTGGCGGCGCCAATTTTAAATCCATCCAAGGCTGCAATGGACACTGGGGGCAAGGCTGCACTGGACACTGGGGGCAAGGCTGCACTGACAAGGCTGCAATGGACACTGGGGCAAGGCTGCACTGACAAGGCTGCAATGGACACTGGGGCAAGGCTGCACTGACAAGGCTGCAATGGACACTGGGGCAAGGCTGCCCTGGGGCTAGGCTGCACTGAAAAGGCTGCAATGGACACTGGGGCAAGGCTGCACTGGGGCAAGGCTGCAATGACACTGACAAGGCTGCAGATTGACACTGATAAGGCTGCATTGATGGGCATTTAAATGTAAGTTTTTTTCCCTTAAACTTCCCTTCTAAAAATTTTTCCTTAAAATTCCCTCCTAAACTTGGGGTGCATGTTATACGCCGGCACGTGTTATACGCCGATAAATACGGTATGTGGTGGCTTTTGCAGCATATTGCCATAGCGGGTTGGCATTATCCGCTAATACCATCAAATTGTATCTGTCAGGCGTTCAGCATTTCAGGTTCCTGCAGAATCCTGACAGTCCATCCATTTTTGCTGCTCACCCTCTCAAGGCCATGTTGATTGGTATTCAGAGGACGCAGGGGCAGTCACATTTGTCACGACTACCAGTTACCGGCCAGATTTTCCATAGCATTTCAGATATTTTATCATCTTCCCCCTTTGGCGTAGGTCCCAGTTTGGTGCTCAAGGCAGCTATGTACTTGAGGTTTTTTGGGCTTTCTCAGACCTGGGGAAGTATCTCAGGCCAGCCACCATGCTCCACGTATCCTCTCTCACCTCCAAACAGTTTGTTCCTCATGTCAGGATTTTAATCACAAAATTAATCTTAAATCCAAAACCGTTTTCCGGAAATTAATTTAGGATCGGGGCAGCATCCGCAGCTTCCAAGCAGGGGGTCTCTTCTTTCATCATTAAGTATATGGAGCGCTGGAGTTCCTCCTGTTATAGCACATACATACCAGAACCCCATACGGAAGTCATCCAGCCATTCGCTTCTTTACTAGACTGGTCATTGTTACCCGACCTTAATTAAAGCTTTCATTTCATACCTACTTATATGTTTTTGCCCTATTTTCAGGTGTACTGACCAGCCAGGCCAAGGCACACCTCAGGTCTTGGTAAGTTAGCGGTTATCGTTCTCAATGAAGACTCTGACTACAAGTCAGAAGTCTGGACTCAGGCCAACCTGGATTTGCGGGAGTCTGGGGCTATATAGCCCTCCTCCCGTCTGGTCCAGCGTCGGCTCGGCTTCTTGGTTCCCACCCACCCAGTTCCCCCAAATAACTTTCATTTTCATTCTTCATGTTTTTTCATACATTCAGGGTATGCCCTCTTTTTTCAGGTGTACTGACCAGCCAGGCCAAGGCACACCTGAGGTCTTGGTAAGTTAGGGATTATCGTTCTCAATGAAGACTCTGACTACAAATTCTCATTAACATTTTGGGTTTGTTTTGTGACCGAAATGACAGTTTTAGTTATATGGGATCATGTGGCCAATAGCAACTGACAGTCTTTTTTTTCTTCTTGGTCTGCAACTGCAGGTATTTATTTAGGGATACAATTCAACCCCAGAACTGTTTCAGAACTCATAAGTGCTAAGCAGCACTTTTTAAAATACACTCCAATATGTTCTTTTTTCATGATGGCAATTTTATTATGGAAAACATGTACAAAAAATAAATCTGTCTCTAAATTGTGTTAGAATTAAAAGAAGGAATTAACAACCGCATACAAAAATACAGTTTTCATAAATGTTCCCCAGTGAATCCATGTAACTTCTTTGTCTTCTTTTTCCCTTTTTAAAATGTAGTAGCAGTGTAAATACTGTAAGTTTTACAGAGTCTGCATAATATATTATAATGTATGTATACAGTACAGTGTATATATACAGATGCAAGATTGCTATTCTAGCAAGGAAAAATATATAATTAACAACCTTCTCACATTGCACAGGCTGCATTGGTATCTTTTTGTCAGATCTGTTATCTCTTGTGCTTTATTTTTGTGTATTTGTAACATGCGGGGTAATTATTTTTTATTGCATTTAAACGTGATATGCTGTGAAGTTACTACGGTTACTACAACTGAAATCATTAGTAAATATGTGAGAGAAATAAGCCTCCAGAGGGTGAATTAAAGATGGTTAAACACCTTATGTCTGTAACTCTAGAAGTAAGCTCATAAAGTAATGAAAATCCATTTATATCTGCCGCGTATTCTCAGCATCTTGGCTTTCCGATCAGGCTGTATCGGTGAGAAAATGCTGACCTTGATTGCAGCTCCCCATTACATATATAGATGTTTAATGGTTGTGTGACATCATTTATTACATGATCATAAATCTCTAGAAAATGCTTCACTTTTATTTTCTAACCGCTTAACAAGGAAATGTTGAGACTGAAATGTTTGCTCAAAAAAGGGTACTTGAAAATTGTTTATTGTGGTGTTTTGTAAGCTCATAATCTTCAATTGTCTATACTAAAAGAGTTTTAGCATAATTTGTGATGGGAAATCAGTGCAAGGTGCATATATATATATATATATATATATATATATATATGTATGTATATATATATATATATATATATATATATCAGTATCTCACAAAAGTGAGTACGCTCCTCACATTTTTGTAAATATTTTATTATATCTTTTCATGTGACAACACTGAAGAAATGACACTTTGCTACAATGTAAAGTAGTGAGTGTACAGCTTGTATAACAGCGTAAATTTGATGTCCCCTCAAAATAACTCAACACACAGACATTAATGTCTAAACCGCTGGCAACGAAAGTGAGTACACCACTAAGTGAAAATGACCAAATTGGGCCCAAATATCAATATTTTGTGTTGCCACCATTATTTTCCAGCACTGCCTTAACCCTCTTGGGCATGGAGTTCACCAGAGCTTCACAGGTTCCCACTGGAGTCCTCTTCCACTCCTCTATCACGACATCACAGAGCTGATGGATGTTGGAGACCTTGCACTCCTCCACCTTCCGTTTGAGGATACCCCACAGATGCTCAATAGGGTTTAGGTCTGGAGACATGCTTGGCCAATCCATCACCTTTACCCTCAGCTTCTTTGGCAAGGCAGTGGTTGTCTTGGAGGTGTGTTTGGGGTCGTTATCATGTTGGAATACTGCCCTGCGGCCCAGTCTCCGAAGGGAGGGGATCCTGCTCTGCTTCAGTATGTCACAGTACATGTTGGCACTCATGATTCCCTCAATGAACTGTAGCTCCCCAGTGCTGGCAGCACTCATGCAGCCCCAGGCCATGACACTCACACCACCATGCTTGACTGTAGGCAAGACATGCTTGTCTTTGTTTACCTCACCTGGTTGCCGCCACACACGCTTGACACCATCTGAAGCAAATAAGTTTATCTTGGTCTCATCAGACCACAGGACATGGTTGCAGTAATCCATGTCCTTAGTCTGCTTGTCTTCAGCAAACTGTGGGTTTTCTTGTGCATTATCTTTAGAAGAGGCTGCCTTCTGGGATGACAGCCATGCAGACCAATTTGATGCAGTGTGCGGCGTATGGTCTGAGCAGTGACAGGCTGACCCCCCACCCTTTCAACCTCTGTAGCAATGCTAGAAGCACTCATATGTCTATTTCCCAAAGACAACCTATGGATATGACGCTGAGCACGTGCACTCAACTTCTTTGGTCGACCATGGCGAGGCCTGTTCTGAGTGGAACTTGTCCTGTTAAATTGCTGTATGGTCTTGGCCACCGTGCTGCAGTTCAGTTTCAGGGTCTTGGCAATCTTCTTATAGCCTAGGCCATCTTTATGTAGAGCAACAATTCTTTTTTTCAGATCCTCAGAGAGTTCTTTGCCTTGAGGTGCCATGTTGAGCTTCCAGTGACCAGTATGAGAGAGTGAGAGCGATAACACCAAATTTAACACACCTGCTCCCCATTCACACCTGAGACCCTGTAACATTAAAGAGTCACATGACAATGGCGAGGAAACATGGCTACTTGGGCCCAATTTTGACATTTTCACTTAGGGGTGTACTCACTTTTGTTGCCAGTGGTTTAGACATTAATGGCTGTGTATTGAGTTATTTTGAGAGGACAGCAAATTTACACTGTTATACAAGCTGTACACTCACTACTTTACATTGTAGCAAAGTGTCATTTCTTCAGTGTTGTCACATGAAAAAATATAATAAAATATTTACAAGAATTTGAGGGGTGTACTGTGAGATACTGTATATATTTATGTGTGTGTGTGTGTGTGTGTGTGTGTGTGTGTGTGTATGTATGTATGTATGTGTATATATATATATATATATATATATATATATATATATATACATACACACACACTAGATATAAAAGGTCTACACAGCCCTGTTAAAATGTCAGGTTTCTGTGATGTAAAAAATGAGGCAAAGATCAATCATTTCAGAACTTTTTTCACTTTTTAATGTGACATATAAACTGTACAACTCAATTGAAAAACAAACTGAAATCTTTTGGGGGGGGGAGTAAAATATAAAACTAAAAAAATGCGGTTGCATAAGTGTGCACACACTCTTATAACTGGGGATGTAGCTGTGTTTGGAATTAAGCAATCACATTCAAACTCATGTTAAATAGGAGTCAGTACACTATTGCCATCATTTAACGTGCCTCTGACTAACCCCAAATAAAGTTCAGCTGTTCTAGTAGGTCTTTCCGGACATTTTCTTGCATCCTAATGCAAAAGCCATGGTCTGCAGAGAGCTTCCAAAGCATCAGAGGGATCTCATTGGTAAAGGTATCAGTCAGGAGAAGGACAAAAGAGTTTCTAAGGCATTAAATATTATATTAGATATACCATGGAACACAGTGGAGACCGTCATCATCAAGTGGAGAAAATATGGCACAACAGTGACATTACCAAGAACTGGACGTCCCTCCAAAATTGATGAAAAGACGAGACAAAAACTGGTCAGGGAGGCTGCCAACAGGCCTACAGCAACATTAAAGGAGCTGCAGGAATATCTGGCGAGTACTGGCTGTGTGGTACATGTGAAAACAATCTCCCATATTCTTCATGTCTGGGCTATGGGGTAGAGTGGCAAGACGGAAGCCTTTTCTTACAAAGAAAAACCTTCAAGCCTGGCTAAATTTTGCAAAAACACATCTGAACTCTCCCAAAAGCATGTGGGAAAATGTATTATGGTCTGATGAAACCAAGGTTGAACTTTTTGGCCATAATTCCAAAAGATATGTTTGACGCAAAAACAACACTGCACATCACCAAAAAAACACCATACCCACAGTGAAGCATGGTGGTTGCAGCATCATACTTTGGGGCTGTTTTTCTTCAGCTAAAACAGAGGCCTTAGTCAAGGTAGAGGGAATTTTGAACAGTTCTAAATACCAGTCAATATTGGCACAAAACCTTCAGACTTCTGCTAGAAAGCAGAAAGCTGAACATGAAGAAGGAACTTCATCTTTCAGCATAACAACGATCCAAAGCATACATCGAAATGAACAAAGGCATGGCTTCACCAGAAGAAGATTAAAGTTTTGGGATGGCCCAGACCTCAACCCGATTTGAAAATCTGTGGGGTGATCTAAAGAGGGCTGTGCACAGGAGATGCCCTCGCAATCTGACAGATTTGGAGTGTTTTTGCAAATAAGAGTGGGAAAATAGTACCAAGTTAAGATGTGCCAAGCTGACTCATACCCAAAAAGGCTGAGTGTTGTAGTAAAATCAAACGGTGCTTCAACAAAGTATTAGTTTAAGCCCAGGTTCACATTGATGTGATTTGGCATACAATTTGACATGTTAAATCTCATGCCAAATCAACAGCTATTGCCGGCAATAGCACCATCTGAATCAGTGCGACGCTGCATTGATTCCCAAAAGTAGTTTCTGTACTACTTTTGGCAATTTCGGGTGCGATTTCAATAGGCATCTGTGCAGGAACCCACACAGATGTCTCTCAAATCGCCCCCGAAGTCGGACTGACATGTGGGTATGAAATCGTGCAAGTTCATCTGAACTTGCACGATTTCAATTCCTCAGCAGTGTGAACCTAGGCTAAGGGTGTGCACACTTATACAACCATATTATTTTAGTTTTTTATTTTTACTTCCCTCCACCTAAAAGATTTCAGTTTGTTGTTTAATTAAGCTGTACAGTTTATAGGTCACTTTAAAGGTGGAAAGGTTCTGAAATAATTTATCTTTGTCTAATTTTTTTTACATCACAGAAACCTAACATTTTAAAAGGGGTGTGTGGACTTTTCATATCCAATGTGTGTACATATGTGTGTGTGTGTGTGTGTGTGTGTGTATATATATATATATATATATATATATATATATATATATATATATATATATATATATATATATATATATATACACAGTATACTGTGGATAAGTAAGTAAAGTAAAAAGGGAACATTAAAGTTAGTAGTTCTTTTTCATCATAAAGTGAACCTGTGTCATCACCGAACACATGTAATATGGAGCAGAATTTGTAAGGTATCTGTACATACTAATGTTTCTTGTACAGCCATAGAGTTAACTGAACATGCTTCCCAAAACCATCAACTTTTGTCTCCAGTAAAAAGTTAAAGTGGGGTAGTTTGTGTATCTGTGTTCAAGAGTTTGCCTTGGAAAACTTAAGATCCTTTGGATACCCTTCAGTACTTGCTTTGCTGGGATGGCTCCTTTTTAGATATGCTTGGAAATACATGTTTGCGCCAATGAAAAACTGTACTAAGTATAATTGGCGACTAAAATTGCTACATATAACATAACCACTTTTATCATTTTAAAGTTATAGAACCATTTCCACTTTCCCTGGTTACTTCTTTTTTTTTATTACAAAAGCTTTTTTTGAAAGATCATGAACATACAATCAATGTGTCAGACAAAGTCTAATATCTTGAATAGGGTATAGCTGCTACAGACATAGTGAACTGTTGAGATCAAGTAAGTGGGGATCAACACTGAAAAAGCGTACGGTTAACAATGTGTTTTAGTACAGGCAATTGAACATCCAATTGAAAAATCTTAGAAGTACATTACTAGGTCATAAAAAAGCGGTATTCCAATGCTTCCATTTATTATCATAAATATGCCTAGTATCATACACTGTGTGGTGAATGCGTTCGGATAGTTTGATAGCTTCCATTCTAGCTAGCACTTGCGACCAGCGAAGAGCTGAGGAACGCTCTGTGACCCAATGTATAGCAACGAAAAGTGTGTGGATTAGTTTTTCACAAGGTGCAGGGATATCGGGTATAGAAGTGAAGCATAGGCACATTTGTATTCTTATGCCCCGTACACATGGTCGGACTTTGTTCGGACATTCTGACAACGAAATCCTAGGATTTTTTCCAACGGATGTTGGCTCAAACTTGTCTTTCATACACACGGTCACACAAAGTTGTTGGAAAATCCGATCGTTCTAAACGCGGTGACGTAAAACACGTACGTCGGGACTATAAACGGGGCAGTGGCCAATAGCTTTCATCTCTTTATTTATTCTGAGCATGCGTGGCACTTTGTCCGTCGGATTTGTGTACACACGATCGGAAATTTCCGACAACGGATTTTGTTGTCGGAAAATTATATATCCTGCTCTCAAACTTTGTGTGTCGGAAAATCCGATGGAAAACGTGTGATGGAGCCTACACACGGTCAGAATTTCCGACAACGGGGTCCTATCACACATTTTCCATCGGAAAATCTGACCGTGTGTACAGGGCATTAGAGTGTTTAAACTGCCTGCAATGGTGGATGCCTTTTGAGGCTGCTTTCTGCCAGATGGGCCTAAGGAGTTTACAGCTCCAGAAAATGTGGGTTAGTGAGCCTAGTTCGTTACAACCACGGAAGTATAGAGGAGATACCGCAGGATAGATAGAATGGATTTTCATTGTGTCGTGTACCACCTTGTGTGGAGATTGACAGCTGTTTCACGGATTGAGTATGACCTTGTGTTTTGAAACATGTTAGTCAGCATCTCCTCCCATTCAGGCGGGCCAAAGGTTAAGCCAGTCTCTCTTTCCCAGCTAAGCATTGGTTCAGTTTTTTCCTCTAATGCCGCGTACACACGGCCGGACTTGCCAACGGGCTTAACTCCATCGGCATTTTCGACGGAAAGATTTAGAACATGTTCTATATCTGAGTCCTTCGGAAATGCCAACAGAAAAAGTCAGATGGGGCATACACATGGTCAGAATGTCCAACCGAAAGCTCCCATCAGACTTTTTCTCAGGAAGTCCAGCCGTGTGTATGCGGCATTAGGCAAACTTATTGAGCATGCAATAGAGTCTGGAAATAACTCCTTTGTCCCTGGAGGAGTGAGTGCATATGTGTTCATATTGAGTGCTATGAGCTCGGGATTCCAGGGTGCCTCTACTGTGGTAGAAGTGCTTGATTTGCATGTACCTACAGTCAGGTCCATAAATATTGGGACATCGACACAATTCTAATCTTTTTGGCTCTATACACCACCACAATGGATTTGAAATTAAACAAACAAGATGTGCTTTAACTGCAGACTTTCAGTTTTAATTTGAGGGTATTTACATCCTAATCAGGTGAACGGTGTAGGAATTACAACAGTTTGTGTATGTGCCTCCCACTTTTTAAGGGACCAAAAGTAATGGGACAGATTAAAATTATTAATCCATCAAACTTTCACTTTTTAATACTTGGTTGCAAATCCTTTGCTGTCAATTACAGCCTGAAGTCTGGAATGCATAGACATCACCAGATGCTGGGTTTCATCCCTGTTGATGCTTTGCCAGGCCTCTACTGCAACTGTCTCCAGTTCCTGCTTGTTCTTGGGGCATTTTCCCTTCAGTTTTGTCTTCAGCAAGTGAAATGCATGCTCAATCGGATTCAGATCAGGTGATTGACTTGGCCATTGCATAACATTCCACTTCTTTCCCTTAAAAAAAAAACTATTTGGTTGCTTTCGCAGTATGCTTCGGGTCATTGTCCATCTGAACTGTGAAGCACCGTCCAATGAGTTCTGAAGCATTTTGCTGAATATGAGCAGATAATATTGCCCGAAACACTTCTGAATTCATCCTGCTGCTTTTGTCAGCAGTCACATCATCAATAAATACAAGAGAATCAGTTCCATTGGCAGCCATACATGCCCACGCCATAACACTACCACCACCATGCTTCACTGATGAGGTGGTATGCTGAGCAGTTTCTTTCCTTCTCCATACTTTTCTCTTCCCATCACTCTGGTACAAGTTGATCTTGGTCTCATCTGTCCATAGGATGTTGTTCCAGAACTGTGAAGGCTTTTTTAGATGTTGTTTGGCAAACTGTAATCTGGCCTTCCTGTTTTTGAGGCTCACCAATGGTTTACATCTTGTGGTGAACCCTCTGTATTCACTCTGGTAAAGTCTTCTCTTGATTGTTGACTTTGATACACATACGCCTACCTTCTGGAGAGTGTTCTTGATCTGGCCAACTGTTGTGAAGGGTGTTTTCTTCACCAGGGAAATTCTTCGGTCATCCACCACAGTGTTTTCCATGGTCTTCCGGGTCTTTTGGTGTTGCTGAGCTCACCGGTGCGTTCTTTCATTTTAAGGATGTTCCAAACAGTTGATTTGGCCACACGTAATGTTTTTGCTATCTCTCTGATGGGTTTGTTTTGTTTTTTCAGCCTAATGATGGCTTGCTTCACTGATAGTGACAGCTCTTTGGATCTCATATTGAGAGTTGACAGCAACAGATTCCAAATGCAAATAGCACACTTGAAATGAACTCTGGACCTTTTATCTGCTCCTTGTAAATGGGATAATGAGGGAATAAAACACACCTGGCCATGGAACAGCTGAGCAGCCAATTGTTCCATTACTTTTGGTCCCTTAAAAAGTGGGAGGCACATATACAAACTGTTGTAATTCCTACAATGTTCACCTGATTTGGATGTAAATACACTCAAATTAAAGCTGAAAGTCTGCAGTTAAAGCACATCTTGTTTGTTTCAAATCCATTGTGGTGGTGTATAGAGCCAAAAAGATTAGAATTGTGTTGATGTCCCAATATTTATGGACCTGACTGTATATAGTTCGGAGGGGGGAAATTTGTGTTCTGCTTGTAGCTGAAGAAAAGTTTTAAAGTGACGTCTGTCTTTGAAGGATTGGAACGTAGTTACTCCAGCCGTGCACCATAGGAGGAACTGGGTTCTATCATGAAATGCTGGGGGGAAGTCGGGATCTCCTATAAAGGAGTATAAGGAAGAGCGGGGCGAGGCTAGGTGGAATTTCCTACCATATAGTGACCATAGGTATATAGATTGGTATACTATCGTGTTTACAGGGGTGAATTGACTAGGTTTAATTGATCTGGACCACAGTAACCCTGAAAGGAGGAAGGGATGAATAGCTTGTGCTTCGAAAGTAAGCCATGGTATATTGGTAGGGAGAGCGTGCCATTGGGCTGTTTGTGCCAATCTGGACGATAAGTAATACCGCCAGAGGTCAGGGAGGCCCAGACCTCCAAGAGGTTGGGGTCTATACAGTAGAGATTTGTGGAATCTCGTCTTTTTTGTGATGCCATATTAAGTTATTAATATCCCTTTGGATTGAATCAATGTAAGACTTAGAGACATAGATGGGGAGAGACCTGAAAAAAAATAGTAACTTAGGTAAAATTGCCATTTTAATGCCTGTGACCCTGCCCAGGAACGAAACATGGTATTTATCCCAAATTTTTTAGTAGGGATCTGACATATGACACTATAGGGTGATAATTTGCTTGAAAAAGTGTCTGAAACTTAGGGGTAAGCTGTAGGTAGTGAAATGTTTGGGTGCACCAAGTAAATGGGAAGTGGCGTTGCAAGGAGGTTGCAAGGTCGTTTGGGATATTTATTGGCATGGCTGAGTATTTAGCTAAATTAACCCCTAGGCCTGATATTTCAAGGAACGAGTCTAGCAAGGAAATTAGGTTGGGTATTGCAATCAGTGGATTCATTAGAAATAAGAGGACATCATCAGCATAGAGGCTAAGTTTTAATTCTTTAGGACCTTTATGATATATTTACATTTTCTGAGATGGCAGGTGCTAAGGGCTCTATATCCAGGGCAAATAGGAGGGGGGATAAAGGGCACCCCTGTCTGGTACCTTTTTGTAGTGAGAAGAATTGGTAGTTATTACCTGGTAGCTTTATCCAAGTTTGGGGGTCCCTATATATAAAGTGTGAAAACCTTGCAGGAATTTGCCAGTGATGCCAAATCTGGGTAATAAATGATCTAGGTACGACCAGCTAACGCTGTCGAATGCCTTGTGTATATCAAGGCTAAGGAGAAGTGCCTGCTTAGAATGTAAATTGGCATCCTGTATTATGTTGGTAACTAGGCAGATATTGTCCGTTATTTATCTTCCAGGAATAAACCCAGTTTGGTCAGGGGCGATCAGGGTTGTAATAACGGAGGACAATCTGTTTGCTAGCAATTTGCCAAAAATCTTCAAGTCATTATTGATGACAGAGATTGGACAGAAGTTTTGGGGCAAAATCATTATGTGGTTATAAAGGGTAGCCAATTTAGGTGATAAAATATGTGAGAATTTTTTTTAGTAGGAGACAGAGTAACCATCTGGGCCCGGTGCTGTGGAGGTTTTGAGTGATTTGATAATAGTTGTTATTTCTGTCACAGTGCAGGGAGCATTTAAGGCCTCTGTCTGTTGGCTGGACAGAGTGGGCAGTGCCAGGTTCGAAAACCAAGACTGGGTTGTTGGGTCACTAGTTGGTTGAGAAACTGCAAATAGATTTTTGTAGTAATCTACAAATATGCCCATTATATAATTTGGGTGTGAGACTAAGACCCCGGCCGAGTTGTGTAGTTTATAGGTGTGGGATGGTTTCATGGGCTGGTTAAGTTTCCGTTGAAACATCGTAGATGCTGAGTTGCTATATAACATAAATTTGGCTTTAGCCCATCTCAAGGCTTTCTCTGTTCTATCTGAGAGCAGGAGATCTAAAGCATGATTCTTGTCATTTATCTGTAAAAGGAGGTCTGGAGAGGGGGATTGGTTATAACGGTTGTATAGCCTGTCCAATGTTTTTGTGAGAGAACGGAGCCCAGTTAGTTTTGCCCTATTTTTTTTTGGAGTCTAAGTTAATATGATGACCTCGCATAACGGCTTTATAAGCCGTCCAAAGTGTGCAGGGGCGGTTTCTGGGAGCTGATTATCTGTGAAATAGTCATTGAGTTGTGAAGTGAGGGTGTCCATGGTGGAGGGGTCTGTCAGTAAGGAGTCGTTAAGTCTTCAGGTGTAGGTTGTAAGTTTAAGGCCTATTCTGGAAACTGTGAAAGCAACCGTGTATTGGTCCGACCAGGGGAAGACATGTATATCAGCCCTAGATGAGTTTGCTAAAACTATAGGGGTACAAAAAATATAGTCTATGCAAGCAAAACTGTCGTGTGGGTTTGAATAAAAAGTGTAGGATTTGCATCCAACGTTATGTGCTCGCCATGCATCAATAAGTTGTAGTGTGTTCAAGCTGCTGGTGAGTGATTTAGGGAAAGCTTTAGAGGAGGGTGTAATTCTGCTCCTGTCCAAGCTCGGGTGTGCCGTGAGATTAAAGTCTCCTCCTACTATTAAGTGTGGGGAGAGATAACGGTCCAGGATGGCAAAAAGATGTTTGAAAAATTATGCTTGTGCTTCGTTGGGGGCATAGAGGCAATAGTTGTAGCCCGACCTTGGATCTTACCTTGTAATATTATAAACCTACTATTAGGGTCGTTATATATATGATCAACTTCAAATAATACTGAGTTTTTTATGAATATGGCTACTCCACGGGATTTAGTGGTGTGGGTTGTGCAATAAAATTGTTTGAAAGATTTGTCAAAGAATTGTGGGTGGTTGGTATTTGAGAAATGGGTCTTCTGCAATAAGAGGATATCCACACCCAGACTCTTGTATTGACAGAATGCTTTCTTCTGTTTCTTAGGAAGGTTAAAGCCTTGCACATTATGTGATATTATTTTAAGGGCCATAGGGGCTCAATGAGTGCGTAGCCTGGTGCTTGTTATATGGGCTGTGAGTAGAATATTGCCATGGAATAGCCAAAGTCATATCATTTAGCCAGGAGAAATACCGTACTTGTCTCTTGAAAGAAAAGACCTTTGTCTGTGGTTCAACATGAAATGGTACTGCTAGAAATAATCTTTCCGAGCACAATAACAGAACAACCTTATACAAACTAAAAGAAATTGAAAAACTGCTCAAAAACAATGAATGAGCATGGGGGTCAAAGGAAAACATATCTATTGACCAACAATAAATTTTCTTTGGACTATGAAGTCCAATACCAACCAAGGGGCCCAAAGATTGACGAGGCGAGGAACAGAGCGACCATAAAGAACATGTCGCACTGAGCCTCCCAACGGGTTGGGTCCGAGACCTGGTAGGGGGGATGACTGTGAACGCGGGTTGACTTACCGCCCAAGGCATTGAGGTATAATAAAGAGAGCTTTGGTGCTTACAAGCCGTTTGAAAAATTGTCTTGCAAGATGGGAATAGGGGTATGGGGGAAAGAAGGGTTCCTTTTGGGCTCACAACTTGAGCCGTGGGATACAGAGCTGTGTTCCAACTATAAAGTCATGACTAGGGGAATAGGAAACCCTTCTATATGGCCTGGTTCTGGAGTCACTTGAAATGAATACCCATCATGGAGCGAGTCAGTCTTAATGCAGTCATCTGAATAAAGTACGGGCAGGGTGGATTAGGCTGGCTGGTCTCGAAACGGTTGGCGCCATCTACCGAGGTTCCGACGCGAGGAGGGTATGTTCCATATTGGACTAGGTCCTGGTGTGGGAGGCTGCCGGTTCGGGGCATCCGATTCCAAAAGGCCCAGTTTGAGCTAAATTTCCTTCCCTTGAGCAACATTGTAGGCTGTGTATGTGGTTCCGTTGTGTGGTACAGTAAGCTTGAATGGGAAGCCCCATCTGTATCAGATGTGGGCTGATTGGAGCACTGATGTGACCTCTTTCATCCTGCGCCTATGGTCTAGTGTGGCCTGCGAGATATCTGGGAAGATTTGAATCTTCACTCCATCCAGCTCTATGGCTGCTGAATTTCTGGCAGAGTGTAAAATGTCCTCCTTAATCAGGTAGTCCTTTAAGCAGAGTATAACATCTCGCGGCGGCTTCTCAGCAGGAGGTTTGGGGCCAAGGCCCTGTGAATCCTGTCACACACAAACATTGAAGATGGCGCTGAGGGAAGGAGCGCGTGGAATCATTTATTGGCAGCAACAGGGAGGTCAGTAACTGCTTCTGGGATGCCACGCAGTCTCAAATTGTTTCTGCAATTGATTGCACCATTTGGAAATTTTCAGCCAGGGACTCATAGTCCTTACGAAGGTTAGCATGTGCTAGTGCTAGTTCGTCATGTTTTGTCTCTAAGAGATCCTACAACCGCCCAGAGTTGTAATTTCTAATGACAGTGTATTGGTTGCTTTGTGCAGCTCCGATTGAAATGTCCCTGCTAGCTTTTCATACATGGAGGACAGACTGTCCTCAAAATCTGCCTTAGTGAGCTGTGCAGGACACTCACCGTCCTGTCGGTTTAAGCTGTGATCACAGGGGTAGTCACTGGAGACGGAGAGCCTTGCTGGGCCTGGGTGCCATCTTTAGCCATGCCTGTTCGTTCTGCAGTGCGCAGGAGGTATGCGGTAAGGGACCCCTGCGGCTTATAGTTCTTCGGCTTTTTGCGGGACGGCATGCACCTGGAGTTCCCACAGGGGTGCGGGGTTGATTGTGATAAAAAAGGAGCAAAGTTTAGCCCTGGGGGAAGGCAATTAATCTCCGTTACCGCCGGAGCTCCTTCTAGCTGCGTCCCTCACTTGTTGCGCCGCGCTTCCCTGGTTACTTCCTTGGTTCCCCCTCTTGCTTCATCTGCATTTATTTTGGTTAGGCAACTCATTACAATGGTCAGCCAGTAACAGCATGAAATGGTGGGATTTGGTGAGAGCAACAACCATGGAAGCTATGCATTACAAAGCAGCCCAGCTTTTGAGGTGCTTGGGCACTCTACAAGGGCCAGAGCATGTTGGCACGTCTGTGTGCCTATACATTACCACAGCTAGGAATTTTGCCGTTTTGCCCATTTTTTTCTTTTGCAGCTTACATTTTTTTTTGGCATATCACTGTGCTAAGAAGCCAGACCATTAATTCCTAGCTAAGCCATAACCATGGCTAAAGTTTGCGGGGTGCTGTAGAAGGAAACCTGTACTTTAAATGATATGAAGGCTGCCTTTGCTGTCCTTGTCCTGAAAATACTAGTTGCCTGGCTGTCAGGCTGCATCAGCAGCTTCAGTACTTGACTACCATGAAATGTATTGCATGTGAAGAGCCCATTGGTCTTCAAAAAAACGAAGATTAGAGGGAAGGGCAATGGGACAGGTAAGTACTGAAGTGTTACTAAACCCACAACAGTAAAATCAGTCTATGTATACAGTAAAGCAATCTTTGTTATACTCACTGTGGAACCTAAGGGGTTAATCCTGCATTGTGTAAAAAGG
The DNA here is from genome assembly GCF_042186555.1 of Aquarana catesbeiana. Taxonomy (NCBI): domain Eukaryota; kingdom Metazoa; phylum Chordata; class Amphibia; order Anura; family Ranidae; genus Aquarana; species Aquarana catesbeiana. Next base: position 164,939,653 of record NC_133324.1, on the reverse strand, counting down.
CTGTTTGATCCTGTGATCAGCACAGGGCCAATCAGCACTGTCCAAACAAAAGGACTCAGAGCCTCATAGGACAGTCAGAGGAAAAAAACTCCTACAAGCTTTAACTAGACACTGATAGAAGTCACAAGACTGCTATATACTGCTGATGAGAAAAGGTATTTAGCAGTTTATATTTACTAAAATATTTGCATTTTCATGTTCTATGTACTTTGGGAAACCAGATATAGTGAATGCAGGGTCCTGGGTTTAGTAACACTTTAACCACTTCAGCCCCGGAAGGATTTACCCACTTCCTGACCTGGCCATTTTTTGCGATATTGCACTGTGTTACTTTAACTGACAATTGCGCCTGTCCCTGCGACACTGTACCCAAACACAATTGATGTCCCTTTTTCCCCACAAATAGAGCTTTCTTTTGGTGGTATTTGATCACAACTGAGATTTTTATTTTTTGCGCTATAAACAAAATAAGGCCGACAATTTTGAAAAAAAAAAGTTTTTTACTTTCTGCTATAATACAAATCCAGACAAAAAAAATATAAAAAAACAAATGTATTCATCAGTATAGGCCAATATGTATTATGCTACATATTTTTGGTAAAAAAAAATTGCAGTAAGCCTATATTGACTGGTTTGCGCAAAAGTTATAGCATCTACAAAATAGGGTAATGATTTAGGGGCTTTTTATTTATTTTTTTATTGTTTTTACTAGTAATGGCGGCGATCTGTCATTTTTAGCGGGATTGCGGCATTGCGGCAAAAAAGTCTGAACCCAAGTGACTCTTTTTGGTGACCAGTGACACCAATACGGTGATCAGTGCTATAAAAATGCACTGATCACTGTATAAATGGCAGGGAATGGGTTAACACTAGTGGTGATCAAAGGGTTAAGTGTTCCCTAGGGAGGTGCTTTCTAACTTTCAGGGGGATGGGCTCACTTGGAGTAGAGAGATTGCTGTTCCTGATCATTAGGAACAGCTGATCTCTCTCTCCTCCCCTGTCAGAATGGGGATCTGTCTTGTTTACAAAGGCAGATCCCTGTTCTGACTCTCTTTCCCATGATCGCGGGTTGCCGGCGGACATTGAGTCTGCCGCACCCGCGGGCAAACTCACCGGGCACGGGCGCCTGCAGAAGCCAGTACGTCAATTCCAGCAGGCGAGCCAACTTGCCGCAGTATAACTGCGACGGCTGGTTGCAAACTGGTTAAAGCGATACTAAAGTCTCCTGTTAAGTGCCCCCACAGCAAGCAGCTTGCTATGGGGGCACCCGCGCCGAGTTGCAGCTCCCTTTGTCCATTCAGACATGGATATATGGCCTGGCCCTGCCCTCTTTCTCTCTTCAGTGACTGTCTGTCTTTGATTGACCGCAGAGGCAGCCAATGGGCTGCTGTCTCATCCAATGAAGAGGGGAGTTCCAGACGGCCGAGATACTCCTGCAACATCACTGGATAAAGATGGGGCTGAGGGGGGACTTCTGCTCACAGAAGGCTTTTTGTCTTAATGCATATGCATATGCATTATGATAAGTAACCTTCTGCCTTTACAACCACTTTAAGTATTTTCTTTTTCAGATGGTGCTGTGCTACATATTTTAACCCAGTGGTCAACTTTAATTATTTTTGTTTGCATGGATAAAAATATAGGCCTAAGGGTCATTCCAACCAAAATTTATGTTTTAGTTATTAGGCAGATCACTACAGCTTAATTAGTAGGTCCACTCACCTGCTAGAGCCTTTAGAAAGTTGATTTGTTTTTACTGTTGGCCTTTTCATTAAAGTTTGCGTTTAGAGAATGTAGTACTGAGATGAGTAGAAACAGTTACTTTAGTGAGTCGATCTTGTGGCTGGACTCCCCAAAATGTTTAGCTAACCAATAGGCGAATAAATACAGCAACCTCAACTAATTACTAAATTAGCATTTTCGAGTTGACTGATCCTTTAATTTACCCTTGTGTTCCAATGTGGTGCCAGTTTTGTGTTACATTTTTAGGGCAAACATAAGAAAACACGTTTTGCCTTGATAAAAAAAAACGATTTTAAGTTGGCTTAATTAACTATTAATTCCAGCCACACATTTTTTTTTCCCTAATCTTAACTCCTGCTGTATTCTGGATGGTGAGCTTTCCTTACCCTCCTGCTGCTGAAAATAACCTAGTTTAAGAGTTCACTGAAAACATGTGGGATTCATCATTATATATTTACTGTCTGAGGCTGATATAGCTGTAAGGTTTTATCAGATCCCATTGATCTATTGCGCATGTTCCCTCCCTAGGTTACAGAACGTGCTTCTATTTGCATAAGGCCCTGGGCAAGGTTCTTTCTTGCATTGATTGGCCTGTCCAAGGGAGCCTGATGTGTTCTCGCATTGATCACTTTGTCTTTTCTTGGAAGACAGTGTTACATGGAGTTCATCTCAAACATTCTAGGGAGAAGGTAAAACTTTACTGCAGATGTCTCAATTTTGTCAGATGCTCCTTGGAGAATAAGCTGTCTCTCCCTAGAACGCTTAGTTTTGTTTATTTATGCAATTTATATAGATTTGCTCCAAATCTTACCACCTCTCACTGGCATATCCATTAAAAATACAATAGACATTCCATCAGAGTACAGGCCAATTAGTCAACATATCAAAATCATTTTTTGTTTATTTTCACAGCTAAGTGCAGCAAAGTATTTTTTTCACTATTACTCTGGGGAAATGAAATTTATGAACGCACATGTCTTTGTTTCCATTTACAATGACACTGAAAACTGTGTGTCACCATGCTTTCTTGGTACATGTGTCACCTAACAACTTTTTTTAGCCATGGGTTTTAGTTCGCTGTTAGATACACAGTAAGCACAGTGTTGATAGAATTGGGCTGTATATGGAGAAAGCAAGATGGTACATGACCCTCATGAATGCAAAATTCTCCTGGCCACAAAAGGAATGTATTGGTTAAATGCCTGTTGTTCCTATATTAACATCAGCTCCTTTGGTCGCATGTGAATATGCATGTCTGTGTAACTCTCATAAAATCACTTATTCCCTGGTCAGATTGTCTACATAGTTGCTTAGTGTCTGTTGTGCACATTGTCCTCACCCCTGTGTCCTACAGTATGTCCCTATAGGCATTGGACAGCATACACATTTTTATGCAGCACCACTGAGTGTGCAGAACACTGCAAACAAATCATCAATAACCAACAAACCTCTGCCCTACAAGTATGACTGTACCACACAGAAATGTACAAAATACTTTTAGATTTAAAAATAAATTTTACAGTGTATCATGGGGTTAAGAACAATCACCCCACACCCCCCCCCCCCCAAAAAAAAACAAATATAACACCTCAATTCACCTATTAGACACTATGTTAACCTCCCTGGCGGTATGATTATTTCAGATTTTTGCGTCTCAAAGCAGTACAATTATTTTGCATAGAAATTTGGCGTTTTATATTGTAGGTCTGTAATTCTTAGCAATAACACACTTAGATCTGTCCACCAAGAGTCTAGTAGATATCCCGGGTATGATGAAGTTTGAAACTCAAAATCATACATTATAATATAATAAATAAATATAACTAATTATTAAAAATAATAATAATAAAATACATTTCCCCACAATTCACTATCGCTCAATTCTGCAAGTGTTCTAATTTACTATCGCTGTTTTCTAGCTGGTCTAAAGCCACTTTTGACGTAAAGGGACACTTATTGATTGCCATGGACAATCTCAAGTTTCCAGGCAGAAAGAACAGTATATATAATATAAAACTGAATGCAGGACATTGGACAAATTACTGGGGACAAAAGGGAAGTGAAATAATTTCATACATTACTGTAATCTGTAAGATTACAGTACTGTATGTGTTATGATTTTGACATTTTTTTAAATTTGCCACCAGGCTCCACCCCTGTGCGTCGCAACGCTCACAGGGAATGGAGCCTGGCACAGAGAGGCTTCCAGCAGAGGACGGAGCCGGCAGACAGCGCGGGGGGACATCGCAGGATCCTGGGGACAAGGTAAGTATACCGCACCAGGATCCTGAGATGTGATCCCGAGTGTGGCACGGGGTTACCGCAAATGGTGCTGATATTTAACCCCGAGTCACACTCGGGATTACCATCAGGGAGGCTACAAACATGCCCCTCTTGGATATTAGGGTCAGGTTATTAAAATTGGTGATGTGTTTTTTTTACGTTCTTAACATATATGGTTGTTTGGGGGAAATGCATTTTTTGAGGGGGGAGCTGAAATTGTTTTTTAACCAGGGATCCCTCTTTTATTTAAGTGATAAAATATCTATTTAAAAATAATCAAGTATTTTGTCCCTTTTTAAGGAGTGCAGACACTCTTGCAGGGTTCAGATGGGTTGGCTTTAAAGACACTGCCTCGTTTCTTGTGAAAAAAAGACACTGCCTCTATGTAGCTGCACATGTATGGAAATGAAGTTCACAACTTTTTGCTTCCACATGTAAAGTGGTTACCCATTGTGAGGCACTGGGTGTCAGGATTGTGAAAGATATATATGTGTTTTACTTACCTGAACCAGATCGTTTCATCGACGGGGATGGGCACAGCAGCTCCAGCCGCTGTCTCGGGCCCTCATTGGATGGATGAGGGCCCGTTGGCTCCCGCTGCTGTCAATCAAATCCAGTGACACGGGAGTCAGGGGGCAGGGCCGAGTCCTGCTGTCTGTGTCAATGGACGCAGCAGCAGAACGCAGGAGCTGGGTCAATGTAACAATGTATAAAGACCATACCTGGAGTTTGGCTTAAAGGGCACCCTGTTAGTCAGGTACTGACATGAGTTTAGTTAGTGGTTTAGAAAAGCAAATGTTTTGCTTGGTTTATGCTATATGCTATTGGCTATCAGGTCCTACACAGGGATCCTCCATTAACAACACGCATTGTATCATAAAGCAGAGTGATTTATGGGTCATGAAACTGCAGTGTTGATTCTAAAATAACTCTTACAGTATAGTTTAAAGATAATTATCAACAAAACGATTGCCCAATACATGGGTAGAGCATTGCTCAAATCCTTTGTAAGGCTGTGGTGATGATGTTCTGATGGTAGATTTAACCAAGGAATAGTGTACAAGCATTCCTAGATTTTAAGGACCCTCCGTTAAATGTTCTTTTGGACAGTGATCTTGAAAGTAAAAATGTTTTTCTGCAATTTGCCAAGCAAAAAAAAAATAGAGCTAGACAGCTGAAACGCAATGTTTATGAAAAGAAAAACCAAGAGAAGCTTGCAGGGGGCTGAATTTTAATTGACTTAAGTGCTTTATGAATAGACTGTACCTGCACACATATCCATGTGCTCCTGCTGTGCGCCATTGCTGAAGTTGTGATTAAAGAAGCAGTCATGTGAAGTGGAGGTGGCACAGAGAAGGTATACGTTACTCTCAGAATGCAGCTGTGAAGGGCCCCCGAGGGATCTTTTGCCCACAAATAAACATGAGTGGCCTCATTATGTTTACAATATGGAAATGAATTTTAGAAAACTTCTCAGCGGGACATTTTTAATACAGAGCGGTCTGGAATCACAAGGGGGTGGACCTGTCAGCGCTCAGTGATTTTCTGAGGCTTGCAGGTTTGGAGTCAGTCCCACTGATTTTTAGCATAAGCTGTCACTGAAGCTTCAGGAGGGTCTACCCCACTCCAGTAAGCTGCATCTTAGGTGTTCAGAATGTGATTATAGAGCTAGAAATTATAGTGCTGACAGATAAAAGGCTTACAGTTGTAATTTATTTTTCTTTGGTCATATTTGTATGGTAACTTTTGTTTTTGCTGCCATGGACCTAAAGCATATGGCCATGCAAAATAAAAATAAATAAAATGCAGTATGTCTCTCCAATATATAAACAATTCCCGATGTCTCTTTAAAAATGGTACAAGTACAGAAAAATACTTCTTAATCCCACCAGAAATCCATTGAGTTCCTAACAACCTTTTTGAGCTGATAAACTCCCATCTTTTCATAAGTAGTAGTTCGGCAGAGAACTGGGCAGGGCTAATTTCAGTATAGTAGAGGTAGTATGTTCTCAGCTCGAACAGGAAGTTGGGGGGACGCTGGATTTCTGGCAGTGCAGTTTTTTTAGTTTCAAAGAGTTTTATTAAATTTTAAGGAATTGCAATCACAAAGACAAAACAGTGCAGTGTTTTTAAAGGCATAAACATATGAAAAGGTGCATGCAGAGATGCACTGAATTTTTATTAGTTTTGCCAAAATATACAGTGTGAAGAAAAGTTGTGAGGACACAAAATTAGAAGCTGCCATTAACGACTTATTTTTTTACAGATACCAGCCCTGGGTCTGTCACTCTGATCATGGTTTGGCTACCTAATGAATTGTTGCCCAGGCACAAGTATGCATCCAGTGAAGGTTGTAATACAGGGGTGGGCAACTGCGACCCTCCAGCTGTTGTGGAACTAAATGTCCTATACAGCATTGTAAAACTGTCAGTTGCAAACATGACTGGCAGAGGGATGATGAGACTTGTAGTTCTGCAACAGCTGGAGGGCCATAGTTGCCCACTCCTGCAAAGTTTGAATTCCTGTCTTGATGCTTGTTCCAGAAAATGTACTTACTAGGTGGTAAAGCCAATATTAGCATGACCACCCTGGAGCCCAAGTCATTAAAGTGGAGTTTAACCCAAAAGTGCAACTTCTGCTTATTTGCTTCCTCCACCCATCCGGTGCCACATTTGGCACCTTTCGGGTGGAGGGGGATCGGGTACCTGTTTTTGACAGGTCCCTGTCCCCACTTCCGGGAGATGGCGCCGTCTCCCGACAGCCAATCCAAAAGGCTGGGGTTCCGACATCGCGGGCTCCCTGGACAAGTGAGTGTCCATATATTAAGTCAGCTGCTACAGTATTTTTTCCCCGTGCTTGAACACCTCTTTAAATACAAGTTAAAGCAGTATTTGTATTTGCATTTGTTTCTTTTTTTAGGCTTTCTTCTATTTTTATCTGGTGATCCAGCCAGCAAGTCTGTTGTGTTTTACAAGCTCTAACTCTCCAGCAGAATGTATTAATTTACTGTACATGGATGAGACGAACCACTTAACACTGGGGGGGGTTAACTTTTATTCATGTAAAACTTTTATCCCAAAAACTTTGCTGTAACTGATTATAAAGTGTGAGCTGGAGTTTGGCTGGAATTTGTCAGTGTATCCAAATCTGCTACATTTAACACTACTACAATGCTGCTGCCTGCTGTGCCTTCTATGCTCCTTCCTCCAGAGTTGTGCCTCACTAATACTGGAGGTATATTTCTGGCTAGATCACCAGGTGAAAACAGAGGAAAAAAAACAAAGAAAGGAAAACTGATGCAGCCACCACATATGATTAGTAAGCAGCAATATGTTAGATTTTTGGTTTTGGGTTTAACACCTTGTCCCAAGGAAGCTCCAGAACTTTTTTTTACAGTGGAGCATGGTGCGTTTATTCACTGTGCTTTTTGGTGCGTTTCTGAAATGCATGGTAAAGTCTGCATTTTCTGTGCAGTGTGCTATGTATTCGGAAATGCACAGATGCAAATGGGGCCTCATTGTTCTTGTGTAAACAAACCAATTTCACTTTCAGGCCCCATCCACATCTAGCATAGGGAGTGCACGTTTTTTTTTTGGCTCACTTTTCCCACAACATGCATAGGACAGCCCATTGATTTTAATGGGATGCGCTAAACACGTCAAAGTAGCTCCTGGGACATTTTGCTGTGTTGCAGGTTGCATGTTTTTTTACTGGGCATTTTCCTGTGTTTGTCGCTCGTTTTTTCACATGGGAAAATGTGTTTGCTTCTGTTTTTGGTGTGCCATTAACAATAGCACCAAAAGTGCAACTAGGTTTTTTTTTAGGTGTATAAAGGTGGCCATACACTATACAATCTGATTGTGAAATCTCTGTATGGTCTCCTTTTGATTTACTAAAACTATATAATAGGAGGACACACCATCTATCCAATTACTCTGTATCCAATCAGACAGGCCCTTGCACTATTATATATAATTGATGGTAGATCCAAAGGAGATTGTACAGTCAGATTGTATATTGCATGGTGAACCCTACAGAACCTAGGACATACGTCTCCTGTTTTCAATACTACAGCTCTACCCACATAGGTTGTTATCTGATTGCTCAGCTCCTGCACACTCTGCCAAATGAATGATCTATGCAAGATGAAAGTGAAGTAGAAAAAAAAAGAAAGCGATGCCTGTGTATTTAGAGAGAACAGTGATCGCTGATTGTATTGGAAACATGTGCACTTGCAGAGGTGGGTGGGAGGGAGGATCTAGAGTAGGATGGCAAATGCAGGGTCAGCTGGTGAACTCCTTCCTGTGAGTTAACAGTTTTCACATCCTAAGGTTCATCCAGGAAGCAATGAAAACGTTTTTTGTTTTATACTCAACAAGTACTGACACTGAAGTAAGGGCTGTGTAGGATAGATAGAAAGTGATTTTATTTCTGCAAAATAAGTACATTAATTTAATATTGGTAGATAGGGGAGCTGGAATTTGGAATTTAGAGAGAAAAAAAGTGAACTTGGTCGTTAACTTGGTTAATGCAAGAATATCCTTGTATATCAAATATGTACATTATTATGGACTTGTCTATAAATTAAAGGAATCCACTAAAGAAATAGATGGAAAATAAGTATGTAAATGTCTGTTTAGTGCATGCTTTTATATTTCTTTTCCTAAAGACATTCACAAAGTCACTACATAGGGGAAGACCTGTGGTACATTAATTATGGACTTTGAAGAGGATGTTCATACATAACTATGTGTGATATGCCCAACTTTGTTTATTTCCCTGTTATAATTGTACTTAGAGCAGTAGTAAACCCAAAAATCTAAAATGTAATATATTGCAGCTTACCAATCATTAGATGTGGTGGCTACATTAATTTTCTTTTTTTAAACTTTTCCCCTCTGTTTACACCTGGTGCGTAACACACCTCTTGTATTGGAGTGCCCCCACTCTGGATGAAGGAGTACAGGGGCACCTTTTGACAGCATCTTTGCCAGTCTTGGGGGAGGGAAGTATTACATGTACTAGCAGATTTAAATACACTAACAAATTGAAACTGGACTTCAACTCTTTATACGCAGTTACACCAACATTTTTATTTTGGGGAAAAAGGTTTACATAAATAATAAAAGTTGACCATTGTAAGCACCCATGTCAGCAGTATAACAGCAATTGCCAGAAAGTTGGGACACTGGGTAACCTCTACATAAAAACAGAATGCAGTGATTTGCAAATCTCATAAACCCATATTTTATTCACAGTAGAAAATAGAAAACATATTAAATGTTTAGCAACACGTCTCAAAAAAGTTGGAGCAGGGTCATGTTGACCATAGTGTAGCAATCCCTCTTCTTTTAACAATACTCTGGTAAATGTCTGGGAACTCAGGAGACTAGTTGCTGAAGTTTTGGGAGAGGAATGTTGTCCCATTCTTGCCTGATATGGGATTCCAACTGCTCAGCAGTCCTTTGTCTTCTTTGTCATAATTTTTTTTTGTTTCAAGATGAGCAAAATATTTTCAGTTGGTGAAAGGTCTGGACTGCAGGCAGGCCAGTTAAGCTCTTGGAATCTTCTACTTATGAAGTCATGCTGTTGTTATAGATGCAGTATGCATTTTAGCATTGTCTTGCTGAAATATGCACCTACCCTGAAAAGCACTAATGCTATCTATAACATCAGAGATGTAGGCTTTTGAACTAAGTGCTGATAACAAGCCAGAAGGTTCCTCTCCTCTTTTGCCCGGAGGTCGTGATGCCCATGGTTGCCAATAAGAATGTTAGATTTCAATTCATCTGACCACAGACCAGTTTTCCACTTAGCAACAGACCATTTTAAATGAGCTTTGGCCCAGAGAAGATGATGGCATTTCTAGATCATGTTCAGATATGGCTACTTCTTTGCATGATAGAGCTTTAACTTGCATTTTTTGTAAGGCACAGCAAACTGTGTTCACAGATAGTGATTTTCGAAAGTATTCCTGAGCCCATGCAGTGATATCTATCATAGAATCATGCCTGTATTTAATGCAGTGCTGTATAAAAGCCCGAAGATCACAGGCATCCAATATTGTGTTTCGACCTTGTTCCTTGCAACACAGAGATTTCTCTAGATTCTCTAAAACTTTTGATGATATTATGTACTGTAGATGTTAATATATTTGCAGTTTTTGCAATTTACGGTAAGGAGCATTATTCTGAAATTGTTCTAAAAATTTTTAGACACAGCTAAACCTCTGCCCATCTTTACTTCTAAGACACTCAGACCCTCTAAGATGCTCTTTTTATACCTAATCACGTTACTCACTTGTTGCTAATGAACGTAACTAGAACCTTCAGGGGCCCGGTGCAAGAAACCATGATGGGCCCCCCCTTGCATCTGAGCCCCGGGCTTCCAATTTTGGGAGGGTGTCCATGGACATCCTCCCAGAACCCTGCCTCCCACGTGCCCCCTGGGACGTGCATCCAGCACAATTTCAGTGGCCCTTTACTGTGTGATCAGATGATCACATATAAACAGACTTTTGCAGCCCTTTCTGACCACGCTTTGTCTGTCTGAGGAAGACTGGCGTTACTATCAAGAATATCAGTAAATTGTTTACACTGATAATTGGTGACCCAATCATCAGTGCCATCTAGTAGTGCCCATCAATGCTGCCTATCGGTGCTCATCAATGCCACCTATCAGTGCCCATCAATTCCACCTACAAGTGTTACCTATCAGTGCTCATCAATGCCGCCTATTAGTGCCCATCAATTCTGCCTATCAGCACCACTTTTCAGTGCTCATCAATGCCGCCTAACAGCGTCCATCAGTGCCACCTATCAGTGCTCTTCAGTGCTGCCCATCAGTGCCATTTGTCAGTGCTTATCAATGCCACCTATCAGTGCTCAATGCTCATCAGTGCCACCTATCAGTGTTTACCAATGCTGCCTATGAGTTCTCCCTATCAGTGTTCATCAATGCCCATCTATACCCATCAGTGCCACCTTTCAGTGCTCATAAGTGCAGCCTATCAGTGCCCATTAGTGCCTCCTATCCGTGCAGCCTATCAGTGCTCATCAATGTAGCCTATCGATGCCTATTAGTGCCTCCCATCAGTGCAGCCTATCAGTACCCATTAGTACCTCCTATTAGTGCCTCCTATCAGTGCCCATCAATGCCTCCTATCATTGCCCATCAATGCCTCCTATCAGTTCCCATTAGTGCCTCCTATCAGTGTTTCCTATCAGTGCCCATTAGTGCCTCCTCTCAGTGTCCATTGGTGCCTCCTATCAGTGCAGCTTGTCAGTACATAGCCAACATTGACAGTTCTATCTCCCCCTCAGTCCGTCTTTTCTTGCACGGGATGGGAGAGGACACAGCCGATCTGCTCCATCTTCTGCCCACTCCTCTCTCCTGTGTGTGCTACGCGGGAAGTGCCAGTGCCAACTCTGTGGCTGTTCCATGAGAGACACGCTCTCAGCGACTAGCAACCCCCGCTGGGGTCTCCCGACAGTGGCGGAATGCCAGGGCTTTTTTTTTTTCTCAGGGGGAACTTGGTGGAACTCAGTTCCACCACCTCTGGCTCAGACCCTTTGGTGCCTGCTCACCACAATCACTTGTAAACACAGAAGTCTGGTTTCTGTGTTTACAAGTGACAGCTCTGCACTCTGTATGTAGTGCAATCCTGGTATTTAATGCCCCTTTAAGTCCCTCCTACTGTTTTAGTGAAATTTGACTGAACACACCCACTATTTGATGTGATTTGGAGGGTGTGTGTAGGGGGAGGGGTTTTGTGGGGCCGTGGTTAAGTTCCAGCACCTATTGTTTGAGAAAAAAAGCTCTGCCAGGGCCCCATCGCAAGTGTGACTGTTGCGACCCTGGTAGTTCGCCACTGCTGCAAAATGTTCTTCCAGTGCTTTCTTGTTAATGCCATCAATTTCAAAATTACCTTTTTTTTTCTTTTTTTTTTTTTAAAAAAGGGTACATTTTCTCAATGTAAACATTTTATATATTTTCTATTGTGAATAAAATATGGGCTTAGGAGATTTGCAAATCATTGCATTCTGATTTTTTGTAGATGTTACACAGTGTTCCAGCTTGTTTGGAATTGGGGTTGTAAATGGTATGTCTCAACCCTGTAACTGATGCATCTGCAGTATCACTTGTTCTTTTGTAAAACAGACTTACTGGCCAGCTCACCAGGTGAAAATAAAGGAAAGAAAACTTAAAAAAGAGAACTAGCGTAGCCATCACAACTAAGAATTGGTAATAAATGCTTGCTTTTGAGTTTATTACTGCTCTAATTGTTTTATTTTGCATTGTTTGTTTGTTTCTATATTACTTACATTGTCTTTAGAAATTAATAAAGCATTAACAAAAATATATATACTATAGGTTGGGGTGGTGGAACAGTCTTACAGCCTTAAATGTGTGAGGCTGGAAACAGCAATGGTGGTACTAAGCATTTAGCATGACACCCAAACAAAGCTTGCTACCACACCTCAACATATATGCCTTTCAGCTTATCATAATGTTTGGATGGTAATAATCTGCATTGTGGTGTGCTGCTTTGGGAAAAAAAGGCACATAGATAAGTCTTTGACATTTCATGCGTTTGGTGCATTGGCAGCCTTTTTAAAGTGCATGGACTGCCTTACTGCATTGCATAGTGACATGCAGAATAATGTAGTGGCAGTGCTGTAAAGCATTAGAAAGGTATAAAGAGGGCATAAAGCAAAACGTTTGTATACTTTATGGTAACATTTTAACTGGTATTCATGCCACAGATTTAAAAGGAAACAGGATATAAATATAAGAGCTACCATAGCCAGCTTAGTTCTGGGACTGTCATTCTTGGCTGTCTTGGCTATTAACATATTTGTTTGTATTATTCCACCATGTTATAAAACAAAGATCGACTTATAAATTACTGTATTGATGCCTGTGGATGAAGGTGTGACTGCCTTTGCAGCTCATCCTCAGACTTGAGTTTGACATGCCTGGTCTAGGGAACCTTTGAAAATATTGAAGGATAATTCCATAAAATGCTATAACTACTACATACGTGTTATTAACCACTTGACTACTGGGCACTTAACCACTTCAGCCCCGGAAGGATTTACCCCCTTCCTGACCAGAGCACTTTTTACAATTTGGCACTGCGTCGCTTTAACTGCTAATTGCGCGGTCATGCAATGCAGTACCCAAATGAAATTTGCGTCCTTTTCTTCCCACAAATAGAGCTTTCTTTTGATGGTATTTGATCACTTCTGCCGGTTTTATTTTTTGCGCTATACACGGAAAAAGACCGAAAATTTTGAAAAAAATGATATTTTCTACTTTTTGTTCTAAAAAAAATCCAATAAACTCAATTTTAGTCATACATTTAGGCCAAACTGTATTCGGCCACATGTCTTTGGTAAAAAAAAATGTCAATAAGTGTATATTTATTGGTTTGCGCAAAAGTTATAGCGCCTACAAACTAGGGTACATTTTCTGGAATTTACACAGCCTTTAATTTATGACTGCCTATGTCGTTTCTTGAGGTGCTAAAATGGCAGGGCAGTACAAAACCCCCACAAATGACCCCATTTTGGAAAGTAGACACCCCAAGGAAATTGCTGAGAGGCATTTTGAGCCCATTGAATATTCATTTTTTTTGTCCCAAGTGATTGAATAATGACAAAAAAAAATTACAAAAAGTTGTCACTAAATGATATATTGCTCACACAGGCCATGGGCCTATGTGGAATTGCACCCCAAAATACATTTAGCTGCTTCTCCTGAGTATGGGGATACCACGTGTGGGACTTTTTGGGAGCCTAGCTGCGTACGGGGCCCCGAAAACCAATCACTGCCTTCAGGATTTCTAAGGGCGTAAATTTTTGATTTCACTCCTCACTACCTATCACAGTTTTGAAGGCCATAAAATGCCCAGATGGCATAAAACCCCCCCAAATGACCCCATTTTGGAAAGTAGACACCCCAAGCTATTTGGTTTGAGGCATGTTGAGTCCATGGAATATTTTATATTTTGACACAAGTTGCGGGAAAGTGACAATTTTTTTTTTTTTTTTTTTGTGCACAAAGTTGTCACTAAATGATATATTGCTCACACAGGCCATGGGCATATGTGGAATTGCACCCCAAAATACATTTAGCTGCTTCTCCTGAGTATGGGGATACCACATGTGTGGGACTTTTTAGGAGCCTAGCCACGTACAGGGCCCCGAAAACCAATCACCGCCTTCAGGATTTCTAAGGGTGTAAATTTTTGATTTCACTCTTCACTGCCTATCACAGTTTCGGGGGCCATGGAATGCCCAGGCGGCACAAACCCCCCCCCCCCCAAATGACCCCATTTTGGAAAGTAGACACCCCAAGCTATTTGCTGAGAGGCATGGTGAGTATTTTGCAGCTCTCATTTGTTTTTGAAAATGAAGAAAGACAAGAAAAAAATTATTTTTTTTCTTTTTTCAATTTTCAAAACTTTGTGACAAAAAGTGAGGTCTGCAAAATACTCACTATACCTCTCAGCAAATAGCTTGGGGTGTCTACTTTCCAAAATGGGGTCATTTGGGGTTTTTTTTTGCCACCTGGGCATTCCATGACCTCCGAAACTGTGATAGGCAGTGAAGAGTGAAATCAAAAATTTACCCCCTTAGAAAGCCTGAAGGCGGTGCTTAGTTTTCGGGGTCCCGTGCGCGGATAGGCTCCCAAAATGTCTCACACATGTGGTATCCCCGTACTCCGGAAAAGCAACAGAATGTATTTTGGGGTGTAATTTCACATATTCCCATGGCATGTTTGAGCAATATATCATTTAGTGACAACTTTGTGCAAAAAAAAAAAAAAAAAAAAAGAAATTGTCTCTTTCCCGCAACTTGTGTCACAATATAAAATATTCCATGGACTCGACATGCCTCTCAGCAAATAGCTTGGGATGTCTACTTTCCAAAATGGGGTCATTTGGGGGGGTTTTGAACTGTCCTGGCATTTTATGCACAACATTTAGAAGCTTATGTCACACATCACCCTTTCTTCTAACCACTTGAAGACAAAGCCCTTTCTGACACTTTTTGATTACATGAAAAAATTATTTTTTTTTGCAAGAAAATTACTTTGAACCCCCAAACATTATATATTTTTTTAAAGCAAATGCCCTAAAGATTTAAATGGTGGGTGTTTCATTTTTTTTTTTTCAAACAGTATTTGCGCAGCGATTTTTCAAACGCATTTTTTGGGGAAAAAACACACTTTTTTTTAAATTTTAATGCACTAAAACACACTATTTTGCCCAAATGTTTGATGAAATAAAAAAGATGATCTTAGGCCGAGTACATGGATACCAAACATGACATGCTTTAAAATTGCGCACAAACGTGCAGTAGCGACAAACTAAATACATGTTTAAAAGCCTTTACAGGTTACCACTTTAGATTTACAGAGGAGGTCTACTGCTAAAATTACTGCCCTCGATCTGACCTTCGCGGTGATACCTCACATGCATGGTGCAATTGCTGTTTACATTTGACGGCAGACAGACGCTTGCGTTCGCCTTAGCGCGAGAGCAGGGGGGACAGGGGTGCTTTTTTTTTTTTTTTTTTTTTTTTTTTTTTTCTTTATTATTTTTTTGCTTTTTTATCTTATTTTTAAACTGTTCCTTTCATATTTTTTTTTTAAATCATTTTTATTGTTATCTCAGGGAATGTAAATATCCCCTATGATAGCAATAGGTAGTGACAGGTACTCTTTTTTGAAAAAATTGGGGTCTATCAGACCCTAGATTTCTCCTCTGCCCTCAAAGCATCTGACCACACCAAGATCGGTGTGATAAAATGCTTTCCCAGTTTCCCAATGGCACTGTTTACATCCGGCGAAATCGAAGTCATAAAATGCTCGTAGCTTCCGGTTTCTTAGGCCATAGAGAAGTTTGGAGCCACTCTGGTCTCTGATCAGCTCTATGGTCAGCTGGCTGAATCACCGGCTGCATTCTCAGGTTCCCTGTTGAGACAGGAGAGCCAGAGAAAAACACGGAAGACGGTGGGGGGGGGCATTCCCTCCCACTGCTTGTAAAAGCAGTCTAGAGGCTAATTAGCCGCTAGGATTGCTTTTACATGAAAGCCGACCGCTGGCTGAAAAGAATGATACCAAGATGATACCTAAACCTGCAGGCATCATTCTGGTATAACCACTCAAAGTCGTGAATGGTGTACCTGAAGACCAAAAAATGGTTAACAATAAAGCACAGTAAACGGTAAAGTATAAAAAATTGCATACCTGAAAAGCAAACATGATAAAACATAATAACAATAAAACATTGCAGAATAGAATACAGTAAAAAAGAGCAGAACAATAGAGAGAATAGAGAGAGAGAGAGAACAATAAAACGACAACTATTTTTTTTTATTTTATATTTTTGTTTGTGGGTTTTTTTTTTTTTTTTACACTTTTTTTTGTAACTGTAACTTTTATAACTGTAACCGGTTCCAGGTTTGGGTCTCTCAAAATGCGATGGCATCTTGGGAGACCTTGTGAAAGTGTGCCTAGTCTGTGCAGTGCTGTATCCTATGCTAATACTCAACTAGTGTATGGTAGCGTTCAAAACATTCACCAATGCAAAGACCAGGATTGTCAGGACAGGAGGGACAATAATAGCGGGTGTCACGCCTATATCCGCGCTTGCTGCAGACAAAACATCTTTTTTGGGGGGCTTTGTTGGGTAGGGGTACTCGGGAGGACATAAAGAAAATGCCTCTCATGCAGCCGACTGCATTTGGTTGGGGATGTGAATGGGGGAAGTACGGGTGCTGCAGAAGTGGTGGGTTCCCAATTATTAGGATTGGCGAATGCAGCAGGAAGGGCACTATGGGCACGACGGGCCTGTGTTTGTCTTCTTCTTGGTGGCAGCGGGACACTACTTGTGCTTGCCACCTCACCAGCTTGAACCGCACTTATGGGACTCGCCACATCACCAAGTGTTACTGCAGTGCTGGTTTGACTACGACCGGGGTGTACTAGGCCGCTGGTGCTTGCCAGTTCACCAAAACGCTACCAAAAAAACTGTTAGCGATCGCAGGGATCAGGCCTGACTCTGCGAATGCTGCAGTTATGCGTTTAGTGTTTTGTAAGTGACAGTGATCGATCGATACTGCACATGGGTGGGCTGGGCTGGGCCAGGCGGAGGGGCAAAACGCAGGTGCTAGCAGGTATCTGGGCTGATCCCGCTAACACTGCGTTTTTGGGACCCCTAAACTGCTGGGGACGCTAGTATAAATCTGATCGGATCAGATATTGATCCGATCAGATACTGTACCACTAAGGGAGGCGTATGCTGCGTGCGTGGGTGTTAGCGGTACTGGCGCTAACCTGACGCTGCCTGGGGCTGGTGCTTGCCAGTTCACCAAAACGCTACCAAAAAATCTGTTAGCGATCGCAGGGATCAGGCCTGACTCTGCGAACGCTGCAGTTATGCGTTTAGTGTTTTGTAAGTGACAGTGATCGATCAATACTGCACTTGGGTGGGCTGGGCTGGGCCGGGCGGAGGGGCAAAACGCAGGTGCTAGTAGGTATCTGGGCTGATCCCGCTAACACTGTGTTTTTGGGAACCCTAAACTGCTGGGGACGCTAGTATAGATCTGATCGGATCAGATATTGATCCGTACAGATATTATACCACTAAGGGAGGCGTATGCTGCGTGCGTGGGTGTTAGCAGTACTGGCGCTAATCTGACGCTGCCTGGGGCGACGCATATCACCGCCGGGCGATCAGGGGGCTAAACCTTTATTCGGTAATAAACGGCGGGTGCCCTGACACTATAAAAAATAAACGAACTAACCAGCGTCAACCGTAACAGTTATACGGTGATCAGTGGTGAAAGGGTTAACTAGGGGGCAATCAAGGGGTTAAAAGCTTTATTAGATAGTATATGGGGGTCCCTGTCGCTATAAAACGCTGACGGCGAACCTAAATATTTACGTCCCTAACTAGCGTCACCAGTGACACTAATACAGCGATCAGAAAAATGATCGCTTAGCGACACTGGTGACGGGAGGTGATCAAGGGGTTAAAACTTTATTAGGGGGGGTTAGGGGGGTATCCTAGACCTACAGGGGGCTAACACTCACTGACCTAACACTTCTAACTGTCACAAACTGACACCATGCAGTAATCAGAAAAAAAAAAAAAACACTGCTTGGTGTCAGTTTGACAGGGGGGGGAGGGGTGCTTGGGGAGAATCGGGGGTGTAAGGTATGCCTGGCATGTTTTACTGTGTGTGTGTGTGTGTATGTTTTGTGCACTCACATGTCTTCTCTCCTCGGCGCTGGAACGGAAACTGCCAAGCCAAGGAGAGATGACATCACATCCTTTGCCTGTGTGTACTATACAGAGGCAGAGGATGTCTCTCATTGGCTGGGAGCGATCGCGAGGGGGGGGGCCACGATCGGATGGCCTCCCCCTCATCACGGAACGCTCCCAGACAAAAGCCGACCGCCGCTGGCAACGGGGGGGGGTCCGATTGGGACGTACCAGGTACGTGATTTTGCCTGCCCGTGCCGCTCTGTTCACGTATATATGCGTGAGGCGGTCGGCAAGTGGTTAAACCCCCTTAATAACCAAACCAATTTTCAGCTTTCGGTGCTCTCACATTTTGAATGACAATTACAGTCATGCAACACTGTACCTATATGAAATTTTTGTCCTTTTTTTCACACAAATAGAGTTTTCTTTTGGTGGTATTTAATCACCGCTGTTTTTTTTTTTTTTTTTTGTGCTTTAAAAGAAAAGAGACTGAAAATTCGGTAAAAAAAATTATTTTTCTTTGTTTCGGTTATAAAATTTAGCAAATTAGTAATTTTTCTTCATAAATTTTGGCCAAAATTTATACTGCTACATATGTTTGGTAAAAATAAGTACAAATTGGGGTATATTATTTGGTCTTTGTGAAAGTATAGAGTCCAAATGCTATGGTGCCAATATCTGAAAATTGATCACACCTGAATTACTGATGGCCTATCTAATTTCTTGAGACCCTAATAGGGCTGAAACAACTAATCGATTAATCGATTATGAAATTAATCGATTACTATTTTCATAATCGATTAATCGGCCATTAACATAATGGGGTTAAAAAAAACTAAAATAAGCCCTATATAGTACAAAAAAAGCAAATAATCGCTACTGTAAATATTACTTACACTATAGTAAAAAAAAAATGAACCCCTTACAGTAGTGATTATCTGTTTTTCTTTGTACTATAAAGGGCTAATTTAAGTTTTTTTTAACCCCATTAGTTACTAAACGTCTTAGACCTGGTTCACATCTATGTTTTGGTGCTTTTTGCAGAAACGCACTACAGTCCATTTAAATGGTTTCCTATGGGACACGTTCACATCTATGCTTTTTTCAGCCGCTGCGTATTTGGAAAGGCGTAAAAGAAAAAACAGCGCAAAAAAAAACATCAGATAAAACAAGCTGCTGAACACTAAAGGCAAATATATAAGTCCTTTCAAGTGATAGAGTAAACAGTAGTAGTGCAGCACTAAAAATTCATACAACTGAAACAAAGTTCATACAACTGAAAAAAAGTCCATAGAATAACATATGCAAGAAAATGAATGAAGCAAACAGAGCCAAGAAAAATCCTCGGTGAGAAAGGGTGCTTCATGCAAATCCAAAGTGTTCTTCGAACCGTGCACACACCTCTTGCCAGCCTAACCGCTCACCTTGTTACAGGGACCCCTGAATTAACAGAAAGGTCACATAGACGTTCATCACTTATTAGTGGTCAGGGTAAAATCTTGACTGGAACACCGGAACCCACTTCATTGGTCAGGCTTAACGGTTTTCATTCGTTTTCACATGAAATATATAAAGAATACTATAGTGCTGTCTGTATAGCTAAAACACGATATCATTTATTAAAAAGGTACTCACATAGGAAGCACTATGCCCAGTGCTAAGGTATTGAGTGCATGTATTAAAGGTGACAGAAAATATTAAGGTGGCTGCAGTGACGTCTCTAGGGATAGAATCCTGATCCGCACGCGTATCGTCCAGCAGGACTTCCTCAGCGGTTTTCTGTCACCTTTAATACATGCACTCAATACCTTAGCACTGGGCATAGTGCTTCCTATGTGAGTACCTTTTTAATAAATGATATCGTGTTTTAGCTATACAGAGAGCACTATAGTATTCTTTATATATTTCATGTGAATACGAATGAAAACCGTTAAGCCTGACCAATGAAGTGGGTTCCGGTGTTCCAGTCAAGATTTTACCCTGACCACTAATAAGTGGTGAACGCCTATGTGACCTTTCTGTTAATTCAGGGGTCCCTGTAACAAGGTGAGCGGTTAGGCTGGCAAGAGGTGTGTGCACGGTTCGAAGAACACTTTGTATTTGGAAAGGGTCAGGGACTTTTTTTTAATGCAAAACGGTGCTTTTTTTTGGTTCAATATACTTCAATGAAAAAGCTGCAGAAAAGCATGTAATTATTGCAGCAGTTTTTGTTTTTTTTAATCTTCCCAACTACAAATTGGACAAAAATAAATGCAAAAATGCAAATCGCAGCACAATCACATGCGCAAAAGTCAAAACGCACAGCAAAAAGCACTGCAGAAACAGATCAAAAGCAAACTGCATAGGTGTGTACCGAACCTTATGCTGGCCACACCGATCAATTTTCAGATGAGAATATTCAGACGAAAAATCTTTGTACATTTGCTGAATGAAAGAATGTTGTTTGAAATTTTCACTTGGTTTTTAACATTCTGTTTTTTAAAATGAATGTAATTTCTGAACGAAAACCACATACACTGTCTGAAAATTCCTTTGACCAAGAAGTTTGCTATTATTTCAAAATTTTCCCGTCACTGTGGTTGAAAATGAACGGCAATTTGACCCCACTAACGATTAGAAAATCGAAGGAAGGAAGAAGGAAGACATTGTTTGTTTAATAAAAAAATCTCGAAGTCTGATATTTACCAGATTCACATTTTAATAGTATATACAGTATATATCTCCTCTAATAGTATATACAGTACATCTCTTCTGTCTGTTATTCTCAGAGTGGATTAGATATTTTGCTCCTTAACCATATAGTTGGTTATTTATATTTACCACGGCATAGAATATATAAGAATAAATTGCTTTTTTTAAAACTTTACATATTAACTAAATTATACACCACACTTTTATTTAAGATTATTAACAGATTAATCGAAACAATAATCGGCCAACTAATCGATTATGAAAATAATCGTTCGTTGCAGCCCTAGACCCTAACATGCCAGAAGAGTACAAATACCCCCCAAATGACCCCTTTTTGGAAAGAAGACATCCCAAGGTATTTAGAAAGATGCATGATGAGTTTTTTGAAGTTGTCATTTTTTCCCACAATCAAGATTTTTTTTTTCTTTTTTTTTTTTTTTCACAAAATTGTCATTAGCAGGTTATTTGTCACACACCGCATATGCATACCACAAATTACACCCCAAAACACATTCTGATATTACTCCCGAGTATGGCAATACCACATGTGTGAGACTTTTACACAACGTGGCCACATACAGAGACCCAACATGCAGGGAGCACCTTCAGGCGTTCTGGAGCACCCAGGCTAATTCTGACATTTCTCTCCTACATGTAAAAATCATCATTTATTTGCTAGAAAATTACATAGAACCCCAAAACAGTGTTTGTTTTAGCAATGACCCTAGAGAATACAATGGCGGTCGTTGCAACTTTTTATCTCGCACGGTATTTGCGCAGCAAATTTTTCGAACGCTTTTTTTTGTGCTTTAAAAAAAACAGTGAAGTTAGCCCAATGTTTTTGCATAATGTGAAAGATGAAGTTATGCCGCGTAAATAGATACCTAACATGTCACCCTTCAAAATTGCACACGCTCATGGAATGGCGCCAAACTTTGCTACTTAAAAATCCCCATAGGCGATGCTTTAACATTTTTTACTGGTTACATGTTTTGAGTTACAGAGGAGGTCTTGGGCCAAAATTATTCTCTTGCTCTACCAATCGCAGCGATACCTCACATGTGTGGTTTGAACACCGTTTTTATATGTGGGCAGGACTTACGTATGCGTTCGCTTCTGCATGCGAGCACACTAGGACAGGGGCTCTTTAAATTTTTTTATTGTTCATTTTACTTTATTTTAGTTTGACACTTTTTTCCAAAAAAATGTGATCACTGATGGCATGACAGGTGCTCTTTAAAGTGAGATATGGGGTCAATGAGACCCCACATCTCACCTCTAGGCTGTGAAGCCTAAAGTAATAAAAAAAAAAAAAAAAAAAAAAAAAAGATCCTGGCTTCGATCGTAGCGGTGAGTCGGTAGAAGCACCGGAGGATGGCGGGAGGGGGGACGTCCCTTCCTGTAAGAACGATCAAACAGTAGAACAGCCGCTATGATCATTCTTATGGTGTAGGGAAACGCCAGCTGAAAAAGCTGATATCTGAATGATGCCTGTAGCTGCAGGCATCATTCAGATATCCCCGCACAAATTCAAGAACGTCGTATGACGGCGGGCGGGAAGTGGTTAAAACGCTTTTTTTTTTTTTTAACACAAAGTTGTCCATTTATACATTATTTCTAACAAATAGCATGTACATACCAAAAATGACACCCCGAAATAGATTCTACTACTCCTCCTGAGTACAGCGATACAACATGTGTGAGACTTCCGCAGCCTGGCCAAATACAGAGGCCGAGTACAGCCGAGTATGGCTGAGCATGGCTGAGCATGGCTGGGTTTTGCGGAGTATTGCTGGGTATTGCTGGGTATTGCAGAGCATTGCGAGGTATTGCACATGGTATTGCACAGAGTATTGCAGGCTATTGCAGGCTATTGCAGAGTATTGCACAGGGAATTGCAGAGTATTGCAGGGTATTGCTGAGTATGGAGGGATGGCTGAGCATGGATGGATGGATCCATGGATGTGACTGCACATGTCACAGAGCAGTGCTGTGGGCACTACACATCCAGCCCACAGCGCTGCTGCCATCCGATCCCTCCCTCCCTCTGATCCCATCCGATCGGTACACAGAGGGGAGAGAGGAACTGGTGTCATGACATGATGCCGGTTTGTTTACCATGTGATCGCTCCGTCATTTGACAGAGCGAGCACATGGTAAACAGCCGCGATCAGCCGTCATTCGGCTATGGGCCGGTTGTTAAGTGGTTAACCTGCTAAAGAAAGGAAGCAGTAAGAGAATACAAGATTAAAGGCTGCATCCACCTAAAAATGATATAGATGATGTACAGGTGCATCTCCTAAAATTAAAATATCAACAAAAAGTTAGTTTATTTCAGTAATTAAATGAAAAAAGTTAAACGCCTATATTTTATGTAGATGTGTTACACACAGAGTGATATATTTCAAGTATTTCTTTTAATTTTGAAGATTATGGCTTACCACTAGTGAAAACCCAATATTCAGTATCTCAGAAAATTAGAATATTACATAAGACCAATAAAAAAAATAAAAGATTTATAATACAGAAATGTTGGCTTACTGAAAAGTATGTCCATGCACAGTATAGTATGCACTCAATACTTGGTCGGGGCTACTTTTGCATGAATTACTGCATCAATGCAGTGTGGCGTGGAGACGATCAGCTTGTGGCACTGCTGAGGTGTTAGGGAAGCCCATGTTGCTTTGGTAGCGGCCTCCAGCTCGTCTGCATTGTTGAGTCTGGTGTCTCTCATCTTCCTTGTGACAATATCCCACAGATTCTCAATTGGGTTTAGGTCAGGCAAGTTTGCTGGTCAATCCAGCACAGTGATATCATGATCATTAAACCAGGCATTGGTACTTCCTGAGCGGAAGTCAAAGTGACTGTAAACGATCACCTTGTAAAACAACCCATTCAGTTTAAAATAGAAATGAAAGGCAAAACCCTTTTGTATAGATATTAAAATACATTATAAAATACCTTTTTTTTCCCCTTTTTTTAGAAGTGATCACATTCCTTCTATTCTCAGTTGCATAAGAGCTGGGGGGAAGAGAAGCAGCAGCACACTGAGCTTCCCAGTAAATAGCTGTGCAGGGTGGGGGCGAGTCAAGACAAGTCTGATCATTGGAGGAGATTGCTTTCCCGGCATAGCTATAAAACTGACCACGCTGTGTTTTCCTGCTTAGTGTGGTCAGTTTTTAATAGGAAAGCAGAGGGACTGGCAGGAACAGCAGGGATTTCACATGAAGGTAGCATACAAAGAGAACAGGATACTTTCTCATACAAGTACATGGTAAAGCAGACACATTTCAATAATATGAAGTTTTGGGGTTAACAAACGCTTTAAGGGTTGTGATGCAGAACAAGTCTTTTTGCCCTTTAATGCACTAAACATGCATTGTTCCCGGTTCAGCTGTACTATACAGATTTGATCCTAAAATAAAAATGTTGGGGTAATACTACTTAAATAATGTTCAATAGAAACAAGTTGAAAACAAAGACAACTTTCTTTTTTTACTTGTTGGGTTGCTGTAACTGATATTATATGTGGATCAAAGCTCATCCCTTTGATTTGCAGATAAGTTAAACAAGTAGATTCAAAAGTAACAATATTGTTACTTTGTATATCTCTGTGTTGCATTTGAACAGTGTTTATAAACACTTTTATTGCAACAACTTTTACAGCTGCCGTATTTCTACAGCAACACCCTGCTATCATTTTGTCGGTCGGGAATTTTTGGGGCATGTTTAGTAAGCCTAGTATTTACAACTGGTTAAGAAGCAGTTTAGTGCTTGTTTCTCTTGACACATTATCTGTATGGGTAAGGATTCATGGTTAATGTGAATACAAGTAGAACATTACAGGTGTAAGTGAAAGGAAGCATCTTGATATTGACCTGTAAAATCTTTCTTAGTTACCTATCTTTTCAGAGGCCTCTTTCTGCAAACATGTAGTACTGATTGAATATCGCTGCAAACACAGTATTTACTGGAAATTATCCCCCAGTGACTTCTAAACTGACACCTGCCGACTTGTGGAAAACAACCTGGTGCTGTTTGTGCCCAGAAGGCTTAAAACATCGTTAGATGATCTATGTACTTGTTTCTAATGTTCCTTTGCAGGTTTTATCTTTTTTTTTTATTCTTTTACCTTAACGGAATTAGTACTATGTAAGTGAGAACTGCATGGGTCGTCACTATACTGACTAAAATATTGGGTGAAATTAAATTACATCAAGATATACTGATATGTGTACAATGATGAACTACATCAATACATTAAATAATACATTTTTAAATATGCATTCTTAGTCTTGTCCTGGTGAAAGCACAGCTGAATTCTGGACAAATATATACAAAAAAAAATCATAATTTAATACAGTTATCTATTTATGGAAAATCTTTTTTTGAGTAGGAAATGAATAAAACCCTTTTTTTTTTTTTTTTTTCCATCCCTATTCCATTCGAGTTTTCCCGTAATTTCCTGCCTTGTAAACAGAACAGTAAGGTTTCCGTTTATGAAGCAGTGAAAACATTTCACTGCTCCATTCTCCTGCATTCTCAGAGGAGATAGTTCTCCTCTGGATGCCAGTTTATGAAGCTTTGTAGATCGCTTTTCCTTTGGAGGAGTGAAGCGATCTACAAACGCTGCAAAGAGTAGAGAACGCCCCCTGATATTGGAATCTTGTGAGACTTTATGAGATTACAGTACCAGAAATTCACTGAAACACCGAGATGTCAGTTTATTAAAGGGGTTGTAAAGTTATTTATTTTTTTTTTTTTTTAAATAACAAACATGTTATACTTACCTTCACTGTGCAGCTCGTTCTGCACAGAGTGGCCCCGAACCTGGTCTTCTGGGGTCCCTCGGCGACTGTTTCAGCTCCTCCCCGCAAGCATTTACCACCTTCATGCGAGCTCCCTCGCACGGTGGTGAGTGCTTGCGGGCGCGCTCCTGTGATACAGCCGGCGGCTATAGCCGCTCGCTGTATCACTCGGCCCCGCCCCCCGGCGCGCCGCGTCATCGGATGTGATTGACAGCAGCGCGAGCCAATGGCTGCGCTGCTTTCAATCCATCCACTGCAGCCAATCAAGGACCAGGCTGAGCTGCAATGAAGCGGACGAGGAGCGAAGATTCGAGGCGTCAGGTAAGTAAAACGGGGGGCCTGGGGGCGGCGGTACTGTCAAAAGTTTTTTCACCTTAATGCATAGAATGCATTAAGGTGAAAAAATTTTTACCTTTACAACCCCTTTAAGCAGTGATAAATTATCATTGCTCAGTAAATGGACAGACGGCGTGGTTAATGCTAATAAAATAAAGAGTCCCTTACATAATAAATACATACATATATATATATATATATATATATATATATATATATATATATATATATATATATATATATATATTTATTTATATATATATATACACATTATATAAACATATATATATACACACACATTATATATACATATATATACTGTGGCAGAGTGTTGCCCTGCCAGGATCCAGAAGGAGGTTGTGACCCAGAATTCTCAACCAGACGGGTTGAGGGGCTCCAGGGAGCTTGTAACATGAAGTGCTGCAAGTGAGAGCCAACTAGGCTGAATGTCATTTTGTTGATGGACAAAGGAATGCTGAAAACCCCTGTGAGGGAAACCTATGTTTGTTTGCTGAACTTGCTTTTAATAAAAATGGGCAAACAAAGTCCTTAAAAAGAAGAACCAGCGAGTGGCGTTGTCCTTAAGCTCTACATTTGACACTAGTCCTTTACACGTTATGGAGAATGCAGGCACAATCTGAGATCCCTGCAATCAAGTAAGTTCATCTGTTAGATGAAGTGTGTTTTGCTGCATGAGATTGCATAATCTGTGTGTGCAGGTAAGGAGAAGCTGCAAGGGAACGGTAACTAGCCTTAAAGAGACAGTGCTCCAATTTGTTGCTGAACTGTGCAAAGTTGTTCTGGAGCGACTGTGAGTATGGGGCGATCAAAGCTCCTAAAAGAAACAAGGATCACTGAAATGAAAGACAGAGCTCTGTGGCTGGAGGGGTTGTTACCACCTGATTGAACCCCATACATGCCTGAACAGAGTTTGCCAAGGAGAAAGAGGGCTGGGGTTGTCCCTAGCAACACTGGTGCAATGAGTGCACAGGTGACTGAGTATGGAGAGTCCACCAAAGTCTGCATCTCTGTTTGGGAAACCATCACTCAGTGCAAGGAGTGAGCAGATGGCTGTGGTTGCCCGTGGCAACAAAGGAGAAATCTGTGCTGCTGACTTCATACAGCCTATGTTGCCTTTTAAACATGTTGAAGACTTTTTGGGTGAGTTTGCGATGACTGCTTCCTACAGAGGATGGCCCTTAGGTTGCTGGGTTTAGTTGGTGCAGCCTTTTCTGTCGAAGGAGTACCAAGAGGTGTACCACTGGATGGGTCATAACCGAGATGATTACAATAATTTCCCAGGAGCAATCCAATCTAGGGAGCGCTGGAAAAATTAGCGGGGAGAATGTGGTCTCCCATAGCAACCAGAGAAAGTGTGTTTGCAGGAAGGAGGAGCCGCAGCAGAGATGTGGCTCAAATTTTGAGTGAAGATGTTGGTACATAAGTGTCTGTTGTCACCCCTGGAAACAGTGGTGAAAATTGTGTTCAGCCTGCAGGGGGTGACAGAGATCACAAGAACCAGTGCTTTCATCTTATGGCTGCTTGGGTGAAGTTGTCAACCCAGAGAAGAGAGGGGTATGACCAGGTGTGTGGGTCTGCTGTTACCCCTGGCAACAGGAAATCTGTTTGGCCTGCAGGGGATGTTGGAAAATCCAAGAAGGATGCAATGTTGCCCCGTGTCCATGAGGGGGCATCAGCTTGTGAAAGCACAGCAAACAAGGGACAACGCCCTCAACTGAAGCTTTTAACACCTGCCAAAGAGAATAGTAATACTGTTCCTGTTGAAGTAAATGGAAAGACTGACTGTGTGATTGCTCACACTGAAGTGGAAGTGATCCCAGAAGGGAGATCCACTGTTGGTGCAGAAAAGGACTTGCCTCACTGCAGTGCCCTGTCCAGTGGGGAGGCAAGTGGCAAAATTGAATGTGATGTGAAACTTACTGAGGAGTATGATCATACTGGTATTGAGTTGACTAATTCTGATGATGTGATGCTTAATGAGGTAGGGGTGATTGCTAAGCAGGATATGCTTTTCCCCTTAGCCACACTATATAATGCTGCAGAGGTGTCCCTAGAAACCTCCAGGGAGCTCTGTGTTGGTGCTGGAGGTTGCCTGGGACAACTGTGGTGCTGCTGTGATGGATAAGAGGGTACTTGACCTTGGTGATGAGAATGTGTCAAATAGTAACACTAAAATGTCTGAAATTACTTGTGGTGATAATGGGTTACTGCGGTCTGTCACTGCTGACAGCAAAAGTCTTCATGAGTTTAATGAAGCACCACCCAAGCAAGGTGGTGAAGTTATGGTATTGCAGCCTGCTGTGTTTAAAAATGTTTTGCCACAGGTTATTTTAAACAAAAGTGATATGTGCAATGTGTCTGCTGTGGAGCCACTCTGTCCTGTGTTTCCTTTGGCAGTTGGAGCGGTACTGCGTAGTACCTCTGATGGGAGCACAGAGAAAGTAGACTGGGACAAATGGGCGATAAGTCTGTTGGATATATTGAAAGAAGGCTCAATGTGTAACAGTGGAGCGGACACAATTTTTGCTGTGCTAAATGGAGGGATTGAAGAGCAGCTTTTGGACAAGGGCTCGCTTGCTGCTGTTGCAGAGGATATTCCTCAGGAGATGGAAGGGCCAAGAGAGATTGAGCACATAGCAGAACTTGTGCCCACAACCCATAAAGGAGTTATTGGTGTGTTATACCAAACTAATGTTGTCCATAAAGAAGATCTGGAACAAATCATTGACACTGAGCCTGAGAGTTTTGTGGTGTAAGAGAGCACCAGGATATTGTGTTGGATACCTCCAGCGGGGAGGAAGCCCCTTTAAGAAACACCACCTCTAAGGCATCAGTAAATTAGTCTTTCCACATCCCCAGGAACATGAAGGACCCCAGGAAGGCCTTAGATGTAGAATCACAGTGCCTTTTTATGACAGATATCCTGAAAGAAGTGTTAGAATGTTGGAGTGTACAGCCGGTGTATATCCTGCCGTCCTCTCCTGTGCTTGGAGAACTTGTACTAGGGGGGTGCATAAATGTAGCTGGATGTTACAGGCTGTACTATGCAGAGATTGCCAATGTTGGAAGCATTTAATGCAATAGTTGCTAATATCGAAAGTCATCTCACAGTGTGCTGGATTGCATCATACAGAGGTTGTGTATGAGAGGCACTCTGGAGTACTGTTGGACAGGACAGAAGTCTGGGCAGTAGTGCCAGAGGGCACAAGTATATGTGATGTGGTTGGGGTCATCAACCCAAAGGTGAAATTAGATGATGATCATGTATCAGGACAGTTGCAGGAAGAGGATCATGTGGCAGTGGAGTTGGTGGTTAGTAACATTGCCATGGTAGACAACCACTCCACTTTTTGCGATTCTCTTCCAGGCACTGCCTTGCAGAACACTGGTGAAATGAGTTCTGATAAATGCAGCGATATTTCAGACAATGAGGAAAAGTGCAACGCACTGTTAAATGTTTCGGTTACCATAGGTAACAACAAAAATAAGGGTAAACTTGAAGGTCAAGGTGACATGATTGCTGTTATTCTTAAAAAATACATTTAGGTGAATAATGGTATGACAGACACATAAGAGGGAATAGGTGCAGTAGAATTAGGCCCCCTACAGGCTCAGGAGTGTAATTCTGGGAAAGCTTTCCAGAGGTCCAGTAACCTCCCAAGTTGCAAGAGCAAAAGGTTTGAGGACACTGGCCCAAAGCTTAACAAGGTGTCATTAAAAGTGTTTAATTCCCAAATAAAAGTGCCCAAACTTATGGCTAAAAAGGTGTTTAAAAATGTGACCACTTTAGAAGTAAAGAGAAAAAGGTTGGGAAAAAAGGTCCAAGTCCTTAGTAAGTCCCCTAGTGTTAAAGTGTTTGAAGGTGAGGCCCCCAAAAAAATGGGCAGATGGCATTTTTGCAAGCGCATCCATAAAAAGTCACCGGGGTGTCTTTGTAGTACCCAAGTCAGTGTAGCAAGGGGACATAAGGAAAGTCACCTGATAAGACTGGGGTTAGCCTTTGTGGGTGATAGCTGTCACAGAGGCGCCAATTTGAATAGTTTTGGCTGTTGTGTTACGCCCCCTCCGGGGTAGAAATGGGGGGGGGATATGTGGCAGAGCGTGTCCCTGCCAGGGTCTAGAAGAAGGTTGTGACCCAGAATTCTCAACCAGACGGGTTGAGGGGCTACAGGGAGCTTGTAACATGAAGAGAAAGCTGGCTTTTCAGTTTCCTCCTTTCTTAGAAAAGTCCATTTTGGGACCTGGAGCCCGGGGATTTCTGAGAGATCCGGGTGGGATGAAATCCCCAGTCCTGGGTCCTGATTTTGAAGACAGCCAGCATACTGATTGGTCAGGTGTGTGCTGGGCTTTTAGTAGTAACCTGACCATAGACCATAGCTAAGCTCTACATTTGACGCTAGTCCTTTACAATACACACACACACACACACACATATATATATATATATATATATATATATATATATATATATATATATATATATATATATATATATATATATATATATATATATACACATAAATATGACGGGGCATGGTTACTGCCTTGGGGGGTCTGATCGAGGTAGAAGGAAGTTAATAATCTTCCTCCGATCCCCCCCGGGATTCTCTCTTCACTCCCTGATTCTCCACCTCTGAGCTGGTGAATCAGGGAGTGTGAATTCTGACTCAGATCACCAGTGAAGTGCTGAGATCGCAGCTTCATAAACTGACCATATCTGTGTCAGTCAATGAGGATTCTCAGTGTGCGGAGATCATAAGCTGCAGAATATGTTCAAACACGTTCTCCCCCGATTATCTCTGTTTCATAAACCGTTTATGGACTGTGATCAGTGGCGATCCTCGGGATCACCGCTGTTCACTGCTTCATAAAAAGACACCTATGTGAGAGGTAAGCTTTCCAAAGTGAGGTAAATCCCCTTTTACTTGTCACCACTGTGTTTGTCTCTATTCCTATTCTAAAGATGAGTCAAAACCTTGGATTTTCCCGCACATTTAGTTGCAAAGTTGCATTTTTAAAAATGGTTAGTAGAGAGGGGGCATGTACAGCCATCTCTGCAGATGGCAGCTTCCTCCTAGAGATCCTCTACTTCTCCAGCTACAGCAGCGGGTACAGACCGTCTAACAGGGCGATATCCAGCTCAGTCAGCCTGGCACATTCTCCTTTCCACTTGGGCGACATGGCCCGATGTCGGAAAGCACCCAGTCAGCCACTAAAACTGACTGATTTCTACCTGGCCCGAGGATCGGCAGGTAGCCAAAATGGCGCTGGAGGCGCTTGGAGCGGCCCTTTACCATACAATGGAGATCAATGCTCCTACATACCAGATCGCAGACTCTCCATTCCCCTGTATGATGGTGACCCCAGTGAGTCGTCTCCTCCTCTGTCTCCATCCTTATGCAGCCCAGTTAAATCTAAGCCTAGGATGGAAGAGCCCTCTTACAATATGACAGAGCATGCTTCTCTCTCTGCTTCTATGCCTGCCTTGCAGCTGCAGTCTGCCATAGAGGCTTTCCCTGCCAATGACCAGTCAGTGTCTGAACTTGCCATGAAAAACATGCTCCTATCCCTGAGGCAGACACTGCATACTGACCTATCAGCAGTGATAGCCCCAATTTCTAACACTGTACAAGAATATGAATGGCTGCAACATATTGAGATGAAAATGGGCAAAATGTTCATGGCTCAGAACGAACTAGTGGCCACTCATACAGACCACGAAACAGCTACAGCAGTTAAAATTGAAAATAGCAAACTTAGAGGACCGCTCAAGAAGGAATAATATTCAATTCTGTGGCATTTCTGAATCGATCAGTCCTGATGCCCTGGTTCCATAACTTCAACAATTAATAAAACCTCTTCTCCTACTGCTCACTGACCTAGAAATGGGCATCAACCTGGAGCACTTTGGCCTTACCAACGAAATGTCAAAAAATCATGTGATACACCGCCATACTAACCTGTTGTTGCTATGGTTGATCCTCTACCTCCACTGGCCAGCAGCAGTAACTGCTGCCCATCTCTCTTGCATTTTCTGCAAGAATTTTTTACATTCTCGTTTTTGTTTCCCCGATTTGTTTAACCAGACTTAACTACTCTAACACTCCCTACAATCTTTCTGGCAATTTCACCCACTCAAGACAACCATATATGACCTTATTCTACCCTGCTGGACTACAGCTCCTCTACTCTGATCATCATTGTTTACTACCCTTTTTACTATGAGGCATCACCTGAATTACCCTATCCCACCAAGACAAGTTAGAAGTGACTCTCGGTGACTATGCTCCACTATCTCTATCTGTCGTTATGGGGCTTAAAATTGTTTCACTCGTCGTTTGGGGGCCTCAATTCCCCATATAAAAGATCATCACTTGTCATATAAGCTCAATCACTTAGAACAGATATTCTCCTTATCCAGAAAAAACACTTTGCCTTCTCTTGCTCCGAAAAACTTTCCTACTCCATTTCTAGCCTTGAATACCATTAAGAAAAATGGGGTTCTGACAGCTATGTGAGATACTATATGTTTAACTACATTCTGAAATTGAAGATCCTAAAGACCATTTCCACATCCTTGTACGTAATATCAATCAAACCCAGTACATTCTTGGTAATGTATACGCCCCAAACTAAACAAATTTGGTTCTGCAAAAGGCTCTATATACAAATCTCAACATGCAAATGTGGACACTTAATTATCCGAGGTGACTTCCATATAATCAAAAATACTGATCTTGACTCCTCTTCAGGACCTCTACGACATATAGAGATGTCAACATGGCACAGAGCAATATAATTCATACTATTCTCCTTCCCAACTCTCTTACTCTAGTATAGACTTCTTTCTTATGGACAAGTGGACTCTCTAACATGTTACCACCTTGAAGATTGGCGTGATAACGTGGTCTGATCACGCACCAGTTAGTATTGAGATTGGCAACCTTGTTGGTCTAACATTCCTCGCCTTTGGAGACAGAACTCTGCCCTTCTAACAGATTCTAAACATTACCAGACCATCAGAGATGCTCACTCTTTCTTCTTTGAAACAAATGCCACCCAGACACTCTGATACCTGTACTATGGGCCAGCTACAGAGCCTATATGAGAGACATTTTTATAAAATTAAATCTCTTGTTAAAAGCCAAAGGGTGCTTCAAATTGAAGAGGTACAAGCCTCAATTAAAAGTAAAGAAGAGGAAAATAAACAGACCCCCTCCCCTAACTTTTCTTCTTCCCTGCTTGCAGATAGAAATAAACTCCACCCCCTTCTGCTATATAGATACAATCTAAATCTGAAAAGATCTAAAGTGACTTATTACTCCCTAGAGAACAGAGCAGGTTCTCTTTTGGCAAGATCTGTTAAACAACGAGGCCTTAAAACCAAGATTGCCATGGTTCACCACCCCTCTTTCAAATTCCATAGTGGTAAATCCTTTTGATATAGCACATGCATTAAGCAAAATTTACCGGTCTTTTTATAATCCCAAGGATGATATGACCACCACCTAGCCATCTAACACCTCGATCCTCAAATCTCCCTACTTTATCCCCATCTCAGATTCAATCCATATCCAAACCATTCTCTCCCAACAGAAATTGAAACGGCTATTAAGACTCTCCCCTCCAATTAATCCCCTGGCAGAGACAGATATACTAATGAGTATTATAACCCACTTGTCTCCATTCTATCCCCGTACCTAACTAACGTCTTCAATCATACCGCATCCTCTGACTTCTTACCCTAAGAAATGTTACAATTTATAATAACAACAATACCTAAGCCAGGCAAAGATCCCCAACTAGTACAAAACTATAGGCCTATACTGTATCTCTCATAAACACTGGTGTGAAATTATATGCCAAAGTAATAGCCTGCATAGTACTTTCACTTCTCCCATCCCTGATTCACCCCAATTAGGTAGCCTTTATACCTGGTTGTCAAGCCCCAGACTCCAGGAGATGATTACTCCCACTAATCTATAGCCTGGAAACTCACAAAACACCTTCTCTGCTGCTATCTTTGGATGCAGAGAAGGCATTTGACCGCATACATTCGGGCATTCTTTTCTCTCTGCTCTTCTCCTTCTGCTAGAGTGCTGACCGATGATGTATTATCCAAGCCTTTTGACATCGTGAATGGCACCTGGCAGTGATGCCCCCTATCATCTTTGCACTCCTCGTTGAGCCTCTAGCTTCAAAAAGAGTCTTTAGTCTCTGACATCCCATACTATGGATCTGAACACAAAATTAGTTTGTTTGCAGATGATATCATCTTGATGGTTACCAACCCCTCTCAATCCCTCCCTACAATACGTAACTCTCTCAATCGATATACAGCAGTCTCCTCCTACAAAGGAAACGAGAAAAAATCCCTGATGCTAAATTTACACACGCCTCCAAGAACTAAGCAATCTCTTGCCAAGACCTTCCCATTTCTGAGGGCAAAACACTCGATTCCATACTTAGGGATTCATTTGATCCCCTCGACTGCCCAACTTTTTAAATTAAACGCAAGCCATTCCTACAATTACTCCAAAAAGAACTATTTTCATTCCGATCCTTTGGCCTTTCAAGACTAGGCCGAATTGTGGTCCTGAAAATGTTCCTAATACCTAAACTGCTGTATATTTTTAGGACCCTCCCTAAACCGATACCTCCTAATTTTTTTCACTATGTACAACGACAACTAGTTTAATATGTTTAGTTCAATATGTTTGGGACTCCACACGACCTAGATGTGCTACTCATTTATTATTACACATTTATTATTAAATTGTTTCACCCATTTTTACCACAAAATCTCATTTCACTAAGATCTTTAAATCAGGTGCACCCTGGTTTATTTCACCCCTGCATCAAAGCATCATTTGAGGCTCCGTCCATATTACTGTCCTCTAAATCCTCAGAATTAGGATCAATACCACTTTCCACGAATACCCTACCTTGCATGACACCCTATTTAAACTTAACTTCATGGAAACATAATCAAATACATACACTACTAGGTCTCCACGTGGATAATAAACTAGCCTCCTTTCAATATCTATAGAACACATTTTCTCTACTTCCCTCAGACCTCTTTACTTATATGAGGATTAGAAACTGTCTACATTCCAATAAGGTTCCCCCTAAGG
Organism: Aquarana catesbeiana; assembly: GCF_042186555.1. Taxonomy (NCBI): domain Eukaryota; kingdom Metazoa; phylum Chordata; class Amphibia; order Anura; family Ranidae; genus Aquarana; species Aquarana catesbeiana. The sequence continues at coordinate 164,904,353 of NC_133324.1, read as the reverse complement.
CCACCCTCCCATTACCTATTTTTCAATATTTTGACAACCCCAAATATCCGGGTAAGGGAATTTCCTCTTTTTTACTCCTACCTCACCAATCAAACATGTATCCCCAGAACACCCTCTTTGAATAAATGGGAACTAAATCAAAACATCTCAGACCAAGCTTGGCAGGCCTTCCTATATACATGAAGATACTTCCACTGTGCTAACCACTGGGGGTCATATTTAAAACTCCTCCACCAGTGGTACTTAACACCTGTAAGACTTTCAAAAAAGTATCTTACTCACCCACCACATTGCTGGCACCAATGCGGGAAATGTGGTCCTGCAAATCGATTAGATCCCTCTGGAACAATATATTTTCTTTAAGCACATCCCACCCAGACTATAGCAAAATGACGGCCAGGCGATGGCTCTCCCGTCCTGGCTGGAAGTCATATGACATCCTTCAGAACGAGCTGCTTGTGCGCGCCCCTGCGGGTGTGCAGCGTGGCGATCGGTCACACCCAATCTCCGATCACAGTAAAGAGCCTATGACGTAGGCTTGTTACCACGTGATCAGATGTATCCAATCACAGTGTAACTAGGAAGTGTCCGTTATTGCCATTCCTCTATCCACGCTGACAGGGCATGAGTAGAGGAGAGCCGTTAAGCAGCTCTCCTGACAGGGGGGGTCTGTACTGATAATCAGTGCAGTGATTATCAGTGCAGCCCCACCAGCAATGCCCACCAGTGATGGCAATCAGTACCCATCAGTGATGCCAATCAGTGCCCATCAGTGATATTTGTCAGTGCCACCTATCAGTGTCCATAAAGTCTGCCAATCAGTACCAATCACTGCTGCATATCAGTGTGCATCACTGCTGCATATCAGTGCCACCTATTAGTGCCCATCAGTGCTGCATATTAGTGTCGCCTCATCAGTGCACATCAGTTAAGAAGGAGAAAATGTACTTATTTCCAAAATTTTGAAACAGAAGCGAAGAAATTTTTTTTCTAAATTTTCTTTTTTTTTCATTTTTTTTTTGCAAAAAATAAACCCAGTCGTGATTAAATACTACCAAAAGAAAGCTCTATTTGTGTGGACAAAATTATAAAAATGTTGTTTTGGTACAGTATTGCATGACCGCGCAATTGTCATTCAAAGTGTGACAGCACTGAAAGCTGAAAATTGGCCTGGGCAGGAAGGGGATGAAAGTGCCCAGTATTGAAGTGGCTAATATCTGAGATAAGTGGAAGCCCTAACGCCAATATATCATTAATTCTTGGTCTAGAAAACTTTCCTTCCAAACCTAGAAGTAATATAAAACACCTACTACACGCAGCAAAAATCAACATCCCCAGGCGGTGTAAATCTTCCACATCACCGTCAATCTGTGATGATCAATGATCTAAATCATCAATGTGACATGGAAACTGTTTTCCTCTTAGAAACCTCTCCTATGCTAACTTTGTATATGCATGGTCCTTATGGTTTTATAATAAAATGTATGGCTCAATCCTGACAGTCCAACTGGGATTGGAGTATGTAATGATATTATTTAGACTGCTACCTTGGTTACCCTAGTTTGCATTTTTGTATCCTTATCCCCCTTCTACCTCCTTTCCCTCTCCCCTCACCTTGCACTTTCTCCCAAGTTCACATTATCGCCAGAAGTCCATACAACTATAAGCACTCTACTGGTGTTAATAGAAGATAAAACCTCTGTATTATATCAGAGTCGCTAGACTTGACATAATATATATTTTATAAATGTGAACTTGTAAACCTCGCTTATGTTATTGTACTCACTTAAACGTCAATAAAAATGAAACAAAAAACTGTTAGTAAAGTTCCTTAAGCTCATCAAACCATATCTTGATGGGCCTGGTTTTGTACACAGGAACACAGTCGTGCTGGAACAAAGAAGTTCCTTCCCCAAACTTTTGCTACAAGGTTAGAAGTCCACAATAGTTCTAAGTGTCTTTGTGTGCTATAGAACTAACCTAGAAACATCTGAACCCAATAATTTGGGGGAAGTCTGAATACTTTTGGCCATATAATGCAGGTGTGTTGGTCTGGTGTCCACAAATATTTAGCCATATAGTGTAAATATGATATCCCCTATGCAGAAATGTCCTCTGTAGATGATAATCTAATTGATTTTTAAGAAATAAACAGAGCTGAGAAATCTGCATAGTCCTGATGTATTTTTTCTTTCATAACTGCACACACAGGATTTTGATAGCTGTCCAAATATTTGTTCCCAGGCTTTGGCAACACTTGTGTTGTCTTTAAACAATTTATAATATTTAACCGTGCTCAGTACCTAACCACTGTGCAGCGTAGATGGAGATATGCTGTATTTGTTAGTGGGGGTGGCATTTATTTTTAAATCTGTTTATTATACTGCAAAAGAACAGTGACTTAGCTGTGGTAGATTACAGATGAACTGCAGGAAAAATGTCAATAGCTAACTTCTAAAGCTATCATGAAATTGTTTTTATTATGCAAAGATCAAAAAGTCAGCTTTAGTAAGTATTTTGTGTATTTCCTTGCAGCCATACTTTAGCAAGCTGCTCATGGAACCCCCAGGCATTGGCAGCCTTCTTTCACATGATTCTGTCCCGTATAACCTCCCTCTTTTGCTCCATTATGTTTAAGTGGAATTTCAGTGAGCTCAGAGATAGGGCCGTGATTGGGACAATGAACACAGTAATTTCCTTTTTAATAGGTTTAAAGGCTAATTTTGTCTTTGGAACATGTTACATTTTACACCTGTATTTAAGGTATAACATGTACCACGCTCCAACACTCCTTTTCACCTCCTGAGCCCCCACCCCCTTGACAGCGGGCAGGGGTTTTCTTCCCCTCAGCCAATATCACATTCAAATTCAGCTTGGCTGTGCAAGGCTCCACCCACACAGCTGCTTTCTTCATTCACAGGGATCTGTGAATGAATAAATGACATGTCCCAGCTGCCACTGTGGCAGAATGACTTGTAGACCTGAATGGACTGCAAGGTCGTTGATGATTGCCCTCATAGTCCATTGACACTTCCTTCATCTTTCTAACAGAAAGCCCATACAGAGGTACGAGCAGAAAGCCAAAGGCATGTCTACAGGAGCCTGACATTGCACCAGTGATCCGCTGATTATGGGTGCAATGGTTTGCAGACTCCTGAGGGAAAGGCCTTTGCCCCTTTCCTGACATTCTTTCGCTGTATGATGAGACACCTAGCTAACAGTTGGGTAGACTCACTTTCCTCATTCACTGTGTGCGCTGCTAGTAATACGGAATGTCAGAGCCAACTGAGTTTCAAAGAGGGCAAATTGTTGGTGCCTGCTTATCTGGTGCATCTTTAACTGAAATTGACAATTCATTTGCGGCTTTGTGAGGTACATTATCAAAGTTTATGATGGCGTAAGCATGGTTGACATGGTCAACTGACCGAAAGATACAAAAGGACATTGCGCAGGATTGTGACCTGGAATAATAATTGACAATTTCCAGGGGAATTTAGGCCGTCTTGGATGCCAAAGGCGGTCCAACATCATATGAGGTAACGTTTCCTGTATTTTACCTGATATTTCCATATTTTTTCCAACCCGTGTCTCTGTCAGTTGCATTTTGCTGCTTCAGATATCTGATAGAGAGATCTGCAAAGTTAGCGTTCACTTTATAATCTGGAAACTTATTGGTGTCTGGCTGGAGATCCTGGATAATCAATATGATTTCCAGATCCCTGGCCTAAATTGAAGACTTACCTATAGTAGATTGACAAAAGTCATGTCAGTGTTCCTCTCTTATGCCCCGTACACGTGATTGGATTTTCTGACAAATGTTGGATGTGAGCTTTTTGGTGGAAAGTCCGACCGCGTGTATGCTCCATCGAACATTTGTTGGCGGACCTTCCGCCAACAAATGTTGGCTAGCAGGTTCTCAAATTGTTGTCAAAATGTTTGTTGTTAGACTTTTCAATCGTGTGTACACAAGTCCGTCGGACAAAAGTCCACGCATGCTCGGAATCAAGTGCGAGCCGGAAGCGCTCGGTCTTGTAAAATTAGCGTTCGTAATGGAGACATCACGTATGTCTTGTACGTCACTACGTTCATAATTGTTGGCAAACATTTGTGTGACCGTGTGTATGCAAGACAAGTTGGAGCCAACATCCTTCTAACAAAAATCCATGATTTTGTTGTCGGAAAGTCCGATCGTGTGTACGGGGCATTGTACTGAGCGAGCAGCAGGAAGGTGCTGAGACACTGTTGTAAGAGGAGAGCATAGGTAGCAGGCCAGGGTCTGCTGTTTCTTCCTCTTTACTCATCAATGTGTACAGCCTGTATGGCATGGGGATGTTACGTCCTGTTTTGACTGCTTTTTCTAGCTTCAAATTGTTTTATATTCACATACAATTTAAATTTAAAAACCCGCTTGAAGGAGGTCAACTATAAGGCAAATGCACCAAGTCAATAAATTCTAAATCTTAGAAGCATCTCAAACTGATGCCATTGACACAAACCCAAAACCCATCAATACAGGCCCTTAGTTGGGTATGCTGTTGATTTAAATCTTCACAATTCCTGAAAATATAAGGACTGGGGGGAAGTGCTACTTCTGTAACTAATGCTCAGCCTCTATGTCAGATAAAGGTACTCACCGAGAGCGGTAACTTCTTGCGACTAAGCGCACTCCACTCCTGGAGATGGTACAGGGGGTGAAGGGCACAAAGAGGCACGAGTCACCAGCAGGCTGGGCAGGTCTTGCGTGAAGGTCACCGGCAGGGAGAGAGCTGTGCAGGACTGGAAGATGCTGAAGCTCAGGAAGGAGGATAAACAGCTGATCCAACAACAGGCCGGGGGTCAAACACCGTTGACTAGTAAGAGTCTCTAGATAGGCAAAACAGTCTAGTGCAAAGACTGTCAGCAGGTCTGTCAGCAGGCTGATGACTAGTACTGAAGATAGCAAAAAGTCCGTAGGCAGGCCGAGGGTCAAACACAGGTGACTGGAAGCAAAGTCTGTGAGTAAGCCAGGGGTCGAGCACTGAAGATAATAGCAAAGTCCAGGAGCAGGCTGAGGGTCAATCACTGGAGCCAGGAAACAATATCCGTAGACAGGCCGAGGGTCAAACACAGTAAGCAAGTGGAGAAGTCCGAGAAGCAAGCCGAGGGTCAGATGCAGGTAGAGATCAGAGCAGGTCAAGGTCAATCCGGGTCACAACAGGTAATCAAGAATCAGGATACAAAGCAGGAACATACGGGGAGCTGAAAGACAAACCAGCAATCTGGCCATGGCACAGAGTGGTTTTTATAGGCCAGTGGGAGGCTCATGTTGTGCGCGTTCGCCGTTACGCTGAATCGCGCACGCGCATTAGCCGTTTCGCTGAATTGCACACAAACATTAGCCGTTTAGTCGAATTGCGCACGCGCATTAGCCGTTTCGCTATATTGTGCCCAGGGATGCGCCCGAGTGCCGCTCTACCGCGCATGTGTGAAGGAAGGCAGCGATATTGGCGAGACTGGTAATAGCCTCTTTCCTGACACTCTATATGCCCCTGGGCTGTCTGTATAGACAATCAACCTTTATAAGCGTAATATATACTGTAAAAACAATAAACTGATCTTATTGTACAGGACACTGATATGTCTTTATATGTTACAGTTGCATTTATATAGTCCATACATACACACCAGTAAAGCTTGTGATTTCTAAAGTTTCCAGATATGCTTTCACGCTGAATATTTCAAAGCAAACACACACAAGGAGACACCCTATAGGCCAGGATATCAGATTAAAAAAAACTGCCTCCCTTTCTTGGTAACCTTACAGTATCTCACAAAAGTGAGTACACTCCTCACAGTTTTGTAAATATTTTATTATATCTTTTTATGTGACAACACTAAAGAAATGACACTTTGCTACAATGTAAAGTAGTGAGTGTACAGCTTGTATAATAGTGTAAATTTGCTGTTCCCTCAAAATAACTCAACACACAGCCATTAATGTCTAAACTGCTGGCAACAAAAGTGAGTACACCCCTAAGTGAAAATGTCCAAATTGGGCCCATTTTCCCTCCCCGGTGTCATGTAACTCATTAGTGGGCAGCACAGTGGTGTAGTGAGTAGCACTCTCGCCTAGCAGTAAGAAGGGTCACTGGTTCGAATCCGAACCACGACACTACCTGCCTGGAGTTTGCATGTTCTCCCTGTGCCTGCGTGGGTTTCCTCCGGGTACTCCGGTTTCCTCCCACACTCCAAAGACATGCTGGTAGGTTAATTGGATCCTGTCTAAATTGTCCCTAGTATGTATGAATGTGAGTTAGGGACCTTAGGTTGTAAGCTCCTTGAGGGTAGGGACTGATGTGACTGTAAAATGTATATGTAAAGCGCTGCATAAATTGACGGCGCTATATAAGTACCTGAAATAAATAAATAAAAATAGTGTTACAAGGTCTCAGGTGTGAATGGAGAGCAGGTGTGTTAAATTTGGTGTTATCACTCTCACTCTCTCATACTGGTCACTGAAAATTCAACATGGCACCTCATAGCAAAGAACGCTCTGAGAATCTGAAAAAAGAATTGTTGCTCTACATAAAGATGGCCTACGCTATAAGAAGATTGCCAAGTCCCTAAAACTGAGCTGCAGCACGGTGGCCAAGACCATACAGCGGTTTAACAGGACAGGTTCCACTCAGAACAGGCCTCGCCATGGTTGACCAAAGAAGTTGAGTGCACACGCTCAGCGTCATATTCAGAGGTTAGCTTTGGGAAATAGACATATATTGCTGTAGAGGTTGAAGGGGTTGGGGGTCAGCCTGTCAGTGCTCAGACCATAAGCCGCACACTGCATCAAATTAGTCTGCATGGCTGTCATCCAAGAAGGAAGCCTCTTCTACAGATGATGCATAAGCAAGCCCGCAAACAGTTTGCTGAAGACAAGCAGACTAAGGACATGGATTACTGGAACCATGTCCTGTGGTCTGATGAGACCAAGATAAACTTATTTGGTTCAGATGGTGTCAAGCGTGTGTGGCGGCAACCAAGTGAGGAGTACAAAGAAAAGTGTGTCTTGCCTACAGTCAAGCATGGTGGTGGGAGTGCCATGGTCTGGGGCTGCATGAGTGCTACCGGCACTGGGGAGCTACAGTTCATTGAGGGAACCATGCATGCCAACATGTACTGTGACATACTAAAGCAGAGCATGATCCCCTTCCTTCAGAGACTGGGCCGCAGGGCAGTATTCCAACATGAAAACGACCCCAAACACACCTTCAAGATGACCACTGCCTTGCTAAAGAAGCTGAGGGTAAAGATAATGGACTGCTCAAGCATGTCTCCAGACCTAAACCCTATTGAGCATCTGTGGGGCATCCTCAAACAAAAGGTGGAGGAGCGCAAGGTCTCTAACATCCACCAGCTCCGTGATGTCATCATGGAGGAGTGGAAAAGGACTCCAGTGGCAACCTGTGAAGCTCTGGTGAACTCCATGCACAAGAGGGTTAAGGCAGTGCTGAAAAATAATGGTGGCCATACAAAATATTGGCACTTTGGTCCCAATTTGGACATTTTCAATTAGGGTTGTACTCACTTTGGCTGCCAGCAGTTTAGACATTAATGGCTGTGTGTTAAGTTATTTTGAGTGGACAGCAAATTTACACTGTTATAAAAGCTGTACACTCACTAATTTACATTGTAGCAAAGTGTCATTTCTTTAGTGTTTTCACATGAAAAGATACAATAAAATATTTACAGAAATATGGGGGTGTACTCACTTTTGTGAGATACTGTAGTAATTGTTGTTTTTCTTCATCTACCAATACAATCAAGTGTGTTTTATAAGGCATGGGGGGAGTTCACATCTATCTGTCTTATGCCATTATATCTGCTATTTATGTTAGACTATGGACAATATGTATTCACCATCAGTGCTTGTCTAACTCAAAGGAAGATCATAAATATGAGTATTTTTTTATTTTCTGCATTTACCATTGAGTGGTATGCAATTTAATTGCATTTGGTGCTACCTGATGCAAATTATCTGGGCCATTCTGTCCAGCTGGCTGGGCTAACATTAACTGATTTTGTTAGTAAAAGTAAAGAAATGATTCAGTCACCTGACAGCCCCATTATAAGAAACGTGTTGGAAATCTATTATGTTCTTTAGCTATGTATCACTTGAGATCTTGTCCTGGCTGTTAGCACTTGTTAAAAGGTGTTTGTGTGATAATGGTGCAGAGAAGACACACACTTCTCTTTCGCTTTATTAGCTGTGCTCACAAAAGGAGGTCCTGGGAACTTGCCCACTTCAATACTGGTGTTCTTTCTTTGTATCTCGAGCTTTCACCATTCATCAGACATTGAGTGATATACCATAATGTTGCTGGATCTGCTGGCTGCCAGAGAGCTACCTAACTTGCCCATACCGCCTAAGCCAAGACCGCTTGTATTATTATTTTCATGTAAGAATAGTATAGCTCTGATTTTCTGTAGGCATACTCAAAGCTTTGAACAGCTATGTATTTAACTGCTTATAGACCTGCCGTAGCAGACTTTAATGTATGGATAAAAAAGTAATATTACTGGAGTGAGAATGTGAAGGTTCTTGCAAACATTTCTTTATTTTTTATTCTTATTCTTGGGTATGATGCACTCATCCTTTTTAGGTGTCTTGCCAGGATAAAGGTAGACTTTTTTTCTGGTACATAGGACATGAAGTACTGTACCTGTGTTGCAAATACATGTAGCGTCTAAAAATTGTGAATTGAAGTGAATAGTGAAATTTAAATATTTTATCAAGTTGTTTTGAGTACAGTTCCACTTTAAGGTGAATTTATATTTTTTAAAATGTCATTCTTGTGCAGGTGGGTGTTCCCTCTTTCAGACTTGAAGCAAGCCCTGAATTCACAAAGGATCCTGGTTGCTGTGGCAGTGTTCTGTTATGTACAGTCACTATAAAACATAACCTAAGTCCAATTTAAGAAAACCCCTTATACGTTCTGTGAAAAAAATCTGGGGGTCTTAATATTTTTTTATTCATGTACATGTGCTTAAGAGAGCAAAACAGGGTTTATTCATTGGCACTTTTTCATGGCCTATACTCTTCCTGTCCATGTTAAAAATATCGGAATGAGGACCAAAAAAAAACGTTGTTTCTGCAAACAACTAGGAGACTGATTTTGTTTTTACATTATATATTACTTTTGAGGGTGTGATGATGAGAGCAGGAACAGACACAACCTGGCTCCCACAGGAGGGGCACAGGTAAGACATTATTCCACACGTCTAATTTAGGAGGTCTTCGAATTCACATATTAGCAACCTTTGACCTTTTTTGAATAAAATTACTAGGTTATGTATATAGCTCCATACGGTTCTGTCATTAGATGATATCAAGATGTTTTTGGCTTGACTACATCTTTAATTTATACTAATAGATGCTTTTTTATATAGTGCCACTTTAGATTAAACGTTTAGGTATTTTATCCCCACAAGAATATTCTTAATTTTACAGGCTGATAGCTTTAATTTTACAGAATTAGATACCAATAATGTGACACCAATTAAGCTTTTATTTGTAAAGAAGTTACGCCTTAGCTTCCACAATACAGCTTATGGTGTCCGAGTGGTCAGTCTCTAGGCTTGAGCACTGTAACAACAATGGAAGTGTTGGAACATGCAACCTTTCTCCAGGACCTCTTTATCACTCCTTTATCTACTTGCTATTACTGAAACTTGACTTCATGAATCCGACTCTGCTACTCCTGCTTTCCTTTTACCATTGTAGCCTTCTCTGGACTCATTCTCCCAGACCCAGTGGATGGAAAGGAGGTGGCATGGGAACCCTTCTATCCCCACAAAGCGCCTTTCAGGTTTTTCACTTGCCTCCCTCTGTCATGGTCTTCATTTGAGGCACATTGTATTCATCTATTTTCTCCAGTTTCTTTAGGAATTACTGTGATCTACCACCCCCTAGGCCGATATCAACCTTACTTGATGACATCTCTGCATGGAACCCTACTTTCTGGTTTTTGAAATTCCCACAATCATTCTTGGTAACTTCAACATCTCTGTTAGTAGTAACACTCCTGCTACTTCTAAACTTCTCAGTCTAACCTCCTCTTTTGGCCTAAAGCATTGGTTACATGCTTCTACTAACTCTGATGTCAACGCTCTTAACCTTGTTTTCTCTTACCTATGCACTCCGTGCAAACTCTCCAATAATTCTTTTCCTCCCTCTGATCACTACCTTATTACTTTCACTCTCTCCCTGTCTTCTACCTTCTTTTCCTCCAACACTTAACAGTTACCTGTAGAAACCTTTGCCACTTTAACCCTTCTCTTCTCTATTCTGCTACTGACCTCCTCTATGACAAAATCTCACACCTGTCCTGCCCCAACCAAGCCACTTCTGTCTACAACAGTTCACTGTCATCCTCCCTGGAGGTGCTCACCTCCCTCACTACACACAGAATTAGGTCCCGCTCCCTACAACCTTGGCAAACAGATGACACAAAAGTCTCAAAAAACATAGCCGGACTTTTGATTGTGGCGTGTGACTAAGTCTCAAAAAGACTTCAACTAATATAAATCTGCCCCCAAAAATGCAATTCCTGCCTCCACACTGCCAAGCAGATCTATTTTATCACTCTCATTAACACCCTGTCATCCAGTCCCCGTCAAGTCTCTACCTTTAATTCGATAACTTTGTCCTTCACCTCCTCCACCCACAAACCCACTTACTGCCCAGGAAATCACTTAAAAAATAAAATTTATACAATTCATGAAGAGATCTCCACTGTACAGATACCCCCCCACGCCACTTAACACTCCATGCCTATAGGTACACTCAGTACCTCCCTCATTCAACCCCTCAATAGATGAGGTTGCTAAACATTTTTCCAAAGCCCACCTAACCACCAGCCCCTTGGACCCTGTTACTTCACAAGTACTATGGTCATCCTCTGGGTCTATTCTACACTCTCTAACTTAGATCTTCATTCTCTCCCTCTCTCCTGACATCTTCCCCAACTCTCTAAAACATGCACTAGTTACGCCTATACTTAAAAAGACCCCACCAATCTTAACGTATGCCCCTCCTCCTTCTCCCTTCTCCTTGCTTCCCTTTTCCTCCAAACTCCTTGAATGTCTGGGCTACAACTGGCTTGGCGACCACCTCACTGAGAACAACATTCTCCCCTCCAGTCTGGATTTGCAGCACTCCACAGAAGCTGCTCTCCTAAAACTCCCAAACGATTTACTAATGGTTAAAATGGATGGACACTATTCTGTATTCCTACTCTTGGACCTCTCTGTTGCCTTTGATACGATCGGCCGCCCCCCCCTCCAAAAAAAAACTCCACATCTTTGGTCTCCATGAGTGTACTCTTCTTTGGTTCTCATCATAACTATCCCACTGCACCTTCAGTGCCATTTACAATTCTACTGCCTCCTCTCTCCTTCCTTTTTCTATTGGGGTCCCGCAAGGTTCTGTTTTTGGGCCTCTCCTATTCTCGGTCTACACCGCCTTCTTGGTAGCCTCCCATGGCTTTCAATACCACTTTTATGCTGATGACACCCAAATCTATCTCTCTACCCCCCAGCTCACTCCATCAGTCTCCTTACGCATCACTAATTTACTAACAAACATATCAGTCTGGATGTCACACCACTTCCTCAAACTCCACTCTCTACCCAAAACTGAGCTCATAATATTTCCTCCCCCACGTGCCCCTTTCCCTATGTTCTGTGTCGAGACCAATAGCAGAACTATCAACCCGTCCCCGCATGCCAGGATGCTAGGTGTAATCCTGGACTTTGAACTCTCCTTTCGACCCCACACCCAGTCACTGTCCGAAGCTTGCCACCTTAACTTTTGCAACATCTTTAAAACACGCCCCTTCCTAACCAATGACACCACAAAGCTTCTAATTAACTCCCTGGTTATCTCTTGCCTTCACTACTGCAACTCCCTTTCATTGGATTACCTTTACATAGATTATCCCTCCCTCAGTCCATGATGAATGCTGCTGCCAGACTCATCCTTAACAATTGTTTAGTGTCTGCTACCTCTCTGCCAACCCCTCCCCTGGCTTCCACTTACCCAATAAATTAACTTCAAAATCCTTACAAGAACTTTTAAAGCCATCCTCTATTCGGCCACCAGCTACATCACCAACCTAGTCTCAAAATACAGATCAAATCGTTCTCTTCATTCCTTCCAAGACCTCCTGCTCTCTAGCTCCCTTGTCACCTCCTCCCATGCTTGCCTTCAGGACTTCTCTTGAGCCTCTCCCATCCTATCTCCTACTCTGTTCACTTTTAGGCGATCCCCAAAATTCCTTCTCTTCAGAGAAGCCTATCCTGTCTCCACCTAACAACTGTACTTTTATTTTCCCCATCAGCTCATCTTCCACAATTATTACCTTTTGTATCTCTTTTAAATTGTAAGCTCTAATGAGCAGGTCCCTCTGATTCCTCCTGTATTGAATTGTATTGTAACTGTGCTGTCTGCCCTTATGTTGTAAACTTGCTGTGCAAACTGTTGGCACTATATAAATCCTGTATAATAATACTTGCCCAAAAAATAATTTTTGGATGGTCTGGCAGCATGGCAAATTGGTCTAGAGTGACCAGTGAACAAGCTAGGTGGCAAATTATGACACAGCAGCCTGTGCAGTTAAAACATGGGAGGAGAGCGCTCTAGCTCTAGGACTGCTAGCAATAAGGGGGTAAGATAGAACCCCCCCCCCCCCCCCCGAAGAAAACACAAATGCACACTAGATTCTGGGGGAGGGATGGATCAATCAGTTATTCTTAGTACTACTACTTGTAGTTCCAGAGGCTGGGGATGGCTTGGGTGACCTATTGGGACAAAATTGATGTAGTTTGGGGCAGAGTTATAAATGGCTTTGTATGTTGTTCATATTATGTTGTGCATTTGGAAGCCAGTGGAGGAATTGGCAGACACTGAGCAGTTTGTGAGGTGGGTGAGTTTGGCAGTAGCATTCATGATAGACTGAAGGGGGGCTAACCTATGTAGAGGTAGGCCTATGAGGCTGGAGTTGCAAAAGTCAAGACAAGAGATAACAAGGGAATGAATGAGTTGTTTAGTGGTTTCATCAGTTAAAAATGTTATGGAGGTGAAGTCTATAAGATGAAAAAATGACTGGGGAGACAGTTGCTACCTCTATAAAGGATAACCACACTAGTAGCATAGTTAGGGCTTTCATGGAACCCAGCAGTGCTAATAACACCCTTTCACAACTGAACTGACTTTACCATTTTACTATACGTACAGTGCCTTGCAAAAGTATTCGCCCCCTTGGCATTTTTCATGTTTTGTTGCCTCACAACCTGGAATTAACATGTATTGTTTGAGGATTTGCATAATTTAATTTACAGAACATGCCGACAACTTTGAAAAAAAAAATATTGTGAAGCAAACAACAAATAGGAGAAAATAACAGAAAAGGTCAATGTGCATAACTATTCACCCCACTAAAGTCAATACTTTGTAGAGCCACCTTTTGCAGCTATCACAGCTCCAAGTCACTTTGGATAAGTCTCTATGAGCTTGCCACATCTTACCACTGGGATTTTTGCCCATTCCTCCTTGCAAAACTGTTCCAGCTTCTTCAAGTTGGATGGTTTGAGCTTGTAAACAGCAATTTTTGAGTCTGACCACAGCTTTTCTATTGGATTGAGGCCTGGGCTTTGACTAGGTCATTCCAACACATTTACATGTTTCCCCTTAAACCACTCAATTGTTGCTTTAGCAGTTTGTTTAGGGTCATTGTCCTGCTGGAAGGTGAACCTCCGTCCTAGCCTCAAATCACACACAGGTTTTGCTCAAGAATATCCCTGTATTTAGCACCATCCATCTTTCCCTCAACTCTGACCAGTCTCCCAGTCCCGACTGCTGAAAAACATCCCCACAGCATGATGCTGCCACCACCATGTTTCACTGTGGGGATGGTGTTCTTTGGGTGATGTGATGTGTTGGGTTTGCGCCAGACATAGCATTTTCTTTGGCCAAAAAGTTCAATTTTAGGAATTTTGGGAATCTCCCACATGCCTTTTCGCAAACTCAAAACGTGCCATTTTTTTTTTTGCTGAATGTAATGTCTTTCTTCTGGCCACTCTGCCATAAAGTCCAACTCTATGGAGCGTACGGATTATTGTAGTCCTATGTACAGATACTCCAGTCTCTGCTGTGGAACTCTGCAGCTCCCCAGAGTTACCTTAGGTCTCTGTGCTACCTCTCTGATTAATGCCCTCCTTGCCCGGTCCGTGAGTTTTGGTGTGTGGCTGTCTCTTGGCAGGTTTGCTGTTGTGGCATGTTCTTTCCATTTGGTTATGATAGATTTCATGGTGCTCCTAGAGATCATCAAAGATTTGGATATTTTTTTTATAACCTAACCCTGACTTGTACTTCTCAACAACATTGTCCCTTACTTGTTTTGGAGAGTTCCTTGGTCTTCATGGCAGTGTTTGGTTAGTGTTGCCACTTGCTTAGGTGTTGCAGCCTCTGGGGCCTTTCAAAAAGGTGTGTATATGTAATGACAGATCATGTGACACTTAGATTGCACACAGGTGGACATCATTTCACTAATTATGTGACTTCTGAAGGTAATTGGTTGCACCAGAGCTTTTTATGGGCTTCATAACAAAGGGGGTAAATACATACACACATGCCAATTTATCCGTTTTTTATCTCTGAAAAATAGTTTTATGTATATATTTTTCTAATTTTACTTCACCAACTTAGACTATTGTGTTCTGATCCGTCACATATAATTCAGATTAAACAAACATTGAACTAAAGGCTGTAATGTAACAAAATAGGTAAAAAT